>NC_028458.1:11746378-11814002 GCF_000263155.2 Setaria italica | reverse complement strand
GAGCGGCCTTTGACTTTGGCGTTGCTAGCAATAACAGATTAGTTTGTTGCACACTCCTCGAAATAATTATACTTGTTTAGTTCGAAACGCGAAAAGGTACGGGGTAGATAGCTCGGCGCCAAGATCTACGGCGCCAAGCTTGGCGCCAAGATCCACGACGCCAAGCTTGGCGCCAAGATCCACGACGCCAAGGCTTGGCGCCATGATGGATGGCGCCAAACCCCCGCCACGTCGGCATCCGCGTCAGCAGCTGCGCATGGACCTTGGCGCTAGGGTGGCTGGCGCCGAGACGTGTAAGCTTGGCGCCAGCGTGGATGGCGCCAAGCTAAGGGTCCATTTTTGGAATTGGTTCCGCCAGGGGCGTATTTGTGAGAATCTTTCGCAAAAAGGGTTAAAAAATAAAAAAGTCGAGCCACCCAAGCGCAGGCCACCATGCCGCCCGCCAGGACCAGCCATGCGCGAATCAGCTGGGGGAGGCGCCGGATCTGACCTCTATGGTGGCAGATCTGAGGTTATAGATGTCCATATAGCCCGCGGCTCGTTAGCCCGGCACGGAGCCCTTTTTTTTTCCCGAACCTAGCCCAGCCCGGCACAAAGTTCTTTGGGCCTGTGCTAGCCCAGCCCGGTAGCTCGTGCCGGGCGTGGGCTGCCACTCCGGCACAACGGACGGCCCAGCCCGGCCCGATTTTAGGATGCCGGCCCAAAATGGCCCATTAACCCCTCAACCTTATCCACACCATCTCACCCACCCACACAAACACCCCATCGCTCCCCTGCCAGGCTGCCATCCTCCCCTTCCCCTCTGGCCCTCTGCCTCCCCAGCTCCCCTCCATGGCTCCATCCTCCCCTTCCTCTCCGACCTCCACCTCCCCTCCAGCCTCTGGCCCTCCGCCTTCCCTCCGACCTCCGGCGGCCGCCTCCTCTCCCTACGGCCTCGTCGCCCCCTACCCCGCGCGCACGCCGCCATGCCCTGGGCTGGCCGCGGGGAGCAGCGGTGGCAGAGCGGAGAGCCACCACGGTGGCGCGGGGAGCGGGAGCGGCGGTGTAGAGGTCCGGCGGTGGCGTGGGTGGTCGGCTCAAGGGAGCAGTTGCGGCGACGACGCGGGGAGCGGGAGCGGCGGTGTAGAGGTCCGACGGCGGCGTGGGTGGCCGGCTCAAGGGAGCAGTTGCGGCGGCGACGCGGGGGGCTGACCGCGGGATACCAGAGCAGCAACACGAGTACTTGGTGGAGGTGATGGTGGCGGCGCGCAGGAGCAGGCAAGCGGCGGCGTGCAGAGGGCGTGCAAGCGGAGACTGAAGCCGGCCATGCTTTACGGGCTGGCTCGGCACGAATGGGCCCGTGAGCCCATTCCTAGGCCGTTGGTGCAGCCCGTGGGCTGGCACGGTAGAGGCATAGTGTCGGGCCTAGCTGGGCCCGTGCCAGGCTATGTCGGGCTGCCCGTTTGGACATCTATATCCGGGGTCCACCGGCCTCCACAACCAGAGATCTTGCTCTGCAAATGGCGCGGTCGCTAGGGCCCTTGGAAGCTTGAATGTGAGGAACATAGGAGGAGGGAACTCAACGAGCAGAGGAGAAGTGCCCCACCGTCGCCGTCCTCGCGGCTACCCAGGCTTCTGAGGGCGTGCTCCGGCGGCGGCAGGACAGCAGGGGCGCAGAAGGGGGCTGGCAGCGCGTGGATGGGAGCGCCGCCCGAGTCACTCGTACGGGGGTGAGGGGGTTCCAAATGCCTCCTATCTTGTTCTATGTGAATTCCGCTGAATTCGGTTGTTAACTTGGTCTGTTCTTTTTTCAAGCATCCTATATTCTAGACTCACATTTTCTTTGCAGGGTGTCTCGTGCCTTCCTACTCATAGCATGAATAAATATAATCATGTTGAGCACTTGTCAAGAATCAAAATACTTCAAAATTAGCATGTTGTATAAATCTAAAAAAATTCGCAAAATCTCAAACCCTGGCCTGCACTCGTAGTTTCCCCCGTACTTGGCAGAATCATTCATTTGGAACTCTGGCTACGGTATTACAAATGATTGCTCCCTCCATCCTAAATTATAGATCGTTTTGGTTTTTGTAGGTGCATAGATGTTTGTATGCACCTAAATATAGTGTATGTCTAGATGCATACAAATATCTATGAATCTAGAAAGACAAAACGACCTACAGTTTAAAATAGAGGGAGTATATACCTCCTATAGTGTTATTCAGCTCAATTCTTATATCTATTCCAGTAGTTTCCATTTCATTCTTCACACCCAACTGCCATGCACCAGGAATAGAAAATCAATAAGTCATACCCTTTGTTGCGCAACTGCGCGAGTAATCAATATGCCTCATCTTGCAGTGTAATGTTTGTCTTCGATTCGTATTGTCAAGAAAGAAAAATATGGTTCAAAACTTTGATTTTCTCAGATATGCAGGAAGTCCGCGTATCATTGTATTAAGAAGAATTGATGCATAGAGTTTTACAGCAATTATACAACACGTGTCAACCTTTGCTCACGTAGGGTGCAGTACAACTTGGGTAACAAATAGTTAACGCCATGGTCCTAATTGCTTCCTCCGTCCTAAAAAAATATGTCATTTTAGGATTTAAAATTTATCCTAAAAATATGTCATTATACTTAAATTGACATGCGTGAATGTGCGTGTGGGCATGCAATAGTCAATTAGCACCAAATATAGCTAATAAACAGAGACAATTGAGGTCATTTTACCTCTTATTAATCTGTCATAAAATTCTTAGGATGATTTGTTTTTTGGGATGGAGGAAGCACTCATTGAATAATCAGGACTATACGCTACAAGTAAAATTTAACCTATTATTTCTTGGACAGACAACCAAATAGTTTTAGCGTGGGGAGATTATCTGCGGATATTCTGTAGGATACTTTGAGCATCTTTTAGGTACAGTGTCTCCGTCACTCTGGCCTATTCTTCTCGGCAGCTCCTCAAGTCCTCAACAGTGACAGGAGTACTCGATAGATTTTCATTCTGCAGCAGCGCAGCACTATACTATGGCAGGAATTCATGCCGTGTCCAAGTAGAGATAATCAATTTAAACTAGTAGAATATTAGAAATAATCCACAGATAAAGCAAATCATATACATTCTCTGCTCCACGGTTTCAGCCTACCATGAAAACACCAATGAGAAAAAATGGCATATTATGAAATGGCAACTTACAAGTATAGCCTTTTAAGACGAGACCAGACATCAACTGTCCAAGTATCTTTTCATGAGTTTCCTTGTCTTTTTTTTTTTGAGAAATGAGTTTCCTCATCTAGTGCCCTGCTCCTCTCATTTGGGCCTCCCACACATACTCATATGCGCTTGGGTCAGCTGCAAGCGCTTGCCCATGCTTGTGCTTAACATTGTGCAGCACTGTAGCGTATCATTGCGCGTGCTGGAGCTGGGTAAGCCACTTTTTTCCGGCTTCACCAGCTTCCCTCTTCCCAGTTCATTTTTTGCCTCATTTTACGTTCCGGCTTCACGCTACAGTTGGAAATAGTGCATCATAGTGTCGTGCTACTGTAGCGCGCGAAGCCAAAGCCGAAACAACTAAGCCGTGCCAAAGGGGACCTAAGTTTCCACCAAACCAACTGGTTGTACCTAGGCAGCTGAACCGGTTCTCTGGAGGTCTATTTTCCACATTGCCTTTCTATTTTTTTCCCTAGAGTTGTTTCATTTTTGAAAAGCCAATGAAATATAATATATGTTTGGATGAGCTTTCGACTCTTCGGATTGGGCCTTGTTTAGTTGGCCAATTTGGGAGGTGCCAAATTACTGTTACAGCACTGTAGCACACTGTAGCGTTTCGTTTGTATTTGTGAATTATTGTCCAAATATTAACTAATTAGGCTCAAAAGATTCGTCTCGTAAAGTACAACAAAACTGTACAATTACTTTTTAATTTCATCTACATTTAGTACTCCATACATGTACCGCAAGTTTGATGTGATGGGGAATCTTCTTTTTGCATAGTGTCAAAGTTGGAAGTTGGGAGTAACTAAACATGGCCTTGGTCTACTTAGAAACTCAACACCTCCCTGAGAAAGCCAGCGAAGAGGAGGAGACAAAGAGTCCCTTATGAGAAGTCAAGACCTTAGCTCTGAGCCTCTAACTTTGGAATAGTGGATGCAGTCACAAAGCAGCATGGTCCCCCCTCCCTCTGTCACATAGTTCTGTTGCTACTGTTCTTCATGACAGCTACCTTGTGGATTTAAAATATCTCATTTTCCCTCTTTTGTAGTTCCAATTCCATTGAGCTTTTTATCGGTACCATTTTTATCTTAATCTTTTATTTGTGTGAATACTTTTCGTTAGTGCTCAAAGTGAAAAGAGAGACTTGTATTCTAATGAGTAACAATCTTCGAAAATTAGCATATTTTCTTAAGAACCGTCCATCTGACGAAATCGAATGGTGGAAATAAAGGAAGTACAATGAAGTACCTAAATAGAAGTACCAAGAAATACCAATTTAGTGGGACCAAGTAAAAAAAGTGAGAAATTATTATGATGCTCTTTTAATTATTCGTAAATCTATTTAATTCTTTTTTTAAGAATACCTGCAAGTACCACTGGTACTTTAAAAGCACTGTAACAAAGCTCATTTTCTTAAAGTTAGAAGTGGTGTACATCACATCATTATGATGAGCTTATCACTGAGCTGTAAACTTAGGTTCTCTGATTCTGAAAAAGATACAAACGGGAATGGGTGTTGTTTTTACTATTTTACTGATAATCAGAAATTTAATGACTTCAGCTATCTTAATATATAGCCTCTTCAATGTCAAGATTCTATAGGTTGTATAATATCTTTTTTTTACAATTAATACATGACATATTTCACAGTTTCTGCATGGATCATTCTCGTTGTACTACTTTTTGGAGGATCCAGTGCCAATCCAATTGCCCCTCACCAAAGTAATTTGGATGTCAAGCACAAGAGGCCACTACAGACATTCAGACCTTACAATGTTGCCCATAGGGGATCAAGTGGCCAAATACCAGAAGAAACAACAGCGGCCTATTTGGTAACTAAATCCTTGCTTTCTATGCTACTGACAGGTTGAGATTATCTACTAAGTGGTAAAATATGGCTCTTTATATTTTTAGAGACGCATGGAATTAAACCGCACTAGCAATATTAGTTAGAAGTTTACACTATCCAAATAAAACTGTAGTGAGCTCGACAGTTTGGGGCTCATTCCAGAGTATTATACTACCGCAAACTCTAAGATACGCACTGGTTCTTGAAGAGGGCAATTGAAGAAGATGCAGACTTCATCGAGGCTGATATAGTTGCATCAAAGGATGGACATCTGATATGTTTTCATGATGTAACGTTGGATGCAACAACGGATATTGCGGACCATACAGAGTTTGCCAACAGGAAAAGAACCTATGAAGTTGAGAGAGTAAACATGACTGGATTTTTTGTTGGTACGTGAATACGATTATTTTTATGATTTTTTTGCTGACATTTGTTCCTGTGAATATAGTCTAGAAACTTGTAGAGTCATGTTTGCTTCTAGTTAGGGCCACCAACCGATCTGGTCTCACGAGCACATGCTCTTGATCTTCAGGTCTGTGATCCTAGACCTGCAAATTTTACCCGTCGCATCGATACTAAAATCATGACACACACTGAAGGTGCATCCATACACTTTCAGAAACGAGAACAAATACCAGCACTTCAACTTCCATCACGATCCTTATGTTGAATATGAGTATTGGCTCAAGGAGATTGGTGTTGATGGGCTGTTCACCGATTTCCCCGGCAGCTTGCGCAACTACCAAGAATGCAGAATGCCATACCCAGGAAGGGAGAACATATAGGCCCCCTCTTGCTGGAGATGGCAAACATGCCCAAGGATGATTGTTATTGAGACTCGGTTTACCTAAGCCATATGATACCCTTTTCAGTTATGTTATTATTTTCACAAGGGGAAAATGTGATCTATAATTCTTCACCACTCTGTGATTGTTACCCTAAAAGGGAAACGCTAAAAAGTCACCTGCTCTTTAGCTCTTTATTCGGACTAAACGGTCAGTTAAATGAGTTAAATGGACATTAAACGGATGATTAAACGGACATGGCTAGGTACTGTGTAGTGTTTACATGGTGTGTAAATGGACTAAACGGCCATGTAAGCAAACACTGGTATTTTTACATGTTTATATATTTTATTTGTCTAGATGTCCAATTCCAAACATAAAATGTAAGCATGCCAAACCTTACCATGCTTAGAGAAAGGTATATTATGTTTTTATCTGGAAACATACTTAAGTTCCATCATATAAGTGTATAAAAAATTCTAAGTAGACTTGAAAATGGAATACAATAGTGAATTATGTATTTTGTAGTGGTTGTATTTTTAGATGTTATACCTTTTGAAAAGTGGTTATTTGTATATGTGAATAAATTTACACGAAATAAACCGTACTCTTTTCATCTATGCTTGTTAAGAGTAGTCAATAACACATATAAAATACCCAATTAAAAGTGCAACGGTTACGAGAGGGAGCAAAAGGTTATGTCCTTGGAGAGATAAATAAGGATAAAGAAATTATTATATAGACGTGACACGATACATGCATTGCAGAATATTATCCGCGCGCATAGGTAAGCTCGGAAAATATTCTAATATTTTTCAGCACTTTAGGTATGGTGACTAAAAAAATCTTATTTTTTGTTAAAAATATTTTTTTTGCAAAACTGCAAAAAATAATATTGACAGGATAAAATACACCGGTGGTTCTTAAACTTGTCTTGCAGTGTTATTTTAGCCCATAAACTTTTAAAGTGATGCACTTTGCAAGTTTGTGACTTAAATATGCATTTTAGGACACTGTGGACTAAGTTTAAGTGCTGCCTATGAATTTTAGTCGTTGATATAGTGTATGTGACACAACAAACGTGATACATATCAAGACGGTATCATAAAATTCACCAAGTATGTAGACAAATAAAATGGCAGGACCCCAACGTTCTAGACTTCTAGTATAGAGCTGAAGTGAAGTGACAGAGAAAACGTTCTATGTGCGCGCGCGTGTGACGAGTATATCTTAGTAGCACATTACGCTGACAGGATAGTCGGAATACATCCAGAAATCAATAATCCTGTTTTCATCAACGAGAATTAGCAGACTGCTATACATGAAGAACAATTTGCTTGTATGCTGGCGGTTGTGGAATGAGTGGGATGCGCAAGTCTTCAATCAAATTGAAGCCACCATAATGCAACTGCTGCAGGAGATCATCGAGGAGTGAGGCCAATGGGTCCAGGACTGTGCCAAGAGACTTGCAGGTGTTGGATGGCCCTGCAGCACGGGGACCGTTGGAGCGACTAGTGCAAATCGACCAGTTGGTTCCCTGCTCGGCTGTTCCCCCTAACCACGGAAAGATACAGGTTTGCATGTATTTTGAAGTACATGGTCTGTTTTCCCATCATAGAAGATGCTACTATACAGAAATTTACAAAGCTTTGTCTTTGTTCTAGCAATTCCCAATGTTTGAATTGCACTAAAGTTCTTGCACCATCGCAGAGTTGACATGCTACGCATACAAACATAGCACAGAACAGGCCAGCTTACAAGTTATAGGAGGTTGTTGCCACACTATTTGCCAAAGCACTGGTTACATTACACCGCATAGAAGTTTGATCCCAATAGAAACGAAGGCACCACAAAATATCAGGTGAAATGGCATTTGGCAGCAAGATTCCAGCAGATACAGCATCTTCTGCTTATGCTACGGTTGACATTCCATTTCTGCAACTTCACTTGGGCGAAGTTCATCTTTAACTTCTTTCTTCGGGCTGCCAATTAACAGCAAAAGCTACTTAGTAAATATCTTTATAATATCCAGTTGCTTGTTGAAAATTAAATATACCATTTCATGCCAAAAAAGTGTTTGCATAAGTTATAAACTTAATCTACTTATCAAAACAAAAGGGCTTCAAAATCAGGAAATGAGGCATTGCGTGAAATTCAGAACCTGCGCGGCAAGAGCACCATGCAGCATAGAAGGCAGCAGCTGTTAGAATGATTTGAGAAGGTTGGTAGCCTAACTTTACATAGTAGAACAATTTCTTTTTTATTACCATATGTTTTCTTTTTACCTAAACTATTCTATAGAATTAAATTATAATTAGATCACAAAGAATTTTGATCTGCAGAATAATCAACAGAACTTAATTTCTTGTGATACATCCTCAAAAGAACCCTCAGTAGAGAAACCAATATAGTATTATATTTATGTTCAGATATATTTTTCTGATGTATCAGATGTATGTAATGTTGACAGCTATATTCTAAAACTGAAACATAGTGTTGCACCTACACAAGCATGGATAAAACCACACAACAATGCAGAACAGAACACGAAGTGTGCAAAATAAAGGTAATTTCATAACGTCTCTTAAACTCCCTACGGTCACAAATACTTGATGTTTTGACCAAAATCCGGTCAAATTTTTGGAACTTTGACTGTTGATAGTTTTCAAAATATTTAATTTGAAAATTAAATATATAGATTTGTCTCGAAAATTGCTTTCATACTTCTTAGATATTATCATACTTCTTAGATATTATAGCTATTAAAACTCAAAGACCAAAAAGTCACCTTCTAGGAAGGTGATCACTCTGGTGCAAGTTAAGCATTATGGGACAGAAACAAGAAGAAAAGCAAGCAAGCAAATCAGCAGCGCAGAAGCTAGAAAAAAAAGAACTAAAGAACTGAAAGCTTAAACAGCAAATGTAAAAGTTTGTATCAAATGAGAGATGCTAGAAAGCGGTTGATACATGAGGCCTCAAAATGATCAGAGATAGACGATTACACATGCAATATTTGTGTAATCACAGCAGGAAGATAATCAGAAAGTGCAAGGAAATTGACACAATACAAAGAGATGCTGGAAACAAACCCATCCTTGCAGTCATACAGAGTGATATCCGCAATTGCTTTGCTGAGTGCATGAAGAGCTATCTTCTTAACCTGGTGATTCAAAATCATATGATGCACATATAATTCAGAATGTAGCATTGTATCTTAACAAGTCCAGTTAAATAAGAATGCTCAAACAGTAACAAGTCCAGTTCTAGAGTAAAACAAAATAGCAAAATTGATAATATGCCTTAATTTATATGTACTCCCTCTATTCCAAGATGCAAGATGTTTTAGTTTTGTCCTAAGTCGAATTTTTTCAACTTTGACCAAGTTCATAGGAAAAAAGTATTAACACCTACGTTTCCAAATAAATGCACTATCAAGACTCATGGTGGATTAATGAAATTAATTTGACGTTGTAGATGTTGGTGTAATTTTCAATACACTTGGTCAATGCTATGAGTTTGATTTAGGACAAAACTAAACGTTTTACATTTTGAAATGGAGGGAGTAATCATCTTAAGGATTGCCATATTGAGAAACAAAGAAATGACCTTGTATATACAAAGGGATAAAGAGAATATGAACAGAATGATAGGCAGACCTCTAGTTTGTCTTCATTGGCCCAATGCCCCTTGGGTAAAAGACGGAATTCATTTGTCAACCTGATGCACTGTCGCAAATTTTCCGGAGAAACGAAATCAAGTGCGACATTTATACATGACTGCTGAATAGCAAAAGAGTGTCACAGATAATAGCGATTATTATGATTCCAAAAGTATGTCATTAGTAGCAATGAAAATTGGAAGCTGTTCCCACCAAATCCTTGTAATCATACCTTCAAATTTCTGACCTGGTGGGGACATCCTGCTGGGATAAGTACCGCCTCACCAAGCCTCTGTTCAAATGTCCAAGGCTCAATTCCTACATAAGCAGTGATAAAAACCAGGAAATAAGCACCAGGTCTTGTCACCAAAAACCTTCCCCGATTGAAAGAAAAGTTAAGTTCAAAAAACGTTAGTAACGTTAACTAACCATATTCTTCCTTAAGCTTGCGCTTGTGCTCATGTGTTAGATAAAAATACTGATCATGTATAGGATGAGTAACCTGCCAACATAAGATAGTTACACAACACATGAATTAGATTTTATATGGAGTGCCATGGAATATTAGTAGGTACAAATAGGCACCTGCTTCACTGGTTCATAATTGCAATGCCTAAACTCATCTGCATGCTTCATCAGATAATCATGCAGCTTTGTAACATCTTCCCGTCAGAAAATATCCCACAAGGCACCACCTTCTGTTTGGCTTCCCTCTACAGATGGGAGATCCTCATCTTCTGACTCAGTAGACACAGGAATATGTTCTATCTTATTTCCCTTGCCTTTTTTCCTCTTCCTTTTTCCTCTTGCACCAGAAGAATTACAGGCATGCTGTTTACTGTGTGTTTGACCAGTAAGTTGGGCAGACATTCCTTCTGTAGAATCAGTAGATGTTCTTGCAGCTAAATCTGCATGTGAAGATTGTAGGTATGCACTCGCTCCCTTGGTGGATAAGATCTCCTTCATTTTCTTTACTGCAGTAATTCTTTTTGATTTGAGCTTTATTTCATCAGTATGTGTGAGGATATAGACCTGTTCAATGAGTACAAATCAGAAAGTAGAAAATCACTAGGAACTTAACAAAAACAAAAGGATAAGTAAAGAAAGGCTCACCTATGAGAATAATAAAATCAGGAACATTAAGAAATGGCAGTATGTGGCAATTTCTGGACCTTTCTTGATTAATAGTCCAAACCATGGTCAACCGTCATCAACATCTACTATAACTAGCATTAAGCATTTGGCAAAAAGAGGTGCAGCTTTTGGCACCAAAAACTAGCATATCTGATCTATAAGTTCAATCAATGTTAAACATGGTAAAACCAAGAAAACAATAAACATGCTAAATAACTTCAAGTTCTTTGTTTTTGTAGTATTTTTAAGACAACTGAAAAATCAAAATTGTAGATAAGTCCCAAGACACAACAATGGCATATAGAATGGCATCAACGGTTTTTACTTCCCATCACTAGAATGTGGACGTATATACTATATCAAAGTTTGAAGACCAGATAACTACAGTTATTTTGGATTCTAATGGACAACATGCCCAATTGCCCATCAGCAACATCATCTTATAAACAGGATAAAGCACAATAATAACTATTTAGTTACCGCATCAGACATGTTGCAGTGAATCTTGGTAACAGAATCACCAATTTCCAACTCTTGGGTGACTCCATAAGCAATATAAACCTTCGGACCAAGATCTGGTTTTGCAAAATCTTTGGGAACCTTCACAGCCAGATTAAGAGGACCAGATTTTGGATCTGTATAGGCACGTAATGGCAACGCAGAAATAAACTCTGTACTATGCCGTGGCAGTCGCTCCTCAAAGGAACTATGTGGTGGCCAATCTTTAAGCTTAAGTAGCAGAGGCAAATCCGCGGGGCCAACAAGCCCACGAGAATAGCCCGTAAAAAACATGTGCATATTCACATCAACCTGCATTTGGAGTACAGGTAAGCAACATTGATGGTAAAGAGAAATGATTTGTTAGGTAAGTGCAATATAGGACAGATATTTTAAAGAATGGTAATCGGACATCTTATGGGTCTACAAGGCCCTAAAAACTAAACATGGTAAAACAAGAACAAAGTATGTACAGCAATCCACACAAGACCAAACTGATATAAGCAGGAACTTGGGCTAGCTGCATTTCAAGCTCTAGTAGGCAAATTAACTGAACAAATATTATGCGGATTACAAGACATGGTACTTTTTGAAAGGAAAAAAAGATATTCCAGAACTCAGATAGAAGAGATCCACACAGCCAACGACTTTACAAATCATTTTATGCATGTAGTAATCCACATTCTTTAGCAAGTATTGAGAACTCGGATAGAAGAGATCCACACAGTCAAGACTTTACAAGTCATTTTATGCATGTAGTCCTCATTCCTAAGCATCAGTTTATCAGTTTTGGTTCATAACACTGCCAAAACTGAGACAAATTAATTGACCACATATTATGCAGATTACAAGACGAAGACAGTACTTATTAAAAAGGATACTCCAGAACTCGGATAGAAGATATCCACACAGTCAATGACTTTACAAGTTATTTTATGCATGTAGTAATCCTCATTCCTTAGCATCATCTTATCAGTTTTGATTTATACCAATGCTAAAACGTTAAAAACAAACAATTGATAATAACATCACCAACCTCACACCACGTCAGGCATTCAAGAGCAATAACTGAGAGTCGCTCATCTTTGTTCTTGTCTCTTATTTCACGTAATGCACGCCACATAACCATTGGTTCCCAGCTCAACCCAGAAGCCAATGCAAGTGAATCGCGAACAATAACAGGCTGCCCCTTCAACCAGTGCTCCTGGAAATGATCCAGACTTTCATTCTGAACATCTCTAGCAGTTGGACAATATATGTAGTTATCACAGGAATTATGTCTGCGAGATGCTTTTCGTGATGTTTCATCGTTCATGTAACCAGATTCTGCAAAGCAGGAACATTTTGAACCCTCAGACTCCAGCTGTGTTCCATTGTTGACCACGGAATTGGATTTCTCTAGTAAGTCAGCAATAAATTTCTCTTCGAGCAAACACTTAAGTTCAAGAAGAGAACTACCACAACCACCCAATGCATTTGGAGGACAAGGTATGCTTCCATTGCTATTTGCCCTCCACCCTGTCAAATTAGGAGTGTTATCCTCAGGTGGAACTGCACTACCTATCAAAATGGCATACTGTCCATCTGAAGGTCCTTTACTTGCAACTTTATCATGACTACTTCTCTGTTGCCAATCTTCCTTGCCTCCATCATAAGTGAGATTTGTAACTTTGTCACTTTTAACACCACCACCAGGAGCATGGCCTCCACGAAGCTCCCGGCAGCAGCTGAGGCGGAGATCATAGAAACATTTGTTGCAGCTTCTGTGGAAATCAGCAATAGATGTCCTGCAGTTGTTGCTGTTACAAGAAATAGCAATGAATTAGACATTTCAAGAAACAAACAACTTGCATGCGATGTAAGTAAAACCAAACCAACCAGTATGTCCGTTCGTTGCGCCAACATGTAGCTAGAGTAACCTTAACGCTGCATGCGTCAATCCCTGCTATTAGGAGCAGCACAAACTTATGGAGTAACAAATAAGAAGCATCTATGCTCTAAATCCATACATAAAATGGCATTGCAGTAATAATACCTTGAATCGAGGCCTCAATCCTCTTCTCTAGCACCTGATCTTGGTGAAATTCTTTCAACCAAGGGAGCAGAAAGTGCACAATACGCAGGGAAAATTTAACTTTATCATCTGTAGATACATCCCAGTTGTCAACCTGTAGAACAGGAAATGTGAGAGTATCAAACACATTGGGGCCAGTTAATGAAATACAAATGGAACAAAAAAAAAAGGCACACCTTCTGCATTACATCTGCACGCAGACAAGCCTTACAATTGCAAATATTTCGACAAGATGGGCAACATTTCTCAAAATCATATTCTGATAAATGTGGGTACCTGTTTCGATCATGTCAATAACACGAGCAGTGAACAATTCAATAGCAAAAACGTAAAATGCACAAACTCAGTAACAAGAAGAAAGATAATGTAAAATATGAGGCCAGACAAGAGTTATAGCTCAACAAGGCAAATAAATATAATGTCAGGTTATCAAACATGAATGCTACAAGAGCCAAACCAGCGTCTGATGCACTTCACACAGTATCTCCTCTTATAAAGCGTGCAGCCCTGGCACCGTACAACTCTTCCACTGTCGTTCCTCTGGCACTGATGGCACATGTTTGACTCTCCAGTCCGTTTTGCCTTCTGCAAATTCCAGCAGGAAAAGTACAGCATACATGCACATATAGGAAATCTAAAGGTTATAGTTGGGAGCAACTGAGCAATTATCCCAAAATGTAAACCATTTCTGAGACATTGCACTTTATCTGTAACCTAAGGAATTGCATACACGATGTGCACATTACTCATTTTACTTCCTAATTAAGTACCGTGTGCTAGGGCCTACCGTGTGCATAGCAGTAGGATGGGTAAAAAAAATGTGACACAGCTCACAAGCATGCGCCCCCAAATGCAGGTATACAATGGAATCAAACCAAGATTAATAGTAAATCAAATATATAAGTGCAAACCCAGTGGAAGCACCAGGTAGAGGTTGGGAACAATCCGACGAAATCCCGAATGGATCGTCCTCTGCACTGCAGATCCGCGACCATGATAATCAAACTATTGTAGTGGCCAGTGGGGTAAAATGATAAAAGCTGGTGAGAAACACCAAGCAACCCGAAGGTCCCCCACCCCTCTTGTTAAAAAGGAATTAAAATAGGATCAATGGGGATCAATCCATCTCCCACTGTTGCAAGCAACGCACGCAACGAAGCCATTAAAGTGAAGCAGGAGCTGACTCGCGCCGTCGCGTGGGCACGGGGAAGGTGAAGCCACGAAGAAGGCTTACGCTCTCCCGCTTAATTACCTTGGCGGAGTCGCCAACCGGGGCCTTCCGCTTGGACATCCCTCCGGCGAGGTCCATGCGGCGAGGGAACCTGGCCGGAATCGGAACGGACGCCGCCTTGTCAGGCGGGGGAACTAGAGGGAACTAGGGAAGGAGGGAGACGGGTGGGCATTTATATACAGGTTAGTGGTGGGACCCAGGAGTCATTGACGGATTTGGGTGGGGGTAACGTTGGGGTTCGCGGGTGTTGTGAGTGGGGCCCGGTGTCAGCGACGTGGCTAGATGACGTTGTTTTTGGTTTCGCGGCTTGTGCGCAGGTGCGTTTCAAATTTTGAACGCGCCCGGTAAAAAGGTGGCTGCAGCACGAGTAGGACTGGTACTCCTACGATAGAGTGTAGCAGCGTTCCAGCTTGTTTGCTAACGAGATTTAAGAAACATAGAATTATACTTTCATTAGACTTTTTGCCAGATTTTTCATTTTCAACTGACTTTGCCGATGTTTTTAATAAAATGGGGCAATGGATCTATAAAGAACAGGTAGATGGATCATTGTCAACTTCCGTATCATACTCGCTCTGGTTTTTTTACATGTCACATTATGTTTGTTCTAGATCAAACTTTGACCAAATTTATAGAAAAATATAATAGCATCTACAATATCAAATTTGTTTCATTGAATTCACCATAGAATATATTTTGATATATTTTGATAGTGCATATATTTAGTAGTATAGATGTTGTTATATTTTTTTATAAATTTAATTAAAATTAGACAAATTTGACTTAGGACAAATTTAATGTGGTATGTAAAAAAACCAAAGGGAGTAATGAAGATTAAGAGGTCGAAGACTTCTAGTGCAAAGGAAATGAGTAACTAAATACGAGTGAAAGTGAACCACCCATTAACTTATTCGGGTGGAAGGGAAAATAATTACGAACACCCTATGCTTTTGTCATTCCATTCATTTAGCAATTCCTTTTTTTTTGACACTGTTAATCTAAAACCGTTGTTTTGAAATACAATGGATCATGTTCTATGTTGGACAAAGTTTACAAAGAATAGTGTTAGCATATAAATTGTGAAAATATATCTCGTAAGATCTAATTATGCTTATTTGAATCGTATAGATAATATTATTCTTTTTTTAATATAAACTTGTCAAACATAGAATAGTTTGACTTATATTTCAGGATGGATGGAGTCCATGATATATCATATTATTCTTATAAGCTAATTAGTAATTACGGAGTATATAGGTTATTAATCTTTAATGAGGACGGGTCATGCTGAAGTAGAGTAATCGTTAGTGCCTTAAGTGGCATCCTAAGGAAAGAATGCATCAGAGAGACCACAGTGTGTGTCACGCAGTTTATCCTTGCTTACAAGTTACAATTAAGACAAGGGCTCGATCACCTCGTATGCAAATTCAGTTGCCCCTTCATGTTATTGTTATCAATTCATTTCAGCTCATAATAGCATGGAAATGAAGGTAAATGATGCTTTATAGAATTATCTGAGGTAGTGGAGCCAGCCAGAGGATCAACGGAGCATGTTGTATCTGGTTACGCCATTGCTGTAGTAATGACCAGTTCAGCACTTTTCTCTGGCTCCCAGTGAGCAGAAGCGATCAAAGATCACCAATGGTATCATTTCTTGTTTGCACTTTTGCTCTTCCTTTACAGGATGTTCTTCTGTGAGACCGTGTGTTCAGTAAAGCTAAATGGATACCCAATGTCTTGCTCAGGTTCCTTCTGGGCAGATGGATACCCAGAGGACCCGTCTTGGCGAAAATACAACACCCAGCTCTACTACAGCCTGTAAGGTCAACGGTTTGGAGTACACAACATAGCATGGAAATATAACCAACGCAGCAGATATAGATGACATGTCGCATGGTCAAAAGATCACAAAGATTTGAAGGATAGGCAAATCATTCTGCACGCCACTTGAGGATTTGAGCTGGAGTAAACACCACAATGGGGGGGGGGGGGGGGGGGGGGGGGGGGCGCAGTTTAACACAATACATTCGTTTTGACAGGAAGTTCTAACACTAGGCAGGAAAACCAAAGTTGGTCGCTCTGAAACTTTCTGCACCACAATTGATGACTTGAGACAAGCTCATCCAACTGGCCGAGAAGCTGGGAAGTACAATGAGCATGAGCTGTAGCGCACAAGAAGAAACAGTAAATAAGTTAAAAACACGACAAGGTAGCCTATTCATCCAATGTTTGACTGCAAAGACTGAGCAGGTGACAAATATCATAAGCTAATACAGGAAGAGAGATCGACTCACCTTAAGCTTGTTGTTGCTTCTTCTCAAGAACTTTCTTCCAGCGCTTTTGATCAAGCATCATTGTCATGTTTTGCCAACTACGATTAATGGTACCATATGTAAATCAACTTGTATAAGGCAAGGAAAACAACGGAAAACAATAAAAAGGATTTCAAACACAGACATAACATTGAAAGATTCTATAAGAAAATATGCCATTCATTCACAATGGGAAAACAATTCATGTATCTTAGATGCTAATGGATAACAGCTACAATAAAGAATGACAAGACACCACGAGATGCTCTATTATGCAGGCTAAAAATAACAAATGAGTCCCGACACCTTAGATGCAGAGCATTTCAAGCTAAAATTTGATGAGTACCACAAAACTCAAAAGCATTAGACTGAAACCCAAGAAAAGATAAACATACATGGCAGCTCAGTGACAAAAGATTCTGTAAAACCATGAAAAATTTAAAGATAAAACCTAGTGAAAATTAACTTGTACCAAAATTATGAGAATCAATTTTTAAAATTTTCCCATGTAAGCACCTAAAGTTTAATATGGTAGTTCTAGTGGTTAATCTGCTACTATTCTGGCTTTCATTTAAACAATAAATGCTAGAATGGCCTATTAGAGGAGTAACAATGTCCAACATATTATCCGCATGTGGGCTTCAAAAATGTTTGTGCATCATAGCTGTTTACATTTATATATGGTTGAACAGCAGTGCCAAGAACCTAATACCATACATGGACCAAATCATGATCCAAAAAAGGAATGGTTGCAGCCCCACACTTCAGTAATTTCAATTGAGGCTGCTAACGAGAATCATGGTCAAGTGTGCAATTAACCAATAGTAAAACCATTATGAGTGATTTTGCATTATACTGACCTCAGTTTTCAAATCAACATGTGACTGACACGAGAACATATCTACTCCAGTTATAACTGGAAGACATTTTTGCTTCAGGTGCACTAGTAAGGAGGAAACTAAAAACAGTCTGGTCTCTTCATTTCTTCCCAAACTTTTAGGATCATTCTTTAAGAGCCTAAACCTCTAGGAGCTTGTACGTGAAGCTAGGCTCCTAAACCTCTAGGATGTGATTCAGCAAGATCCAGCCCACCACCGCTTCCACATAGGCATCAAACGGGAGCATTTGCTAAAGAAGTGGTGGTCCCACAAAGTACTACACCTCGCAAAGTGTAATACCCACACGAATCATTGGAATCAATTTCCACAAAAGTGGACATCCCATAAAGTACAATGCGTAATGAAACCCCAAATGGTTCAGTAGAGAAGAAGGGGGGGTGGGGTGGGGGTTAGGGTTGGGGGGATTAAAGGTGTGGTTTTACATGAGGGTTTGGTAATGCTTCCGTTCTGACAGTAGGTAGCGGACAGTAGGTGGTGGGGTATGTCTTGATCCACTCCGAGTCATCATTAAGTGCAGGATTTGGGACTATTTTAATTTTGTTTTGCTGGATCTAAGGAAAACTACATTCTGTTAACCTCTTTGTCAAAAAACTGGTGGTGGTTTTGGGTTATATTATATGGGTAAATCATTGGAATCAATTTCCACGAAAGTGGACATCCCACAAAGTACAATGCATACCACAGATGGTTCAGTAGAGAAGAAGGGGGGTGGGGAAGGGGGGGGGGTGTTAGGGGTGGGGGATTAAAGGTGTGGTTTTACATGAGGGTTTGGTACGGCTGCTGTTCAACAGTAGGTAGCAGATGGTGGGTGGTGGGGGGTATGTCTTGATCCACTCCAAGTCATCCTTAAGTGCAGGATTTGGGACTATTTTGATTTTTTTTTTTGCTGGATCTAAGGAAAGCTACATTCTGTTAATCTCTTTGTCAAAAAAAAATTTTCTCGAACTACGTAGGAGAGCTGCGTGTTCATTAAGGTAGAAAAGGAGTACACAAGTCTACATCAGCGGGTGTCAGGCGCAGATGTTTAGAAAGACCCAACCCGAGTACAAGGATCCTCCCCCCCCCCCCCCCCCACACACACACACACACCAGGTTGCTCCATTACAGACGCGCCACAATCTAAAGAAAGACCGACCAGACCTCCAGAGCTTATGCTCCCAGAGTCAGCGACCTGGCCAGGAGCTCCTGAAGCTTAGAAGCACCTGCCATACACCAAAAACTAAGCTCTGTGTCAAAAAATTGGTGGTGGTTTTGGGTTATATGGGGCACGGGTGAACCTAGTGTTGCATAAGAGCCTCATGAAACACCTCACTGGCTCCCCTTTGACATTCACTAGGATTTGTGGGCCTGTGGTGCATTTCCACCATGCTGCAGGAAGGGAAAGCCCTATCACCCTTTCTTTGAGTTCCTAGGGCAGGGTGACCCCAAGGGAACCACCAGCACGAGCTGGACACACCCTACCAATGGAAGAAGGGGGTGAGATGTGAGTGAGGAAGGGAAGGGGCATGACAAGAAGACAGGCACTAGCAAGGTCAACTGAATAAGAATTATAGTGTTACTTCAAGAGTAAGGAAGGAATAGTAAAAAAACCAAGAAGGTCATGGATTTCAGAATCTAGTAAATATAAACTGTTTAACTGGGCTATTTGGATGCTACACAAGAAAATGGCACAAGATTTAAGAAACAGAATTGTTGGGGCAGTTCCACAAGATCGGTTCTAATTAGGGTGTGTTTGGTTGGAGAGCGGGGTAGGATGAATCCAGAATTTAGGGATGGGATGGTTCCATACCGTGTTTGGTTTGAAGGATGCAACAATTACATTTTTGTGTTTGGTTGGAGGGATAAGGATGAAATGCCTTGTGTTCCGTTAACCCCATTACCAGTGGGTCCCGCCAGTCAGCCACCATCAAATCTCCTCCCCTCCACTCTTTCACTTTCTCTCCCCTCCCCGACGCGCAGCTACCCGCCGCAGCCCGTCGCCCCACTCCCTGCTGCCGCAGCCTGCGAGGCCCGTCTGACGTTGCCGCTGCCAGCGAGACGTCGTGGCTCATCGTCGTCCTCCACCCGCACCGCCAGCAACTAGTTGTCGTCCTCTGCAGGGGCCGCCCGCAGCTCATCATCATCCTCCACTCGCAAGCATCCACCCGCTGCCCGCAACTCCTGACCTTCTGCCACTTGGAAGCCACCACCCCTCCACCGCTGCTGCAGCCGCCCCACAGCCACCCACTGTTGAGCCCGCGCTCCGCTCAGCGTGCAGCCTTCCTCCCCGCCACCCAGTTGCTTGCCATGTGAGAGGGAGGGAGGGAAGGAAAGTCGAACAGTGAGAGACGCCGTCCAAATGGGACGGCCATGTTCAGCAAAAAAATTGGGATGGAGTGGTGCAGCATATTTGGGGAATATTCCTCATGGGGATGTGGCTCATCCCTTGTATTCATCAATCAAACACCATGAAAATTGTTCCTTCCCAGGTGATACTCCCCCAACCAGCCACATCCTTAGATAAGCAATAACTATGGAATGTAGGCTTGAAAAGCCAAAAGGAGGTTCTTAACCTAGAAGACAGCCGAGAAGAAATGTATAAAAAGACACATAGGCTACTTGGCCATGCTTTATAATCAACATGATGACACCTCAAGAAAGGTAAACCATATAAGTAAGAGCCTCAAAGTCAGATGAAATGTAAATATGCATTGATCAAGTTTTTCATGCCTTTTCTATGGCTCAAGACAATAATACAACCATCCTATGTGCTAACAGTTCCATCACAGGCAAGATATACCTCATATATTAGTTATTTAGTTGGAACTGCAAAGTTGTGCTTACGTAGTTAGACAAATAAATAGAAAGCCATAGAAATTTTATGTAGGAGAATACTACCTAAAAAGAATCTCTAAAGTTGAATGAAAACAAAACAACACATGCCAAAAACAAGCTGATGTAAATAAAATATTTCAAGTTCAAGAGACAGTCTCTCATCATCCCCATTTATATTTTTCAAGACATAAAAGAATGTTGAAATCGGATTCAAACTTTACCTACATAATTTGGTATTGTGCAAACAAAATGGTGGCATATGGTTACCACGTATTGTTCAATGCATTTTAGTTGGGATTTGAAAATGCGTGGTGAGTATGCCCTGCATCTACCGAAAGATTTTCAGGATTATTTTGAACTTTGGGAGGGTGTTGAACAAGATAGACCACCATATTCATACCAATCGCAGGAATCAAAAGCAAACAAGAAAAAACAGTGTTATATCTTTTTGTTGTCTCAACTATTGAATAAATTTCTGTAGCAGCTTGATGAAAATTATGTAGCAGGGCTTCATAATGTATACCTCAAGGTTCATAAAACAAAACAAATTCAGTGCTTAATATGCACAATTGCACATATACATCTAAAGTATTGGACCCGGGTTTTCTTCCTTTACCAGCATAGCGTTGCTCAGTTTTCAAAAAAAAAAAAAAGCATAGCCTTGCTCTGCCACTTCAACGTTGGTACTTTCCTTTACCGTACATATTTAATTTGGCACAAATTGACAATCAGGCCCAACCCTATAGTCTTTCCCCCAAAAAAATAGAGTTTGGTAGCATAGGCAAACCACAGCACACCCATCAGAATTATGCACCTTCAAACTCAGCAAATCTGCATGTTTGGTACCAGAAAAGGACTGAGGATCAACATTTACCAAGTCTAGTTCCAATGCCATTGCATAAACTAGCAAAAAATTAGGCTGTGCTGTGCATGCACCGAATTTATTTGATATTCACCGAAAAATGTGAGTATGCATAAACAGGAATTCCTGACACACTACAATCGCTAGGGAGAGTGTATCAAAGTGATACGCCATGTTGTTACCTTATCTTTGCATGATCACAAAGTAGTGGACTATTTGGTCGTTACACAAGATTAGGATATAAATCATTAATTGTTGTGTATCTAGTCTGGGTTCAAGAATTTTCAGCAATGTCAAGTTGTTAGAATCGGAAAGGTTTAATCATAGAGTATCAAAAAGGCTCCGTATTAATGAATTATGGACTGGCCCATTAGAACATCTCCAATGGATATGTCTCTTAATCTTATTGTAAACGAACAGCAGTTCAGAGTCAGAGTGTGTCAAAATAAGAAATTTCCCAAATCCAAAAATAATGGGCTCAAGAGATATCTAGTGGTCAGATTGATATTATACTAAATTCACAGAACCTTCCCCCGAGTCTGGAATGCAATTGCACAGCTACTTCAAGAACACAAGCATCTAACCATGATTCGGCTCAACAGATCACATAAAATCCCCCAAACACGTAGGACGAGACCCAAACAAATCAATCTAGAGACACATTGCAATCCATGGAATAAACATGATCTCGGGCTCCGCAGCAATCAGGTCATAGGAACACAATTGGTACAAATATCAGCGCGAGCGAGAGATAAAGGAAGAGAGAGGAGGCGGGGGGCTCACGTGGCGGGGAGGGACTTGATGTTGGAGGCGAGCGCGGAGGCGTGGTGGTGGACGCAGGCGGCGGCGCCGAGGGCGAAGGCGCCGGTCCAGGTGGAGACGAGCCGCTGCGGGTCGGAGTGCGGGACCCCGGAGTCGCCCCTGTACGCCCGCGCCCAGTAGTCGTCGAACTCGCCCATCCTCCTCCGCTTTCCCTCGAACCGAACCTTCTCCTTCCCCTGCGGCGGCGGCTGCGAACGCTCCGGAACGAAATAGATGGATGGGGATGGGGTTTTGCAGGGGAAGGGAAGAACGGATATACGGAACTGGGGCCGCCAGGGTGCCTGGAATGTTGGTGGACCTAGTCTAGGGAATAGGGCCCATGAACCAATGTTGTTGAGATTTGTGCTGGGACTCAGGGAGAGGACGATTGGATGGTGTTTACATGGATTTTTTTTACTTCGTTTTACAAGGGCTGGTGTTTAGGCTTAAGAAAAATGTTGTTGCAAGGAGAGGTGACAGGAAATAAATAAGACACCCAACAACTTTTTTGTGGTGTTTATTTCCTTGAGTTTTTGAGAGATGGAGTTTGGTGTGGAACCATGCATAGAGTAGGCAAAAGAAAAAATGATGCAATGGTGCGCATGATATATACTCCCTCCATTTTTATTTATAAGGCGCACACGCATATCAAGATTCAAACTTTGCAATCTTTGATCAATAATTTGATTATTAATTTTTTATTTTAATAATATAAATTTTATATGGTTGGATTCGTAATCAATGATTATAAGTTTATAATCATAAACAATATAATATAAGATAAATGAATGGTCAAAATGTTATTTAGAAGATCGTGCCAAGTCATATCATGTCTTATAAAAATAGATGGAGGGAGTAGAAACATAAAATTAAAGGGTTTTTTTTGCTAAGGGGAGGTGCGGGAATTTAAAGGTAAATATGATATTTTAATTGCTCTTGTTGGCTAAGGTAACCATTTCTTTCTTTTGTTTTCTCTTAGCTGGTTTTTCACTAGTGATTAGGTGGCAAGGCTATGCGACCATAGTGCATTTGCTTTGGATGTGTTTTTTTAGTTGTATTTAGTTAATTATTAAGATGATATCACTTTTATAGGCTTTGTTTCAAAAGATCACATTAAAAGTTTAGCATTAACTCCATTATCCACTAGCATAAAAACTTTAATGCGATAACACCTTCATAGAGTAACTATATATGTAATGCATGTAGGGTTATTTGACCACATATTCTATTATTAGCACGAGTATTTTTACACACTTATATTTTTATTTATGTAGATGTCCAATTCCAAACATAAAAATGTAAGCAGGGCCCAATCTTACCATGCTTAAAGAAATGTATATTATGTTCAGAGAACATACTTAACGTCCCACTGTATAACCCGCACAAAATTTCTAGCCCAGACTTAAAAAAGGGAATACAAATAGTGTTTTCTACAATTTATGTCTTTACAAATGGTTGTGTTTTTAGATGTCATACATTTTGACAAGTGGGTTTAGTTTGCATATGGTAAATAAATTTACATGAAAATAAACCCGTACTCTTTTTCATCTATATGCTTAATTAAGAGTAAATCATTAATACATATATGATACCCATTTAAAGTGCAATGGTTAAGGGGAACTCGTAAATCTTATATAGAGATGCCACATTATACATGCATTGTGGAATATATCCACATAAGCATGATAGGTATTTTTTCTCATGAAACATTCTAGTGTTTTTCGGCGGGTATCATGGCTAAAAAATCATATTGTTTTCTAAAAATAATATTGATAGAGCGAAATACACTAGTAGTCCTTAAACTTATCTCATGGTGTTATTTTTGGCACATAAACTTTTAAAATGGTGCACTTAGCAAGTTTAGAGTAAAACATGCATGTTGACCGTGTTATTTTTGTGAGCATAAGTTGCAACTTAATAAATTAAGCAAATACTACGTACATACATGTCATTTAGAAAACAATATTGGCTATATGATGTTCAACATAAGATTGTTTGTTCGTGAAATGTCCTCTTTAACCATGAGAGGTGGCTTGTTATGTTATTTTGTCCTCATGTGGATTTGTGATACGGGCACCATGTCAACGCAAAACAAGAGATTTAACTTCCAAACACTAGATTCTCCGAGCTTATTTGAAAAATTGGCTAAATTAGCCTATTTCTCATCGGAATCGTCTCCCAAAGGCCCAATCGATCGAGTTTCTCTTCCACAAATATTGGGCAAATTTGCTGCTTACATTGTTCAAGTAACTGCTCCTGTGGATTGTTCCTTTAATTGGTTGTTGGGTTGTAGTCTTTACAATGGGACTACAGTACTGCCAGGCGCTATTCACCTAGATACATAACATCCTTTTCCTACTGAAACCATACTAGTAGCACAAATACCCGGATAACCTAGTGCAACGAACTGTTAATTGTATACTTTGCCTAAAATACATACCCGTTCTGAGAGTAAACAATTGGTTCTAGGGCCAGGAACCTTTGCTAGCTGGAATGGTAGTGACATTGTAGTTTCATTTTGTAATAATTAGTGCATGTTTCTGTCATCCGTTCTCTAATTAGACGGGGTCAACCTGCAGAAATAAAAATAGTTTATTTATCTTGTTCTCTGCGTAGAAGAATTAAACAAATGTTCCATGAAATTAAACAAGCTGATGTATTAGTAAGTATGGAGTACATTAAAGAATTAGAATTTTTACCTGCAAGATGTCTCTCGTTAATTGTATAGGAACTATCTTGGCATGCAAGTATTGGTGGATCTCTATACAAAGTATGAACTTAAAACTATATATTTGTATAAATGGGTACAAATTATACTGCCTGTTTTTGCGTTGAAAAGGGAAGGATGATCCTTAGAGGAGGGCAGAGTTGATGTCAAATGAAGCAATGGAGAAACTGCAACTCGGTGGTAGTGTTATTTCTGCTTGTGTCCAATGTTAAGTATATCAAGGCCCATATGGCTCATGAGGACTCTATATATCCATCTCTCCTAGTGGGATAGATTGTAGACTCTAAAACCCTCAAGATTAGTAGCATGGAATCAGAGTGTGGTTTAGGGTTAGGATTAGGTCTAATCTAATCCACCCGAGATCCATTTTTTTCCATCATCATCATCATCATCCTGCGCTCCCAACATTCATCCGCTGCCAACGCACGTGACGCCCGTCACGCTGCCGCTCCGCCACCCGTCACACCACCTGTCTCGGCTCGTCCCTGCCGCCCGTCACGGCTCCTCACAGCCGCCGTCGTGGCTCCTCTGCGCCGCCTCTCGTGCGTCGCCCTCGACTTATCTAGTTGCGCCGGGTGTCATCTTCCGCATGTCTGTCCACCGTGTGCCACCCGATCCGCTCGTCGCGGATTCGATCTTCACTCTGCACAGTGGTACTCCGCTATGGTGACTTCCTCTGCACAGTGGTACTTTGTTGATTCTACTCCCGAGTGATATCTGTTCCTTTGCTTTTCTCTATTGTTGGTCATATCCTAGAGGTTTTCAACATGTCATAGATAAATGCAATTGTTGTCAGTATCACTCTAGATGGTCACAATTATCCTAAGTGGGCTTTCTGTGTAGAAATTGCTTTAAGGGGTACTGGTCTCTATTTTCATTTAACTGATGATGCACCTGCACTTAAGACTGATGATAGTAATGCTAAAGAAGTCACTGATTGGCAAATTAGTGATTAGAAAGTGATGGCTGCCATGGTCAACAGTACTAAGCAATCTATGATTATGAGTCTAAGTTTAAAACAGCCAAAGCCATTTGGTCTGCCCTGAAGGATAGATTTGTTCAGGATAGTGGTGCCCTTCTACATACTCTCATGCATCAAACTCAAACAATTGAGCATAATGATATGTCCATTGATGATTACTACTCAACCTTTGATTGTCTGGTAGGCTCTTTGACCTCCATGATAGGTGCTTGTGCTGCTGATCAGTGTCCAGCACACAAATTTATTGAGAAGTTCTTTGTAGATCACTTTGTCATGGGAGTAAGGGAAGAATTTGATTCTCTTCGTAAAAGGATATTACATGATTCTTCTAACTTAACCATGGCACGTGCTTTGTCTAAGTTAATTGCTGAAGAGACTCGCCTTCGGTCTACGTCTGTTGCATCTATGTCAGTATCTCATAGTGTATTGGCAGCTTCTTAGAGGTTTAGTACACCTAAAGGTACTTCTTCAGAGCCATGTAAGCACTGTGGAAAGACTTCTCATACTGCAGAAAATTGTTTTTCTGAGCATCCGGAGAAGTTGGCCGAGTTTCGTGCACGGCGGGCTGCTCGTGCTGCCCGTGGTCGTGGTACAACACTTACTCCTAGAGGCTCTATGTCTGTTGCTGCTACCTCACCTGTCAGTGCTTCTTCATCATCTTGGGTGCTTGATTCAGGGGCCTCCTTTCATGTGACATCTGACCGCTCCCAGCTTGTTGGTTGCAAGTCAGTTAATGATGGTGCCTCTATTCAGACTACAGATGGTACATCCTGTTCTATCACTCATGAGGGTTCTCTTTGTACTTCTCATTTTTCTATGCCTGATGTTTCTTTTGTATCTAAATTGTCCATGAAGCTTCTCTCAGTTGGTCAAGTAACCGATCACAATTGTTTTGTTGGATTTGATGACTCATCTTGTTTTATTCAGGATCGTCGAACTGGGACTATGCTTGGGACTAGCCATCGCCGTAAAGGTTCCCCTAGCCTCTATGTTCTTGACACATTGCATCTCCCTCAGCCTTACGCGCGCATGTCATCCGCTGCATGTTCATCCACTTTGTCCTTTGCCAAGTGGCATCATCGTCTTGGTCATCTTTGTGGGTCTCGTTTGTCTACATTAATAAATAAAGGTTGTTTAGGCCATACATCTATTGAGTCTAGTTTTCATTGTAAGGGTTGTAAGCTTGGAAAACAAATACAACTTCCATATTCCTCTAGTGCTTCCCATTCTACTAGACCTTTTGATCTTATTCATTCAAATGTATGGGTCCTGCACCTTTGTGCTACAAAGGGTGGTCACAAATATTATGTCATTTTTATTGATGATCATTCTCGATATACATGGATTTATTTCATGAAACACCATTCACAGTTGTGCTCCATATACCAGTCTTTTACTTGCATGGTTCACACAAAGTTATATACTCCTATTAGAGTTTTTCGCTCTGACTCTAGTGGTGAATATTTGTCTGATGCTTTTCGCCAATTTTTGTCCTCTTAAGGTACTCTTGCTCAGCTCTCTTGTCCTGGTGTTCATGCATAAAATGGTGTTGTTGAACGTAAACATCGCCATCTTATAGAGACAGCTCGCACACTTTTGATTTCCTCTTTTGTTCATTCTCATTTTTGGGGTGAAGCTGTCTCCACTGTTGTATACCTCATAAACAGACAACCCTCATCCAAACTGTCTGACAAATGTTCTGGTGAGGTACTTCTTGGTACCCCTCCCAGCTATGACCATCTCCGAGTGTTTTGGTTGTACATGCTATGTTTTGCTTGCCCCTCGTGAGCGTACTAAGTTGACTGCGCAATCTGCTAAGTGTGTTTTTCTGGGGTATAGTCCTGAGCATAAAGGTTATCACTGCTATGATCCTTCGTCTCGTCGCATACATATCTCTTGTGATGTGACCTTTGTTGAGGACCGTCCTTTCTTTTTTAACCCCTCTACAGCCCTCGTATTCTCCCACAGAGTCCACATCTTTTATGTGTCTTCCTCTTGTTTCATCCACAAGTTATGCCACTTCATCTTTCGAATCCATTCATGATCCTTTTATTTTCATCACACCTCCTCTCTATGAGCCACCTACACCTCCTACACCACCTTCACATGCGCCACCTCCACCTCAACCTTTTTCAAAACCATCTATCACACACTTTTTCTGTCATCGTCCCAAAGCTCTCACTGAACTTCCTTCTAGTTCTACCACCTCGGCTAGTCCTAACGCACCCGCTCTTGATGCTTTTGACAATAATATTGATGAGTCACATATTGTTTCTGATGAGTTACAGGCTAGTCCACGATATAATCTATGAGATCGTACTACTATTTATCCTGAAGACAAGTATGGTTTTCCCTGTGTGAATGTTGTTGTTTATGAGCCATCCACATATCAGGAAGCTTCTAGTCTTCCGGAATGGCAGCTTGCTATGTCTGAGGAACTTGCAGCACTTGATCGTACAGGCACTTGGGATATTGTTCCATTACCATCACATGCAATTCCTATTACATGCAAGTGGCTATTCAAAATTAAAACTAAATCAGATGGTTCCATTGAGAGATATAAAGCTCGTCTTGTTGCTAGAGGTTTTCAACAAACTCAGGGATGAGATTATGATGAGACATTTGCTCTGGTTGCTTGCATGACCACTGTTCATACTTTGATTGCAGTGGCTGCCACATCTTATTGGACCATTTCTCATATGGATGTTAAAAATGCTTTCCTTCATGGTGATTTGCATGAGGAAGTTTATATGCAGCCACCTCCTGGTGTTGATGTTCCTTTAGGACATGTTTGTCGTCTTCATCGTGCTTTATATGGCCTTAAGCAAGATCCTCGTGCCTGGTTTGAGCGTTTTGTCTTTGTGATATGGGCTTCTAGTTTCTCACCTAGTGAGCATGATCCTGCTTTATTTATTCATCTTTCTCCACGTGGACGTACTTTGTTTCTCTTGTATGTTGATGATATGTTGATTACAAGAGATGATATGGAACACATATCCCATGTGAAACAACAACTTGGTGAGCAGTTTTAGATGTCTGATTTGGGTCCTCTTAGTTATTTCTTAGGACTTGAGGTACTGCACTCTTCAAAGGGTTATTACATTTTTCAGTCCAAATACATACAAGATCTGATTTCTTGGTCTGGAGTTATTGATCATAGAATGACTGCAACACCTATGGATCTTCACTTGCAGCTTCGTCCTACATATGGTATACTTCTCGAGGATCCGTTTCGATATCGACATATTGTGGGCAGCCTTGTTTATCTCACTGTTATGCAACCTAATATTGCACATGCAGTTCATATTTTGAGCCAGTTTGTGAGTGCTCTTACTTCTATTCATTTTGGACACCTTCTTCGTGTGCTGAGGTACTTAAGAGGGACATCTTCTCAGTGTTTATATTCTATGCTCGTGACAGCCCGCTTCAGCTTCATGCTTACTCGGACTCCACTTGGGCGAGTGATCCAATGGACCGTCGCTTTGTCACAGGTTATTGTATCCTTCTTGGATCTTCTCCTCTTGTGTGGAAATCCAAGAAGCAGGCAGCTGTATCTCAGTCTAGTACAGAGGCAGAACTTCGAGCCCTAGCCACTACCACTGCAGAGATTGTCTGGCTTCATTGGTTGTTAGCAGACTTTGGTATTTCTTGTGATGTCCCCACACCTCTTCTCTGTAACAACACTAGAGCCTGTCACATTGAGCCATACAGATTGCAAATGATCCTGTGAAGCATGAGCTTACAAAACATATTGGTGTTGATGCATCCTTTACCCGGTCTCATTGTCATCAATAAACAATTTCTCTTCAATATGTGCCCTCAAAGCTACAAGTGGTAGATTTCTTCACTAAGGCACAAACTCGAGAACAACATTAGCTTCACTTGCTCAAACTCAATGTTTCAGCTCCTCCACTTCCACCTTGAGTTTGAAGGGAGGTGTTAAGTATATCAAGGCCCATCTATATTGAAGGCCCATATGGCCCATGAGGAGTCTATATATCCATCTCCCCTAGTGGGATTGACTATAGATTCTGAAACCCTAAAAGGTTAGTAACATCCAACATCATAATGAGCTACGTAGCGAATTGAGGACAAGATAAATAGGAGTATGTTCAAGATGGATTGTCATGTGCTGAAATCTTGCATTTAGCTGTTTCTAGCAGCCTTACTTGTTCACCATTTCAGGCATATCTATTAATTAGAGTATTAACTCAAAATTAGCATAATTGAACAAGAATATTTATTTTTAACCAAATTCTGTTATATTACTAGTTGCAAGCATCATATTCCATATATCAAGACAATACTAAATGTTAGATAGCTAGTATGTGTTGACCTTTCCTCCATGTTTTCCTTTTGAGATATTTTGTAGAATCTAATATTTTTTTGTGCTAAGGTTTTCAAATGTTTGAATACACATTTCACTTTTAGTACTAGAATGTCAAGTCGAGCTTATTGGTCATATACACAAAAAGTGCATGTGATCCTTTTTGCAGGCATAGATGTATTTTATACCCCCCTATAATTATGTTATAATGAATTGTACTTTTCATAGTTGTGCACACATGTGGGACAGACACACAAAGTGGTTAGATGAATTGTGCTTTTCATGTGATCCCTTTTGCACGCGTAGATGCATTTTATCCCCTTATAATGATGTTACAATGAATTATGCTTTCCATAGTTGTGTACTCACGTGGGACAAAATCCTCAAAGCTCAAAGGGGTTGAGGAGTGTTTACTGAAAGTAAGACACAGTGCTACGCCAGTGTTATTTGGGGGCCAGAGACAGCTTTGAACATGACATAAAGATCTAACTTTTAACGAAATCATGAAGAATGTTAGTTTAGTGGGTTATGTTGGATCTCAAGTGTGATGTTCTGATGAAATGTCTCAAAACATCTAAGAAGTGTCTCTAACACTTCTCTAGAATGCCTAGAAAATGTCTGCACCACAAAATATATGTGTTCTCCCTCATAGAAGTCTTATCTGGTGGGGTCGTTCATTGATTTCTTTTCCGAGTGCGAGAACCAGAGTGCAAGTAATGAGTGCTAAGCAAGGTGTCTCCCAGTTTATTATTGTTCTGTTGCTTGTTGTATCATAGTATATGTGTTGTAGCATCAAATGGAGAAACCACCGTACTTGCGCGTACTTGGTGCTGAATAATGTGGACCTTCCATGAATCATGTATGTATATACTGTCTGTGTTTACTTAATCTGCTGAACCAATACCGGACTCTTTTGGTCTGGAAATCGGTCACCATGGTTGCAGTAGACAAATATATATATATATATATATATATATATATATATATATATATATATGTTGTTGGAGGTATGCCCTAGAGGCAATCATAGAGATGATGATATTCCATTTGTATCCATGATTTGTATATTGTGTTCATTGAATATCCATTAAAGGCTACTTGAATTGATTTGCAATTATGTGAATTGTATGTGAAACTCTTTACTTGTATGGTTATTCTAAAGTTGTCCCTAGTCGGAGTTCATGTGAGGACACACATGAATATTAGACTAGCACATGTATTAGTTGATGACTATGTTTCACAAGTCATGGACATGGAGATGTTGAACTAATAAATGTGGACACATGTGGAGACATGTGTTAGGACTGACCCAACACGAGAAGTAGTTCTCTCTTTAAACAACATATACGCTTTGTCCTTAGACCTGAGATTGTCGCATGTATTCTAGATGTGGATCGACCTACTTAGGGGCTATCAAACGCTACGCCGTAACAGGGTAGTTATAAAGGTAGCTTTCGGGTTTGTCAAGAAGCATGCTATGAGACATGGTCAATCAAGAAGGTATTTGCCCCTCTCTAATTGAGAGTGATATCTCTGGGCCCCTCGAGTGATCGGATCCGAAAATGCATGGCCATGCTACGTACGGTTAAGAATTAACCTACAAAGGGATTCCGAATCACAGGATCGAGAAAGAGCGGTCGGCTTGAAGCTAGACCAAATATCGTGAGGCAAAGGGAATAGCATGTATATTATGTTGTGATGGTTCGTCTGATATGATCTTCGTATGCGTATAGGAGTTGGCACGTCTTGCTAGAGGCCGCTACCGACTATTGGGCCGAGTAGGAGTACTCGGGCCATGTCTATACGTATCCGAACCCATAGGGTCACACACTTAAGGGGCTGGAAGCCCAATTCGGATCTGATCCGAGTTGGATTAGGTTTAGGAGTACTAATGGGCCTCGGATCCAGAGGCCCATCAGGAACCTCTATAAATAGAGGGGTGGGGGCGCCCTAGGGTTTACACCTTTTGGCTGAACACACTTGCCGCGCCTCCCACGCCCTCGCCTGTTGCAACTCGCGGATCTAGCAATCCGGCTTGCGACGCTTCCTCCCTGCACGTGTGGATACCTTGGAGGTGTTGCGCCTGCAGCACTTGGACGAGCCATCGACGAGCCACCGACGAGCCACGACGAGCCGACGACGAGCCGCGGTACCGGAGGCGATCTTGCTGTGCACGTGGACGAGCTGCTGAGGAGCTGCTGGACGTGATCGACTACGTACGACTACGTTGATCGACTACGTACGACTACGTGATCGTCTTCACTGCACCGACGCATATCTACATCTTCCGCACCAGTAGTGCGTCGAGTGGTAATCCCGTGATCCTTATACGGCAGTTCTTCCTGGTTATACGCGGTAGAAATTTTGATTTGCGCTAGCGTAGCCTACCTCGTATCCCAACATATGTATGTATGTATATATATATATGCACTTGCAGTTGCAGTTTCAATTTCATCCCCATTTTGTGTCCATTTGCGACATGAGAAGCTGTAGCAATTGTTCTTAGTGGTTTGCATCGTTGATTGTTGGGGTTAACCGATCGGTGCGAATACATGAAACAACTGATCAACACCACATGATAAGATCATGAAAGAAAAATCGAGATCATGTACTTTATACACATTTGGAAGTGTCGATCATTTTGGTGCTGCGTCAGTATCTCTCCTTAATACTACTGCGTTGATTTCCATGGGTTTTACTTTGGTTTGAGCGGGTCTTTGCGATTTTTTTCACCTCTATTTGAATGAGCGCGCATCGAAAGTTAGCAAAGACCTTGTTTTGCTCCACCTCTTCGCATTTTTTGGTCTCCGCCCACGATTTATATCCTTTTCCCCTTGCAATATTTTTCTTTTGTTCCAAGCAAGAATACGGCCAGTCAGTCACTTGGGGGGTTTTCGCCTAAATATTCTTGCTGCGCTATCCTATTCGCATAATTTCTTTGATAATCTTTCTCCTACTTTTCTTGAAAGATGGGAAGACCCAGGCATAATTTCTTTGATAATCTTTCTCCTACTTTTCTTGAAAGATGGGAAGATCCAGAAACGCGAAGGTAGAAAAGATGGGTAGTAAAACTTTTTTTGTATTTTTGCCGCTTTGTTCGTTACCACTTCGATTATATATGCCACACACGTGGGACCATCAGAGTTCCAGGTAAAGACAATGCATGTTGGTGTGATGCAAAGTGAAAAAATGTATGAATGTGAATGAAAAATGTATGAACGTGGACAAAGAAGTGTATAGAATAATGACATAAGTGGGTAATTTAGATGAAGATTATGGGTTACTTTAATTTATTTTTATAATAGCAGAGATGGGTAATTTACATATAGATTTAGGAGGTCATTTAGGCTATTTTTATAATGGTAGAGGTTGGTAATTTTTTAGAAAACAGAATAGATCTAATGGCTACGATGATTCGAGTCTTCGAATTGATGGCCGGATGTTTTGCTTTTTTGAGAGAATTCTAAGATTTCTCTCTTTTTCTAGAGTGTCCACTTATGTGGATTCACGTGAAAGCTTCAAAAGGAATCTAATTAGTAATAGTAAGATAGTGCGTTGCTAGTCGCTACCATTCTTCTTCAGCTTACCATTCATGTTCCTGGCCTCGAAGATTTTACCCCCTTTAACCAGAACTATCAAGTGGAACTTCTAATTTTGACTCTGGACATCATATAAATGAAGCGTCAATGGAAAAGTTAACAATGAATTAAAACCCTGAAATGTTGGAATTCTGCAATGTTCATCTATTTAACTTATCATTGGTCTTGTAGACCTTTAGGTATGCAATAGTATTATTTGGCGGCCTTGCTTCATTAAAAGAATAATGCTGCCAGCCTTACTTAGTTATTTGGCAGGATGATACTAAGCAGGACCAGGACTTAAGTTATGATGAGGCTTTACGGACTGCAAAAAAGCAGAAACGAGGAGATGCAGGGAACGATGCTACCGTTAGAAATTTAAAGAGAGGGGATGATGAAAAAAAAGGGCCTCATCCTGCAGTGACAAAAACTGTGATGAAAATAATAATAAGCTAATGTACTGATTTCCTTGTATAAGAATGCTCATGGAATGATTCTCCACAATTATTTTAATTAATGTATGTGGTTTTTAATTTTGTAGAAACGGAAGAGGAAACTCCTTTATGTGCCACCAGTGCCAGAGGATACCAGTGCCAGAGGAATGATAAAGGAAGGGTGGTCCGTTGTAATTCTTGCAACAATAAACGCTTCTGTGTGCCATGCATCCAACAATGGTGTGTCACGTTCTCTCATCTTGTTTAGTTTTTTTTCTACTAATTTGATCGCCCATCTACTACCTTGTTCTTTTGGAAGTTACATTACATATAACCTAGACATATCTGCTTTGGTCAACCATTGTTTTATGTATGCATTGACTACTTTTTTTGCACTTCAGTTTATGTCTTGGCGCTCCATATAATGCATTTTCATTTCGTTTACATTGAAATCTTGCTGTATTATTAGTCTTGTGTATTACTATTACACAGCACTGAACTTTCTTTTGGGTAAATAGGTACCCTGATTTGTCAGAAGATGAATTTTCTGCGAAATGCCCATATTGTTGCAAGAACTGTAATTGCAAGGCATGCGTACGAATGCTGCAAGGACTTGAAGTGGTTTGCACCTGTCATCACATATCCAATCTCTATTTTTGTGCTTTCATTTTTTGCTATTGTTCCTTTCGGGTATTCCTTAATGACTCCAAATTCCATCAAGGCTCCAAAAAAAGGACGTCACTGTTGAAAATCAAGTTGGTTATGCTTGTCATGTTGTACGCTTGTTATTACCCTGGTTGAGAAAACTGCAGCAAGAGCAGATGGAGAGAAAGAATTAGAGGCTAAAATAAAAGGTTCTTGTTCTGGTGTTGCATGACATAATCTGGTAACTGAGGTTGCAATACATGCTGATTTGTCTTTCTTTTCACGTGTTTTGGTGAATGAAGTAAAGTTGGAACAAGCTGAGTGTTCTCCGGATGAGCGTGTTTACTGGTAAGGACCTTTCCTGTTTCCTTTATGCCATAAATGTTGTAACAGTATCTTATTTGTATTTTTTCCTTCTGATGCAGCAACGAATGTAGAACTTCTATAGTTGATTTTCATAGAAGATGCAAGTTTTGCTTTTATGATTTGTGCCTTGCATGCTGCTGGGAGATCCGCAACGGTGAGATTCCAGGAAGAGAAGAGGTTAAGCGTGTGTGGTATGAAGATAGAGGTAAGGATTATGTTTTCGGTTATATTCCTAATTCAAGGATGCACAAGGAGTCCCCAAATAGCCTGGTCAATAGTGAGGATCCAAATAACGCTATGCTACTGTGGAAAGCAAAGAATGATGGTAGCATTCCTTGCCCACCGAAGGAGCTAGGAGGCTGTGGTGGTTCAGTTTTGAACCTCAATTGCTTGTTCCCAGAGAAGTTCCTTTCTGAGTTAGAAGAACGAGCTGGCAGAATTATCAGGACTGAAATATTTGCTAAAGCAATATTGCTTGAAAAAGGTGCTCTTGCTGGGATCATTCAAGAAAGATAAGGACTCAGGACACGCGAGAGGCTGCAAATAGGAATGGTTTGAGTGATAATTACCTATACTGTCCAGTTGCCACTGGTATCAAGGAGGATGACTTGCTGCACTTTCAGATACATTGGGCAAAGGGTGAACCAGTTGTTGTTACTGACATTCTCAGTTAACCTCTGGTCTCAGTTGGGAGCCATTAGTAATGTGACGGGCATTGCGAGAAAAAAAACAATTGCAAGGGAAAAGATGCGCATCTTGCTGTCAAGGCAATAGATTGCCTTGAATATGCTAGTGCATTAGTGATCGCTTTTTTTTACATGATTTTTATGTGAATGTTTTCCTTGGATTTTTTTTTGCTTTTCCTGGATTTGTTTGAGGGTGGGCTGTAGTTGTTGGATAGGTTCATTTCCTTCCTTGTTGAAGTATGTGCTCTGTTGCACATATTTGCCCCATGTTGATTTTCATTGTGGCGGTACAAGTCCCCAATGATATTTCTTGATTACCAATTCTCCTTTGTTGGCTTGTTGCACATATTTGCCCCATGTTTTTTTGTTCTGTATATGCGAATTACTAGTGCTTTGTTGCTGAAATCCCTCTTTGTTCTCCCCTCCTCACAAAACATTTTATTGACACACTTGGTCCAGGAATTGACAGATATGTTTGCCTTGGAAACTTGCTATTATGTAAAGAAATAAAACATGCTTTACAAATAGTAAAAAAATTATTAATTGATCAGTGAAGTTAACTTTCCATTTCAATTTCAAATTAATGGTGTTATCTCTGTGCATGCAGTCAGACTGTGATCTGTTATTTACTTATTTACAGTTTTTTGTAAAAATAATAAGCAATTAGCATTCATACGTTTGGTATTGCAGGTAGAAATTAATATACACAAGTTTTTTGTGGGATACACAGAAGGAAGATTTCACCCCATCAAATACTGGCCTGAGATGTTTAAGCTAAAGGATTGGTCACCGTCCAATTCGTTTAATCAGAGATTGCCTCGCCATGGTGCTGAGTTTCTCAGTGCATTGCCATTTCCTGAGTATACTGATCCTCGATATGGTCCACTAAATCTTACAGTGAAGCTTCCTGATGGTGTCCAGAAGCCAGATCTTGGGCCAAAAGCTCATATCGCTTATGGATTTTACCAAGAGTTAGGCAGGCGTGACTCTGTGACCAAGCTTCATTGCGACATGTTAGATTCAGTATGTTGTCTGATAGTGAAATTTCTGCCATTTTACCCCACTACTGCAGTTGTGTGTTGTTCCTGCAGTGTTTAATAAAACTGATTTGTGAAAAGCTAGGTCTTATACTAGGCGATACGTGTCCCACTTTCTTTATAATATTTCTCTCTAATGCTGCTGCTTTATACCCACCAGGTAATTACCATTAGTAGTTCTTCCTTTTTTGGTAAAAGTGCACTCAACGCCCTCAAAGTATCGTGAGAGACCACTTAACCCCCTGAAGTATATTTCGTTTTATTTAACCCCTGATAATATAATCCTGGCTCACACCACCCCTATATTGGTTTTGGTTTTGATGATGTGGAAGTTTTTTTTGCAATGTGTACTGCCACGTCACCCATATATCTATTTCTCTCTTCTTTCAGTCTCTGTTCTGACCCCATCTGTCTTAGGAGGTGGATGCATCATGCCTAGGCTCCAAGCCTCCCAACTAAATCAACAACTGATCCAGGCGGAGGGCATTGCTGTGCTCCATCCTGCTGCTACTCTTTCCCGTGGCCTCTCTTAATGTCTCCTTTCAATGTTCAAACCTTATCACTGGTTACATGCACTTAGCTACAAATGAATCACGACCCTTTGCACGTATCATGTATCATCATTAGTGTGTTGCATGCATACATGCCAGAAGTCACGATAATTGCCTCAGTGCACATGCTAGTGTCGCAGCCTAATGTTGTGGCTTGTTGCTTGCATGCACTAATGTTTGAATACGGTGGAAGTCACGATGCTATTTGGAGAGCACTAGTGCACTACAGTGGGTGCGTGTTGATGCAAAGAAAGGCATCAGGGATGAGTATGCAACAGCTAGCTGAGATACCAGAAGGTGAGAGAACAAGAAGGATCATGGGACAGGACGGTCCACATGGCGAAACACCTTCCACATCATCAAAACTACTTGGAAAAACCGGTGTAGGGTTGATGTGAGCCGGCATTATAATCTCAGGGTTAAGTAAGCCAACAAATACTTTAGGGGGTTAAGCAGACTCTTGCAATACTTTTGGGGAGTAAAGGGACCTCTTCTATTTATTTATTAGTTTCTTGTGATATGTGTCTGCTTTAACCAGGTAAATATTTTAACACACACAGCTAGCAGAAGTGGCCTATAGTACTCATCAGCTCCAGATGATGGAAAAAAACCAGAAAGAAAATGAGAGAACAAGATATTGATGAACTTTACGGTGAAGGAAAAGTCAGTGATGCTCCTCACAGGATGGTCCAGGAGAGTGGAGAGCATCAGAGGACAGGTGGTACTTTGTGGGATATTTTCCGAAGGGAGGATTCGGATAAATTACAAGATTAGCTTAGGAAGCATGCCTCGGAATTTCGGCACATCCATTGCAATCCTGTGAAGCAGGTATTTGTTTTCTTTTCACTTACTAGGAATTTATTCCCTTGTCTTGTCTATGCTGATTAATAGTTATATTAATGATACAGGCTATTCACCCAATTCATGATCAGTGTTTTTACTTAACTGAGGAGCATAAGAGAAAGCTCAAGAAAGAATATGGTTAGTGAACTTGTTCCGCGATTGTATTCAGACCTCACACATGTGTTATGCCCTTTCTCTGCCTTTTTTTAGGTGTTGAACCCTGGACTTTTGAACAGAAACTTGTTGAAGCGGTTTTCATTCCTGCTGGATGTCCCTACCAAATCAGGAATGTGAAGGTAGCTAGTTGGACATCACGGCTTAATTTATGTTCCCTCCCTCCCTCCCTCTCTCTTTTAATGGAGCAACAAATGACTCGCTGCTTTCATTTGCGCAGTCCTGCATCAACGTTGCAATGGGCTTTGTTTCCCCTGAAAATGTTGGCGAGTGTATTAAGCTGACTGAAGAGTTTAGACGGCTTCCATCTATTCACTGGGTTAAAGAAGATAAACTGGAGGTTAGCATGGCTGAGTTTACAAATGACCTTTTTTCCCGCTGGGTACTATTCCCTCCATTTCAAAATGTAGTTCTATCCTAAGCCAAACTTCTCTAACCACAAGTTTATAGAAAAGAAAAAAGTCCAAATTACTACCCTAAACTACGAACAAAGTCTGAATAACCCCCTAAATTATCAATAGGTCAGGGTAGTAAATTGAACTTTTTCCTATAGAAGAGTGCAATAATATAAACATCAAATTAGTTCCATTAAATCCACCATGAAATTTGTCTTGATACTGGAATTTATTTGATGTTGTAGATATTAATATTTTCTCTATAAACTTGGTCAAAGCGAGAAGTTTGATAGAAATCTAAAACGACCTTCATTTTAAAACAGACTATGCAAAACATGATTCGTTTGTGCCGAGGAATGTCAAAACATGATCGGCCGAAGGAAGGCTCTCTGGTGGTTGCAAGGATGTATCGAACATGCGATCATTTCTGACGAGAGGAGCTCGCAGTCTACAACCGTGAGGCATGGGTCACTCCTCACCCCAGACACCGCCACGGCGTCAGAGTTTTGTTCGTCTGTGGTGATCGCCGGCCGGCACCGTGGTCCGTGAAGTTGCTCTTTGTTAGAAGGCTCCTCCCGTGTTTGCCAGTGATAAGAGGAAATATGCTTTTGAACACAGTTTTTTCTTTGACATTCATCAACTTTTTTTACGTGTTCGCCAACATTTTTTTTTGACATCCACGTAGAAAATGTTGAGATAGTTTATTAGAAAAATGTTGAAATAGGTTATTGGGCTGTGGATCAGTTATTGGACTACTGTTAGAGTATAAATGTTTAGTTATATGTCTCTACCGGACGTAATAGCAAATCCGAGCGCAACAGGCCAGACTGCAAAGAGCCCAAGAGCGTACATAACTTCTATATCAATTGAGCCTGAATTGCAGGCGTGCAACCAGCCCAAAACCTCTGGCTAGCCCAACTCGGCCCAAGAATGAACCACATTGCTGTAGTTTAGGCTCCTCAAGCCCACAGACCCCCTCCGCCCAGCTGCTCACCCTCTCCGGTCGACGGGAGTGACGGCCGCCGCCTCCTCCCCGGTGGCGCCTCCTCCTCCTCCCCCTGGTCCTGGTGGCGCCTCCTCCACAGACTAGCTAGTCAGCTACCATCAGCGTGTTCGGCTGGCTGCTGCTGCTCGGCTCTCTGTCGCAGCAGCTGTAGCACGCAAGCTGCAGCAGGCAGCAGCTCTCTGCTGCTGCAGCAGCAGCCAGCCGAACGAGCTGCATGTCGTCGACCTTCTCGTCGCTGGCGTGCTCCTTGTACCGCCGCAGGATCGTCGAGTGCAAAGCGGCGGCTTACTCCTCGCGGCTCCCTTCCCGCGCGAGGCCGCCCGCGTGCCCCCGTATCGCCGCCGGCGCCAACACCACCTCAGGTAAAATCCTCCTCCGCCAGAAACGCAACTGACTGGCGCCAGTCAGTATCAGCAAATATGAGCAGTCAGTCAGCAAACTTGTTGGGTTGCGTAGTTCGGTGATGCTAAGAATTGGGGGCACTAGTACTTTAGTTGATCTTTATAGTGCAAAATGCATATCCCAGGCCTATAAAAAATTACTAGTAGCCAGCAAGTGTGTGCTGAACTCATCTTGATGGAGTGGTATGTGGAATAATAAGTTTGTGCAAATCTGAAGTCAGAATGCTGCTGGTCGTGCGCCTCACACATGTTTATTTCTTATTCTATCTCGATGCTTTCTTGATCAATTTGTAACTCCTATTCCAAACCAATTCGTTAATGTGTACTTGATTAGCAATTATGGAAATGGGGTGCATGTAAAGCTCCGAATTAGGATTTTTTTTCTTTTTCTCTGTTTGGCTATCAGTTCGGTTGCAGATTATCTCCATATTTGACTTAAGAAATGTTTTCATAGCCTCCCGCTTGAAAGTGGTATTGGCAATTCTGGATGGGTGCTTTTGACCTGACAACTTGGCATCTGCTTGTGACTTTCCAGTTCCTAAACAATAAGTCTAGGAATGAACCTGTTTTGAATGTCTCGAGGACATTATCAAAGATAAATTCTCTGACACAACAGTTTCCTAATTGAAACTAGGCAATGAACATGTGGATGCCAATCCTAGGGACTGAAGTAGCATTTCCGTAAAAGTCAAACCCCAATAACTTTCCTGTGCGCTATAACTACTTTATGGGTGGAATGAATTTCCTGTTTCATTGATTTGATTCTTTCTTTCAGCGCGTGGTATTGATAGTAGCATAATCACCATTCAGACTATGAAGCGGTGGGAGACCTTGAATCACATGGCCTACAAATTTGGGAGGCTTGACAAGTCTGATGGAAAGTTGACCTTGAAGATACTGAGTTCTATTGTGGAGCGATCAGGTTTAGACCGAATTACCTATATTTACTGTATTGCTGTTCCAATTCTCATCCAGGCTCAAATGCATTCTCAAGCAATGTCAGTGTTGAAGCATCTTGCCATGACAGGCTTCTCCTGCACTGCTATTCTTAGTTCCCTCTTGCGGACCATTTCACGTTTTGATTCCACCAATCATGTTGTTTTTGACATCCTTGTCAAAGCATATGTCAAGGAAAGAAAAGTGGTAGACGCAGTTGTGGCGGTTTTCTTTATGGATGATTGTGGATTTAAGGCTTCAGCTGTTGCTTGCAACACCATCCTTAATGCTCTTGTGGAGGAAGGGGAATCAAAACATGTCTGGTGGTTCTTGAGAGAAAGTTTGGCCCGTAAATTTCCTCTGGATGTTACCACTTGCAATATTCTTCTTAATTCCCTGTGCACTAAGGGTGAATTTAGAAAGGCTGAAGATATGCTTCAGAAGATGAAGAGCTGCCGCTTATCTAATTCAGTTACATATAATACAGTACTACATTGGTATGTTAAGAAAGGGAGGTTTAAGGCTGCCTTGTGTGTTCTAGAAGATATGGAGAGGAATGGTATAGAGGCAGATGTGTATACTTATAACATCATGATAGATAAATTATGTAAAATAAAGAGGAGTGCACGCGCTTTCCTTTTACTCAAAAGAATGAGGAAAGATAACTTAACACCTGATGAATGTACATACAATACTTTGATCAATGGTTTTTTTGGGGAAGGTAAGATAAACCATGCTCGCTATGTCTTCAATCAGATGCTGAGAGAAAATTCGGTTCCAAGTGTAGCTACTTACACTACAATGATTGATGGGTACTGCCGAAATGGGAGAACTGATAAGGCCCTTAGTGTTATGTCTGAAATGCAAATTTCTGGTGTCATTCCAAGTGAACTAACTTATAGTGCTTTGCTGAATGGTTACTGCAAACTTTCCATGCTGGGACCGGCTCTAGATCTCATCGAAGATCTGAATTCAAGAGGCATGACCATCAATAAGACAATGTATACTATTCTCATTGATGGTTTCTGTCAAGTAGGTGACATTTCCAAGGCTAAACAAATTTTAAGGAATATGCTTGCAGATGGAATTGATCCAGATGTTATCACTTATTCAGCATTGATCAATGGCATGTGCAGGATGGCTAAGTTGCATGACACAAAAGAAATTTTATCAAGAATGCAGAAAAGTGGAATTTTACCTAATGATGTGGTATACACAACTCTGATTTGTTATTACTGTAAGGCTGGGTATGTCAAGGAAGCACTGAAGCATTTTGTGGACATTTATCGAAGGGGGCTAGTTGCCAATCCAGTCATCCATAATGCATTATTATGTGCTTTCTATAGAGTAGGAATGTTTACAGAGGCTGAGCAGTTTAGACAATACATGTCTAGGATGAAGATATCATTTGATTCTGTCTCCTTTAACTGCATCATAGATAGTTACTGCCACAGAGGTAACATAACTGATGCATTTTCAGTTTATGATGATATGGTTAGATATGGTCATTCTCCAGATGTTTGCACATATCAGAATTTGCTTAGAGGATTATGTCAAGGAGGCCACTTGGTACAAGCGAAGCAGTTTATGTCCTGCCTTCTTGACATACCTTCTGCTATTGATGAGAAAACTTTCAATGCACTACTTCTTGGGATATGCAAATATGGAACCCTAGACGAAGCTTTGGACTTATGTGAGAAAATGGTCAGAAACAACTTTTTACCTGATATCCATACTTACACCATTCTTCTCGGTGGTTTTTGCAGGAAAGGTAAGATTTTGCCTGCATTCACCTTGTTGCAGATGATGTTGGAGAAAGGATTAGTCCCTGATACTGTTGCATATACCTGCTTGTTGAATGGATTGATCAATGAAGGTCAAGTGAAGGCTGCTTCTTATGTTTTCCAGGAGATCATATGCAAGGAAGGCTTGTATGCAGATTGTATTGCCTATAATTCATTGATGAAAGGGCACCTCAAGGGAGGAAAGTTAAATACTATGAAAAGTGTGATTTCTGATATGCATAAGAATGAGGTTTATCTAAACACTGCTAGCTATAACATACTTATGCATGGGTATGTCAAGAAGGGACATTATTCAAGGTCTTTTTATCTGTACAAAGATATGGTGAGGAAAGGGATCAGACCAAACAATGTCACATATCGCTTGCTCATACTTGGGCTTTCTGAGTGTGGGATGATTGACATTGCAGTTAAGTTCTTGGAGAAGATGGTTTTAGAAGGCATTTTTCCTGATAAGTTAGCTTTTGATATACTGATAACAGCTTTCAGTGAGAAATCCAAGATGCATAATGCGCTACAACTTTTCAATTCTATGAAGTGGTTACATATGTCACCCAGCAGCAAAACTTATAGTGCCATGATAAATGGATTAATCAGAAAAAATTGCTTCGACCAGAGTCATGAGGTTTTACGTGAGATGTTACAAGGAGGGCTTCAACCAAACCATACACACTATATTGCATTGGTCAATGCAAAATGTCGGATTGGCGAGATTGATGGAGCATTCAGGCTAAAAGAAGAAATGAAAGCTCTTGGTGTGGTGCCTGCTGAAGTTGCTGACAGCTCAATTATTAGAGGACTTTGTAGATGCGGGAAACTTGAGGAGGCAGTCATAGTTTTTAGCAGTATGATGCGTTCAGGAATGGTGCCAACTATTGCTACTTTCACTACTCTAATGCATGGTCTTTGTAAACAATCTAAGATTGCTGATGCTTTGCACTTGAAGAGGTTGATGGAGTTATGTAGACTGAAGGTTGATGTTGTCAGTTATAATGTTTTAATTACTGGTTTATGCAACAACAAGTGTATCTCTGATGCACTAGATCTTTATGGAGAGATGAAATCTAAGGGTCTTTTGCCAAATATTACAACCTATGTCACACTCACTGGAGCTATGTATGCGACACAGAGAATGCAGGTTGGAGAGAAACTACTGGAGGATATAGAAGAAAGGGGCCTTATTCCATCTAAGCATTCTGAAAGTCTCGAAAGGAGGATGGAAGATGCAATTAGAAGGTTAAACATGATAAGAAACTGCAGAAAGGGAATGCCTGTTAAGGAGGTTGAGGTATTGCCAGTAGAAAGCTTCCAGTGATTGAAATTCCGCTGGAACTTACCCAAGTCAAATGAATTTTAGCATTTGACCAATATGGTTGGTAGAAAACTGTGGGTACATTTTCTGGTTTATGCCCTGTGATACCTTGTACTGTGACATTTTAATGCAATTTGCCTTAACAGTTAATTCAGGTCAGCTTTTGTGTTATGTCTTTTTATCCTACTCTTGTTGTCATAATACTATTTCTTCACTTTTAATCATCAGTTTGGTGTTTCCAGAAAGACAAAATTTACCTGGGGAGGAACATCCCATATGCTTGCGCACGGGCAATTTCCATGTTTGAATCTTTATTTGCCTGTGGTTTGTCATTCACTACATAAGAACGAACATAGCCATACAAGCTGGAGCGCACTTACTCACTAAAGAGAACATAGACAGGTAAGCCACTCTGAAAACCCACATTTGACTTCTCCTAACGCCTTAATCTGCAGCAAAAAGAACTCCCAAAAGAGCTCTGTCATTACTCATTAGCTCAAATACTGCGAACAACCACACATCTTGCATTTTATCAGCACAGTTTTCACAACGTTTGAACAATAAAGTATCTACATTCTGTGCTGCAGAGGCCATCAGGTGGAGGGTAACAGGCTAACAGCATCTTGGACTCTTGGTCCCAGGCAGGGGCTACTGAACGACAGACAGGGACAGCAGGTGGTGGAAATGTTGTCTCGAGCTCAACATGTGCTTTCACTTGTTGGAGGTGAGTAGAAGTGTTGCCCCACTTGTGATTTAAATCTATGAATTGGAAAATTTTCAGGTTTCATCATGTTTTCATTCACTGGATATGTCTCCTTGGATAGACTATTAAGTGCTATATTTCTGTTGCAGTGAGAATGTAGTCCTCGCAGAGATTCAGTATCAATCTTATGTTCCAATTACCAGGAGCTTTTTAAATGCCTGTCACTCGATGAGAAGACCTTGGATGGACATTCCAATGTATACGATTTACAAGATGGATGGCCATCACGCGTTCACTTAGTCAAATGCTTATGGTTTTTTGTTGGATCATTTGTTTGGATCTCTGAAGCTGGCTCTGCAACAAAGGTAACCCAACCCCACTGTGTATCATCAGTCATGAAGTTGCCATATGCCACTACTGGATCGGTATTTGCCTTGCTGTTGCTACTGTGTTAGTACTTACTAACGTTGATTATTTGTGTTCTCAGCAGGTATGAATTCATTGGTACTGTTGAAATAGAATTTTGTAGTTAAAGGCAGCTGCAGCCTGTTTTCAGGAGAGGAAGAATTTCTGAAGGGCCGGGAGCAAGAATGTTCAATGAAGATGTATGCAATTTTGTGTGGCGAGGCAGCTGATTTGGATTTTTGGATGTGGTGTAAGAGTACAGGGACCTCAGCCAATCTGAAATTCAGTTGAAGAGGGATCTTAAGGCTCAGTTTCTTGGGCTGACTGCGAATGAAAAACTAAGGGCAAAGCAAGTCACGTCTGATGACCACCAAAGCAGAAGAGGCCTGTTCAAAGCTTTTCTTCGTGCAGGCAAACGGCAGGAGGAAAAAAATTTATTCAGCAACTTGAGGCCTGATGGTTGTGTTGTACAGGCATACAGAAAATGCCTGCTTAACCACTTCAGGGCTCTGTTTGGCCAACCCTCGGCACGATCCAGTACTCAGAATTGGGATTCTCGTGGCATGGTCAGCAGGAATCTGGATATGAGTTCAGCGAAGAGGGCACGTCAAGCAGGACTGGAGGAGATCGCAAGCGTGTGGATTCTCTCAGGCAGCAAGCGTTCGGAGGGCTTTTGGTGGCTTAACGTTTTCCTTGTGTTAGTTACCTTTGAGACTGAGAGCTCCCTTTTGTTTATGTAACTCAAACTCTGTAATGACTGGCATGCTTCTCCCTAAATGATATGGCAGTGCTCCTGCCTTTTTTAAAAATAAGATGGATGCAACTTTATGTATCTTGTGTTGTGTGTTTACAAGGCACTTTATATCTTGCGTTTTGTATTCATAGTGACATGTGCATCGATCTGTATGAATTACAGCACTGAAATACTGTGAGGCTTTCATTTTCAGCCGACCAAGAACTGAAGGTTAAACATGACGTGTTAAGATTTTTTTACTGTTCTCGGTAAGATTTTTAGGAGGCTGGTTAGTGTGACGCAAGACTGAACTGTATTCTGATGAGATGCTACAAGAAAGCTGAAGTGAGCGGACAAGTGTAAATAAACAAGTCAATACTCGGCCAGCCCAACGGAAGCGATCCCCCATCTCCCCCATCCACCAAAATGGCCGACGCGGCGGCCGCCGTCCCTGGCGATCCACCGGCCGGCGCCACCGTGCTGGACTCGCTCGGCGAGGACATCACCCGCATCGTCTACCCCGTCTCCGCCTGCATGCTCCTCGTCGTCCTCCTCGTCTCCCTCCTCTCCTCTCCCTCCTCCCCCTCGCCCCTCACCGCCTCCATCGCCGCCGCCACCGGCGGCGGCGGCGGCGTCTCCGGCGGAGTGGGGGACGACATCCCCACCGCGCTCGTCACCGCCCTCACCTTCGTCGTTGCCGTCACGGCCGCCACCTTCCTGCTCGCGCTCCTCTTCTACCTCCGCTGCACGCCCTGCCTCCGCGCCTACCTCGGCTTCTCCGCGCTCGCCGTCCTGTTCGTCCTCGGCGGCCAGGTCGCGCTGCTCCTCCTCTCGCGCCTCCGCTTCCCGCTCGACGCCGTCTCCTTCGCGCTCCTCCTCCCCAACGCCGCGGGGGCGCTCGCGCTCGCCGCGCTGGCCCCGGCATCCGTCCCCATCGCGCTCCACCAGGCCGCGCTCGTCGCCGTCGCCGTCCTCACCGCCTTCTGGTTCACGCTGCTCCCCGAGTGGACCACCTGGGCGCTGCTCGTCGCCATGGCCATCTACGACCTCGCCGCCGTGCTGCTTCCTGGTGGCCCTCTGAGAGTACTGCTTGAGCTCGCCATAGAGAGGAACGAGGAGATACCGGCGCTGGTCTACGAGGCGAGGCCGGTGGATCCCCGACACGGCCGAAATTGGCGCTTGTGGAGGGAAGGGAGGCAACCTGGTGCGGATTTGGATGCCAGTTCCACCACGGTCGACGTGACTGGGGAGGTATCCGGGAGGCGTCTTGATGCCAATTCCGGAAACAGTTCGGCACCCCAAGTTCATGAAGCTACCATTTCAGCTGGTAATGTTAATAATTCAAGGCCCAGGGAGACATTGGCGGCTGCTTTGAGCTCAGATTCTACAGTTGAACAAGCTGGGGAGGTATCCGCATTGCGGGAGCATAGAGTGGCTGTTGCTGAAATGAGGGTACCTTTGATCCAGCCACGTCCAGAGAGATCAGGGGAAGAGGAGGAAGATGAAGATGGCATTGGGTTGAGCTCATCTGGGGCGATCAAGCTCGGCTTGGGGGACTTCATATTCTACAGTGTTCTGGTCGGTAGGGCAGCGATGTATGACTACATGACAGTGTACGCCTGCTACCTTGCCATCATTGCTGGGCTTGGCATCACTCTGCTCCTGCTGGCCTTCTTCCGCAAGGCATTGCCTGCCCTACCCGTGTCCATCGCCCTTGGCGTTGTGTTTTATGTGCTCACAAGAACATTGCTTGAGGAATTTGTTGTGCAGTGCTCCACCAATCTTTTGATGTTTTAGCATTAATGGAACATTGCTTATTGTTGTACTATTGTAGTTCACGATTGGCACCTTTCCTGGTCAATTAGCTCTTCATTTTCTGGAAATGTTAATCTGACTGGTCCATGCAACCTATACAAAGCTATTTGGAATTTGTGTCATATTTTCCACTACTGATCTTGTTGTGTATGTCCCAACCTAGGTACGTCCCCATCTGTTTCTGTTGTAGCATCTGGCATTTTGTAATAAAATTAATAAGAACATTTTGGGTGCATATATATTACAGACATTTTCTTGAATTATCAAGCCATAAATATGCCTTTTTAGAGGTATCATTCTTCAACTTTTTCTTTTCACCAATTGCGGATGAAAAGTTTGCCAGGCTGCAAATAGGTTGTTTAGATGGATTGATTTTCAGTCTGCTGCAAGTTTTCTAAAATTATTATGGCTGTGCATATTATGAGAAAAAAGAAAGCTAAGATGTAGGACCAACGTGCCTTTTCTGCATCATTTAAATGAACTATATCTCAGTGAGAATAACTACTGCACCACATTGTTCAACAAAATGGTCATGCGGACCACTTTGGTAGTCCAATTCAGTATGGAGTGCGCCTCACTTTCTAATTCTATATGTATTCTGCTACTAATGATTTCTGTAAGCCCTTACGCAAGATGTCTTTCTATATTTGAAGTGATATAGGAGCAAAGGAATGGTTGTTGTGGGGTCTGGCTGCGGAGGTGACATACAGATACCAGCATCAGTGTTTGCAGCTTCATGTTCTCACTACAGAAGTGTGGGGAGGAGAAGGAGGTTGATGCGGACCAGTTGGGTGTTGTTTCCTTATCCTTCAAGGAATGAGGATGAGAGTTTGGGATTTCTGATGTTGAATACTGTTATCTTTTTTATTAAAGTCTCATTGTTTTTTCTCTTTGGCCTTTTATTTGTGTTGGCTGGCGATTACAACAAATAAATAGTTGAGAATGGATTTGACAGATCTAGATTCACTCAATATAGGAGGTATTCCTTTGTTCACAGGAATTTAATACTAATTTGCTACAATAACCCTGTGATGATAAGCTGGGTGAAGGGACATGAGGTATGAGCTTTAGAAGTTCAGGGTCATCTTTGTTGGCTCTCTTCCATCTCAATTGTGTCTGTACACATGGAGATACTATTTTTAACAACACTTCATGTCTTCATGGCTGTTGTGCTTTGATACTTCAAAGTGAAACTTATTATCACAGTTTTGGGAAAGACATGACAATAACTACTTTACAGCTTCTCACAGCTTCTCACTTGAGACCCTAACAAACTGATAATACGGCTCTCTTCTGAAGCTGTGTTGTTGGAAGCTGGAAGGATGAACTGAAGATAGTTTCTGGATAATCTGGTAATATGGCTGGAGGATTACTAGAAGCTAAGTTCTTTAATTGAAGCTGGCTATATGCAGCTTCAAAAGTTAGTGCCCGGTTAGAAGCCACTCAGCATATCAACAGTTTTTGAACAAGTGTGATGCGAAGTTGGCATCTAGTTTGTGTTGCCGTTTTATTGGGTTAACATCTTTCTTTCATCAACCGCTTTGCCATCATGATTGGCAGCTTTTCGCAATTCCAAATTGAGGGCGATGCTACTAATCTACTATGATAGCATATGTTGATTATGATATTATGGATAGAAGTAGAGAATTTCCCATCTGTGGACAATGTAACTTCGACTCAATGGGTTCAGGAAATGGCAGCCTAGTAATATGATACAGCAATTGCATGCTACAAGATGTAAGAGCAATATACTTTTTAAGTGCCGATGTATTTGCCATTGGAAAAGGGAATCGAAATTGATGCCTTTGTAAGAGCAAATTTTGTGTGATCAAAATTGTGTGCCAATTTATCATGGTAACTTCCTACAATTTTGCTATTCTTTCATAGCTGCGTTGATGTTCTGCTTCATCCTCAAATAGTCAAATGTCGATGATGAACACATCTATGCAGCCAACAGTTCTGTTATATATTATGATACCTAGAAAGGCACTAATAGAACTACAAAATGCCTGATGCAGCAAACCAATTAACAGCAAACATGATGGTCATCCTGAAAAGCACTGCATTCCAAAACAAAAAAACAAAAAACTGAGGTAGATGGACTCTTTGCTAGAGCCTAGATGTATAATGTTCGAGATGAGGAAGCGAGACTGGTTGGGACAGAAGAAAATAGGAAATCCTTGCGCCCCTGATCTTTGCTGTTGACATGGTGCTGTATCAGTACTATCAGAGAACACTTAATGGATGGATTATCCATCACATAGAGGTCGATGCTATTATGTGAAAAATTGTCAAAACAAAATTTCGTGCAATATTACTAGGCAGAGTTCAGGCGAAGGTAATAAATTAGGCTTGAAACTTAAAATTATTACTAAAGAAATATGATAGAATTCCCTATTTAACACCTCTACTCCAATTTTTCGTGATCACTCCCTGACCGTCATGATCAAACACTTGCCAACGAATGTTGAATGGTGGCTCACGTGTATCTATGGTCCCCAAACCGACCAGGATAAAATCCGCTTTCTTTCTGAGCTTCGTGATGTCAGGAATAGTTGCACAGGCAGGTGGATGCTATGTGGTGACTTCAATCTTATTTATAAAGTGGAAGACAAAAATAACTCTCGCCTTGACAGAAGGATGATGGGTCGCTTTAGACGTTTTCTTGATGATCTAGAACTTCAGGAGCTGCATTTAAATGGTCGTTTGTTTACCTGGAGTAATGAAAGGGCTGACCCAACGATGGAAAGAATTGACAGAGTTTTTTATCCGAAGATTGGGCATCCCTCTACACAAACCACAGTCTACAAGCCCTTTCATCTCAGTGTTCAGATCATGCACCTCTGCTTCTTCAAACCAATTGCATCCCCAAAGCATTCAAGCGATTCCGCTTTGAGTCAATTTGGCCCAAGTACAAGGGCTACATGCAGACGGTTGAGCAGGCATGGACATGCCCACCCCTTGGCCCAAAGCAGATGCATTTCGAATGCTTGATCATAAGCTTCGCAACACGGCGGTCGCATTGAAAAAATGGAGCGCTAAGCATGTTGGCAGCGTCTGGTTGCAAATGGCTATTGCCAAAGAGTTGGTGCTTAGATTTGGTGTTGCCTAGGAATCCAGGATGCTAGCAGCACATGAAAGAACCCTCTGCAACAAGATGAAGCTCAAGTGTCTTGGCCTCGCCTCACTACTCAGGTCTATTATTCGCCAAAGATCACGTATAACTTTTCTGGCCAAAGGAGATGCAAATACAAAATTCTTTCACATGCAAGCATGCCATTGCAGTAGAATAAATTACATCCGGTCGTTCAAACTAGGGGACTTAGACATTGTAAATGAGGAAGCTAAAGCTGAAGCAGTCTTCCAGCACTTTGAGGACATCCTTGGAACTTCCCGTACGCCAACGGTTTCCTTATATTTTCAGTGTTTGGGTATTCCTTCTGTTGACATGAGCCATACAGACTGCTGCTTCTCAGAAGAGGAGATTTGGCGCACGATCCAAGATTTGCCTCTCGACAAGGAACCGGGTCCCAATGGCTTTACATGATTATTCTATAAAATAGCCTGGCCAATAATCAAACACGACATAATGTGTGCCTTTCATGCTTTATGGACCCTGGACAGTCGTAGCCTCTACCTTTTAAACCAGGCTTACATGGTTCTCATCCGAAAGAAGCCAGATGCTCTACAAGTTGGAGACTATCGCCCCATTAGCTTGATCCACAGCTTCTCCAAACTCTTCACTAAAGTCCTAGCTAACAGATTGGCACCCAAACTACAGAACCTGGTTCAACTAAACCAAAGTGCATTCATACAAGGTCGTCTGTTGCATGATAATTTCCAAGCAGTACAACTCTCAGCTAAGTTACTTCACTGTCGCAGGGTACCGTGCGCGTTGATCAAACTTGACATCTCCAAGGCATCCGATTCCGTGGACTGGACATTCATGCTTTGACTTCTAAAACACATGGGCTTCACGTTGGCTCAATTGGATTAGCATGATCCTCTCCACAGCTAGCACCAGAATCTTTGTCAATGGAGCGCCAAGAAGGCAAATTTGCCATGCTAGGGGCCTAAGGCAGGGGATCCGCTATCCCCCATGCTCTTTGTTCTTGCTATGGAAGTCCTAAATGTTATGATCAACCTAGCAGATACAGAAGGTATTCTGTCCCCCTTAGGCAACAACAGCATACAACAGCGGACATATCTCTATGCCGATGATGCTGTATTGTTTCTGTCTCCTTTGCAGCAAGACTTGGTGGCCTCTGAAGTTATCTTGGATGTTTTTGGGGACGCCTCTGGACTGCACACGAACCTGCAGAAATGCCTCATCTCCCCTATTCAATGCGATCTCCAGGATACCATTGATCTCCAGGATACCGTTAGGCTATTACAGTTCTTCCCAGGTCGCCTTCAAGCTTTTCCATGCAGGTATTTTGGAATTCCGCTATCCCCACAAAGACTGCATAAGAACAACCTCGTACCGCTAATTGACAAGATAAGCGAAAGTCTACCAATGTGGAAAGCAAAGATGATGAGCAAGGCTCGTCGTGCAGTAATGGTAAAGGTCAAGATGCCTGCTATTCCTATCCACACAGCCATAGCAATTTATATATCTCCTTGGGTCATCAAATGCATTGACAAAAGAAGGAGAGCCTTCCTGTGGAATGGAACTGAAATGGTTGGGGGGGGGGGGGGGGCAAATGTCTCCTGGCCTGGCCCAAGGTATGCCGACCCACTGAACTTGGGGATCTTGGGATCACAAACTTACAAACCATGGGTTATGCTCTCCGAATGCGGTGGCTATGGTTAAAGAAGACAGACAATGCCAGATCCTGGGTCGCTCTACCAGACACCACCGAACCCATTGTCACAGCCATGTTCTTTTACTCCACATCCATGCAAGTCGGAGATGGGAAACTAACATTATTCTGGACTGATAGGTGGCTCGATGGTCGCTCAATTGCTGAAATTGCCCCCTATCTGTATCAAGCAGTAAGACCGAGGACACGCAAGAAGAGAACTGTTTACGAAGGTCTACAGGATAGAAGATGGGTCAAGGATATTATTGGAGCTCTCACGGTCCAAGTCCTGCTGGACTACCTAAACATCTGGGAAAGATTGAGATTGATCACATTGGTTGATAATGTCCAAGACAAGATACTTTGGAAATAGACAGAAGATCACATCTTCTCCACGGCTTCAGCATATAGAGCCTTCTTTATTGGACAGTACGTCATCACTGGAGCAAAAATCCTTCGGAAATCTAGAGCCCCTGCCAAATGCAAATTCTTTGTATAGCTTGCTCTCCATGGTCACTGTTGGACAGCCTCGAGGCAAAAGAAATATAATCTTCAGAATGACGACGCCTGTGTTCTTTGCGGGCAAGAATCAAAGACTATAAACCACCTGATGGTTAACTGCTCCTATTCTAAGCAAGTGTGGCATTTTGTTTTATCTAGGGTTAATTGGTGGTCCAGAGCTCCTTCAGCGCCAAACCTAACTCTTGCTGATTGGTGGATGGCATCGTGAAAAGGGATCAACAAGGTACAAAAAAGTCCTTTGATTCAGCGGTCATCCTGATCTCATGGTTCATTTGGCTAGAACACAATGCACGGATATTCAACAGGGAAGAGAAAACAACAACTCAGAACAACTCAGCTAGTGCACAAGATCGCAGAGGAGGCATGGTCATGGATTGCTGGAAGGTTCACAAGCCTATTGCCTTTTGTCTTAGATACTCCTCATGCTAATGCGTTTGTAAATTGGTCGCACAATGGTGCACATGTAGCAACTAACTAGTGAACTCTCTACTTAGGGCGCGTCATCCCTTCTAGATGGCAAAGCCCTACCCTAATGTAAAATTGCTTCTTCCCTCTTAATGAAATTAGTGCTAAGGTATGGTCGGAAAAAAAAATGGCTCTCAAGATTTTTTTTCTTACTTATTTGACACTGACTTAACTTTGGTGCTCTTCATGAACCCTCGTTGTAAATCCTATCGAGCAGGTGCTCTTCAGAGATTATGTGCGCACAAACGGTGGTGGCCTGTTCAGCTCCAGATGGAACTGATGAGTTATTCCTGCAAGGCCTTGAAGCTTTCGCCGGGGCCTGATCAGCAATGCGATGATGTCATCGATGGCGGTGCAGGAGAGGGAGCCGCCTCCGGTTGCCAGGAGCTGCGACCCCTGCTCCATCCGAGAAGCGAGCTAGTAGGACCTGTTGACGAGGGCTCCGGGCTTGGGGTGGCAGGCAGCAATGGCGGCGCACTTGAGGGCCGTCTTGGTGGTCCGGGAGGCGAATGTGAAGCCGCCTCTGCCGTTGCGGTCCTCCTCGACGAGCCGCACGGCGGAGAGGAGGTCGGCGTCGGCCAGGCGGAGGTACTCGAGCGCCTCGCGGGCGGGGAGGGGAGGTAGCGGAAGTAGTAGGTGAGGGAGAGCGCCTTCCGTCGCCGCCTCGCCGCCGCCGTCTTGTAGTCGGACGATTTGGGCATGGACGTCGCCGCAGGCTTGCGGCGGGCGGGGACGCGGCGGCTGTAGGACGAGACGGTGTTGACGACGATGTTGGTGACGGGGTCGGAGAAGCCGACGCAGAGGCCGGCCTTGAGGAGGCGCGGGACCAGCGCCGGCATCTCCCCCACCGGCAGCCGGTCCAGCGCCGCCGCGCGCGTAGAACCCATTGATGGTCTCGAGCAGCGCCGATCTGTTCCGAGCGATGTGTCGCATCGGTAGGGGCGGTCGGCGTGGGAACGCCCGCTCGCGCGATGTTTGCCAACCATGATCCGGAATTACGCGGGACTCTTGGAAAGGAACCGACGGCGTCGAGGATTGGATGCCGACGGCAACATTGGCCAATGGCCCCGTGGAGGCAGAAGAGAAGATGGGGGCTAACTCGTTGGAGAAATTGCAAATATACCCTTCGGTGTTAAGGACCGGTATGTCACTGTGTTGTCTCTCATGATGAGTCTTTTTTTTAATGAATTGGCAAGAGAGCTGCCTATTATTATATTAAAAAGAAAGGGATCTGGGAGAAAAAAAACTCATGATGAGTCCTTATACCTAAACAAATGGTTTGAGTCATATAAAGTTGACATATGATCCTGGTGCATGCATCATTGTCTAGTGAAAAAAAGATCCACTAATATTATTAATGTGTGCACCGGGTCGGGCAACCTTGACCTATGAGCTTAATCCTGAAAAATTGTATTATTAAACACAAAGAGAGTATTCAAAAATCCTTGCACGGGAATTTAAGAACTCTGCACACTTGACATCCCTCGTGGCATCAAACTATATGCAACCCTCCTCACAAGCGTCAACAGAACCAGTAATAAGCCGGTCGCCGCTGTCATCAACTGTCAAGCCACCTAAGACCCTGTTTGTATCCGCTTATTTCCCGCTTATCGGTGGAAATAAGCCATAAGCCCACCCAAACGTTTTGATTATTTCCCGCTTGCTACGTAAGCCGCTTAGTGCACAAGCTGGGAAACGACTAGCATCCGGCTTATTGTGTAAGCGGGTCGGGAGACGCTTCTCGAATAAGCGAAGGAAATTTCCCCCCGCTGCCCCTCACCCACCGACGCTTCATCGTCCGCCCCGCGCCTCCCGCTACCGCCGCCGCCTCCCGCGCCCGCCGTCGGCTCCCGTCGGTCGCCAGGTCCCGCCGCCGGGCTTGGCCCGCCGCCGCCGCTCCTGCGCCTCCCGCGAGCGCCGCCGGCTCCCGTCCGCCGCCCGATCCCGTCCGCCGCCAGAGCCCATCGTCGGGTCCCGCCGCCTGCAGATCCCGATGCCGGCGCTCGGTTCCCGTCCGCCGCCGCCGCCCCCGCGCCTCCCGCGACCGCCGCCGGCTCCCGTCCGCCGGGCTTGGCCCCCGCCGCCGGCTCCCGTCCACCGCCGCCGCCCCTGCAACCGACGCAGGTGCCGTCCGCCGGGCTTGCCCCCGCCGCCGGGCTTGGCCCCTGGCGGCTTGGTCCCCGCCGCCAGCCTTGGCCCTTGGAGGCTTGGCCCTCGTCGCCAGGCTTAGCCCCCGCCGCCGGGCTTAGCCCCTCATATTCAGAATAAAAATGAGCTATCAGCCTTAGGGGCATTCAGGTCAATTTACCAACCTGGACAGACAATCGACACAAAATAATCAGGATTGCCAAACACCCTGCTTATTCAGACAGTAGATTCTCCAGACAGCAGACTTATCAAATAAGCTTACTTGACAGATAAGCGAGTTCCAGAAAAGCGTATACAAACAGGGCGTAAGTCCTCGCAAGCCATCCTCTCAAAGGCAATGTCACAGCCATTGTATTTTTCTGAGTCCGGATGGACAATCTTAGCCACTTCGTTCTCACAATAGAAACAACGACCATCTGCTAAGAGAATGAAATAAATGACGACCATCAGTTCTATCAAAAAAAGAAAGGCAATATACGGAGAACAGCCATCGTCTCATGTATCTTACAGGAGAACAAAGGTAACTCACTAATATCAACAACCTATATCAATAATTTAGATAGGTGTATTACACAATACAACAAATAACACTCAGCAAGTAGAAATGCACAAAAATGGAAGGAGATCATACCAGGGTGCCCCATGACAGGATGATTCATCAGTCACATCTTCATCGTTAGAGCACTCAGCAAAGAACAGGATAGGAACTGCGTTAGAAGAGTGCAAATCTGTCGGGCTGGCCAGAAAGTTGATGTGAGAATACTGAGTTTTTCTTGGACGCATATGCCCCGGTCCGTAATGGAGACCCCAAGAGCTGCCTACGTTCCTATTTAAGCCACATATAACATGAAGCTCGAATGCAGGTCCCTATGCAGAACAAGGTAAACAATGAATCGGCTATTGTTAACATTACTGTCACATTTTGATAATACTGTAAATCTCAAAGAATTAACAAACATACCCCGGTTTGCTGCGTGTATTTCTTCAGCGCAGCATCAACCTTCGCAATTCGCAATGGCAAAGTGTTCTTCCTCCTTGAAATCGCTCCGCCCCCCCCCCCCCCCCCCCCCCCTTCAGAAAGGTCAGGAGCTGTCTGCACCATGGGGAATGGAACAGTATTGCATCAACATCTGCGACCGAGATGAGCTGTACATCCAATGCCATTGGCTCTGTCTGAAGGGAAAGGGGCAAGCCAGGAAACGTTGTGACAAGAAAGAAAGTTCACCGCTGCATCAGGATCCGGGTGCATCGCAGCGGTGACTGCTGCCTTGCAGGCACTTTCCTGCCCCACCGTCACCGTGCTTCTCTGAGCGTGTCCTTCTCGTCTTGCCATGCCATGTCGATTGCTCCCCAGAGATCAACCTCGGTGAAGAGCAGATAGCGCATGGCTTGGTGCTCGGAGATGGTGTCAAAGCAGGCGCGGAGGTAGGCGACAAGGCCACCGAGGGAGCGGCACGTCACGAGGACAAGGCTCCTGGAGCAGACCATGGCCACGGAGAGCTCTTCTCGCGGCGGGAACACGGTCTCGTACCACACGGTGTTGAGCACAATGTTGGAGACAGGATCCTTGAAAGGGCCATAGCAGTGGCCGGCCTTGAGGAGTCCCCGGTGGTAGCGCTGTCCCAGGTCGGCCGTCGGCAGCAATGCAAGCGCATCCAGGTAGAATCCGTAGACCCTGTCGAGCAGGACGCTCTGCAGAGACTTGGTAGGAACAAACGGCGGCGGCCTGTTCAGCTCCAGATGGAACTGAGGCGGGGTTACTCCGGCGGCGAGGCCTCGGAGCTTTCGCCGAAGCTTGAGCAAGCCGTGGATGGCCTCTACGGCGCTGCACGAGATGCGGCCGCCGTCCGCATCGAGGAGCTCCGACACCTGCTCCATCTGGGAGGCGAAGGAGTAGGGCCTGTTGACGAGGGCTCTGGGCTTGGGGTGCCACGCGGCCATGGCGGCGCACCTGAGGGCCGTCTTGGTGGTCTGGGAGGCGAAACTGAAGCTGCGGCCGGAGGAGTTGCGATCTTCGAGGATGAGCCGCACGGCGGCGAGGGGGTCCGCCCCGGCGACGCGGAGATACTCGAGCGCCTCGGAAACCGGGAGGTAGCGGAAGTAGTAGGTGAGGAACGCGACGAGCGCCTCGAGCGACCGCGAGGCGACGGGCATGTCGCGGAGGAGGGGACGGAACGGTGGCCAGTACTTGACGTTGCTGGTGTCAGCGACGGCACGCGAGAGCGCCCTCCTCCGCCACCTCTTCGCCGCGGCCGCCGCCTTCCTCTTCTTCTCGCCCTCGTCGGAGTCGTCGGACTCGGACTTGGGTGCCAGCGCCACGGCAGGCTTGCGCTCGGGGACGCGGCGGCTGTAGGAGGAGACGGTGTTGAGGACGATGTTGGAGACGGGGTCGGAGAAGCCGACGCAGAGGCCGGCCTTGAGGAGGCGCAGGACAAGCGCCGGCATCTCGCCCACCGGCAGCCGGTCCAGCGCCGCCGCGTAGAACCCGTTGATGGTCTCGAGCAGCGCCGATCGGACGAGGCGCCGCGACGTGTTGTATCTGTAGTGGCGGTCGGCGTAGGGAGGCCTGCTCCGGCGACGCTTGCCCGGCCCCGCCATGATTGATCGATCGATCGGATTCGCGGAAGTGATGGCCGGAGGCGGAGGGTTCTTCTTTCTCCCACAACTAGTTTTTTCAGTCGAAATCGCTTCCTTGACAGCCCAAAAACTCAGGAAACATAAAACGAATTCGGGCAGGTTTCTGCAGCGACCCGTGCTCCTGCAGAGCCGTGCTGGGCCGCACCTACGCAGCTACGCTGGCTGGCTGCGCACGTGCCTAGCTGTCCCAGATAGCGAGGTTGCATAATTTTTGCAAGGTGGACACACGCTGAAAATTGGCGTAGAGAGAAATACTTCTATCCCCCAACCCCCGCACCCCAAAAAAAAATGCAAAGAGAAGTACTCCCTCCATCCCATGAAAAATGCAATTCTAACATTAGGGTGGTGTATAAATTTTTTGTTGTTCTCCCAACAATGTGGCAAAATATATGATACTTAAGAATACACTACCCATGGCTGATGGCTCCAAGTTCATATTTGTTGCAATCTGTTTGTTGGAATAATCGATTGTCTGTGCTACCGTCGAGAAAACTTGCTGGCTGGATAAGTTAGGAGTTTGGCAACCCTGATTATTTGTAGTTGATTATCTGTTCTGAGTGTAAAATGGCGAGCTCCTAGGCTCACCCTCCGTATCCATCCGCGTCGCCTCGAGCCGAGTTAAGCCGCGCCACCCCCATGGTGTGCTCACCTGCCGCCGCATCCATCCACCTCGCCTCGATCTGAGCTCAGCCACGCCACTCCCATGGCGGGCTCACCTGCTGCTGCATCCATCTACCTCGCCTCGAGCTGAGCTTAGCCGCGTTGCCCCGTGGCTACGTCGGAGCTCAGCCACCAGCCTCCATGGAGAGCCAGGCCTGTCGCGGCACGGAAACGGGAGGGGTAGAGAGTCGATCAGAGCAACTCCAGCAATAGTCCTCAAATCAAAGCCTCTAAAGATCAAATGGGGTTCTCTCTATTTTTTTTAAGGATCATAAAAATGTCTCCAACTCTAGCAATAGCCCCCATGGATAGAGGGCCCCCTAGAGATCCCCCAGGAATGGAGGGTGGAAGAGGAAATTTGGAGGCTTCCCCAAAATAGGGAGCCAAGTAGAGGGCCTGCTGGAGTACATTTTTTTTATGTGGCCCTCTAAACTTAGAGTAGGGGGTTGTTTAGAGGGTCTGCTGAAGTTGCTCTCAATCACGTACCGCGGGGGTCGTCCACGTTTCGATTGAACGCAATTCACAGTGGGGAGGGAGCCTCGCGAGGGACGGTACCGCACGGTTGTTGCGTCCCGTTTGGCGGAATTATTCGTGGCCCTCCATCGCACCGTGCGGTCACTCCGGTCCCAAACGGGGCCTATATTCTATTACACGTGGTAGGATCTATTTCAGAATTTATTCACTCGTATCTTTTTCCCTCTCAGGACACATTTTTACATCAGGGAAAAAAGTCTAATTTACTTACTCGGTGTTTTTTTCCAGTTGGCTAGATAATCCCCTCAACCTGTAGCCTTTTAGCTTCAAAACTACTAATCCGAGTTAATTCACTTCCAAATGACATTTGCCCGTTTTTTCCTTATGTTGAGATTTTGTGGAACAATAATGGGCATGAGAATGACACTACATTCGTAATCACTGGTAGTATAAACTAATCTTATCAGAACCAGACCTCATCCACGTATTTCCTTTGATTTACTTTCAGGCCCAAGAAAATATGTGTCTAAAGGAAACTATCATTCGTGCTGTCGTGCATACTATGCCATACTCGTAACACCAAGAAATCGAAAAACTTATTTGTATATAACTGCGGATTGCGGAAGATACAAGATACTGAAAGCATTCGAAATGAAAGATAAGAATGGCCAATGAGCTGAATAGTTCAAGCACATAGCCGTTACTACAGAGTCAGAGATAAAATAAAGTGCATTGCAAGTTTGCAACAGCCTGAACAAGCATGCTATACCCCAGGGGACAACAAGAAATGAGACCATGGTCTCACTTCACAGTCACCGTATACAATTCAGTATTTTGAGGAACAAAAGGGCAGTGCTACACATAATAACAGAGTGCTAAAAACTAAATCTATCAAGGAAATTCATGGGATAGCCTGGATGTAGTTTTTGCACTTGAATGGTACAGAAACTGTGCCAATTTCAGACAACACCAAGCACTCGATCACTAAGAAGGCCGCTTGCGATCCACCATGGATTCTGCTCAGACTTTGGACTCCTGTGTCACTGAGAGCAGTAAGGCTGATACAGGACAACTGGCTATGCATTTCATGCATCTTCTGTGTCCTGTTTGCAGTGAGTTCTAGATCAAGTTGGAACAGACAAACCAGAAAATTTCAGATTTTCAGTCACCATACTGTCAAGGCACTCACAAGACATTACAAACATAATAATTAATTTTCAGACCTGAGTAAATACTAGTCAAACAATCATGCATGCATATCCTGCAGTACACCCAACACCGGGGAATCAAAACACTAAATTGTGTAACTGTAGAAAATGATGGCTGATATAAGCATTAGAAAAGAAAGATAAGAACGAGAAATTGGACTGAACAAATTCAGGAACCATCTCTGTTACCACAGAGTCAGAGAAACAAAATAAAATGCATTGCAAGTTTGTAACAACCTGAACAAGCATGCTATGCCCCACGGGGGCAACCAAAAATGAGACCATGGCCCTCACTTCATTGTCGCTGGATACAGTTCAGTATTTGAGGAACAAAACTGCAGCGCTACATGTAAGAACGATGGCCATTCCTAATAGCAGAGTACTACTAACTACTAAGTAAATCTATGAAGGGCATTCATGGCATCAATATCCTTCACCAATCTTTTCACCAGACTGATTCCGAAACTGTGCCAATTTCAGACACCGCCCAGAATCCGCTCACTCCGAAAACCTCTTGTGGTCCACCATGGAGTTTGTGCAGACTTTGGACTCCTGCTTCTGTATTTTCTGTCAATGAAACCAGGGAGGTTGAGACATAGCAACCGGCTATCCGCTTTGTGAAACTTCTTATGGCTCGCCAATCCTTTGCTGGATGTGAATACCTTGCCACAGAGCTTGCAATCGTGGCTTTCTGTTGCCTTCAACACTCGTGAAAGACTGCTGAACTTCAGCTTGGCATCAGAACTGGGGCTTTCTGGCATCATCAAATCAGCACCCCCAATTTGGCCATGAAAAGAATAATCCAGCTCCCTCTCATTCTTCTGCATACGGTAGGCCGAGTTGCCATCCATCTCGTAATCCTCATTGCAATGCTCAGAAGCTGAATCCATGCCAGAATGTCCTGAAATCATCAGAAGAACACGCGCAGCATTCACTTCCTCTATCCCATATGTCAACATCACTGGAGTAGGCACAGCGTCATTGTGATCACAATATCCACTGCTCTTTCTTGATGCCTCCTTTGCCACCATCTTCTTCTCATGGCGCGTATGCGCTCTCATGTGCATCGACAGCGCATGGCAGGATGCAAAAACCTTGAAGCACAACTGACATTCCGTCTTGGGGACCATTGTCTGATCCTCATCAACGCTAGAATCACGTAACAACCAGGTACTATGTTGCCTCTCCCGGAGTCTATACCCACCAGCACCAGCACTGATTTTCGGAAGGCTAAGGGTGCTCCTTGCTAGCTTCTTTTGCATGCACTTGTCGCGGATTGCAAGATTCATGTGGCCTCCGAGCGAATTGCAAGATGGGAAGCTTTTCTTGCATAGCTTGCACCAGTGCTTCCTTCCTCTCGGTGGCATGCCTGAACTGTACACAGCAAAAATTGCAGAAATAATGAGCACGACATGGAAGAACAGAGCAAATGAAAAACAGGAGCTGAAATGCTACACGGACATGGATAAATCATGATTTTTGAAAGCACTCTCCGCAAAAAAAGGAGTTCTTTTTGGACGCGAAAAAGGAATGGGAAACCCCTTGTTTTGACATTTACTACGGCGTGAACTTGTGAAATGCCTTGAAATTTTACCCCAAATCTTGAGCGTTTTGCTCCATCCGTAAAAAAGAAGACGGAGACCTTTTAGATTGAAAAGAATATGATATTCGATTAGATTGCTTAGGGGGGAGAAGAACTAGCTACCGACGGAAAAACCAAGAACGCCAGAACTAGAGCATAACCGTATAATCCAAATTCCAAAGAACCTAATAGCTCATCAAACGAAAATTTACTCGTCATACAAGAAAATGGATAGGGTTCATACGCATGCTTGCCGCAAAGCTTGCAAATTTACGAGTAATCCGAAAATCAAGAGCTCAAATTGACGCGGGATGCTAGAAAACCAACCTCCAGTCGTCTCCCTTTGGAGCTCACGAGAAATCTGGATGATTCCTTCTATCGGCAGCGAGGAATCGTCCGCCCGATTACTGCGGCGGGCCGGCGGCCTCCTCCTCCTCCTCCTCCTCCTCCCCTGGCAGCGCGCGGTGGTGGTGGTGGGTTCTTGGCGTGTTGAGCTTTTGGAGGGGCATTTTGGAACAAGGAAGGGAGAGGAGGTGGGGTTTTCTAGCGCAGTGGGATTTGGAGGAAGCAGTTGGCGTTCGATCAGACGGCTCTGGAGGCGCCACCGCGCCAGGGAGAACGTGGGGAGCGGGCGGATACAGCCAAAAATTTCTGACAAAGGCGTGGACGAGGGGTTGAGTTTTAGGATTCCTGACAACACGGCCAAAAGTTATTTTTTTTCCAGCTCCAGCTTAAAAAAGTTAAAACAATCTACAATTTAAAACAGAAGAGAGTAGCAGTTTTGAAAGAAAATGTTAACCTAGATAGTTTCAACTTTCAAACGACAAGTCAAATGTTCAATTTCGTCAAGTTAAAATCTTTTTGAGTTGAACCTTTTTAAACCCTCAAGTTGAAAGTTATTTTTTCTATAGACTCGCTCACCTTTGTTGGTTCAATTATTCTAATGATACTCGTTTAGTCACGAGAGGCATGAACGCATGAGACAGTTAGCAATGGTGAAATTATGATACCGTTGGCAACTTGGCATCATGGTGGATGCCTGAAAAAGAGCCTAGTAAGAGAACAGGGATGTTAGTAGCTAGGAAAAATCGTACATGCATCTCTCTTTTTATCAGTAATCTACAAAGTGGATCACCATTCTTTTTCTCTTTTTTTTTGACAAATTTCTATTTGAATTCACACTTGCGGGTGCCAACTACTTTGGTATAATAGAAGTACTAATGTCGAGGAACTTAATATATATGGTCATGATTTGCGCCATAGTATATATATTTTTTATTTTAAGATAATGTAAGAAACTAGTGATCTTTGCATTGTAGTTTTCATATGTAGGCAAAAGATTTTCATAAATAGGACCGTTACATTTATATGACCAAAATTCTTTTCCAACAACATAGAAAAAATCATGTCTTTTGTGACCCGATTTTGGCATTCCAAATTATGACTCACTTTAGCCTGGAGTCTCCCATTAGCTCAATTGACCGATTAAAGTGAGAGATCCGAAATTGAACTTTTATGCAGCGGGAACAGGATCGATGCTTTGCCAACATTTGACACATAAATAAAGGAAGCTAGCTTACTACAAATAAAGCTAAACTTATTAGTTGTTAGTACAAAAAAGAAAAGTAAAAAAAAAGAATGTGCCCTACATGAGCCAACGAAATGCATACGAGCTGGAGCTAGTACCTTGTAAGTTCTGATGAAGAACAAAAAAAATGAAACCGGGGAACCGATCAGCCAACGTAGAACTTAGATTAGAAAGAGGGAGGGAATGAAGAAGAAAAAGATTGGGAACGCCGGATCCGATCACGCGACTGCTGGCATGTCCTTGAGCCAATCGTCGAGCGGCTTGCCGATGGAGTAGACGACGAACCCGATCTCCCGGAGCTTGGCGACGTCGACGACGTTCCGGCCGTCGAAGATGAAGGCCGGCTTGTGCATGGCGTCGAACATGCGCTTGTAATCCAGGCTCCTGAACTCGTCCCACTCCGTGAGGATGCAGACGGCGTGCGCGTCGCGCGCCGCCTCGTACGCGTCCGCCGCCACGGCGACCTGCTTGGCCATCTCGGTGGCGCTGAGCGGCTGCAGGTGCCGCGGGTGGTCCCAGTCGAACTTCTTCATGGCGAGGTCCCGCGCCACCTGCTCCCCGGTCACCTGCGGGTCGTAGATGCTGACCACCGCCTTGTCCCCGAGCAGGCCGTTGCAGACGTCGATCGCCGGCGTCTCCCGCGTGTCCCCGGTGTCCTTCTTGAACGCGAACCCGAGCACGGCGACCTTCTTGCCGGCGACGGTGTTGAACATGGAGGAGACGACGCGGTTGACGAAGCGGCACTTCTGGTAGTCGTTGATCCGGATCACCTCCCGCCAGTAGCCGGCGACCTCGGGGAGGCCGTAGCACTCGCAGATGTAGACGAGGTTGAGGATGTCCTTCTGGAAGCAGGACCCGCCGAAGCCGACGCTGGCGGCGAGGAAGCGCGGGCCGATGCGCGCGTCCTTGCCGACGGAGTGCGCCACCTCGGCGACGTCGGCGCCGGTGGCCTCGCAGAGCGCCGAGATGGCGTTCACGGAGGAGATGCGCTGCGCCAGGAAGGCGTTGGCGGCGAGCTTGGAGAGCTCGGCGGACCAGAGGTTGGTGGTGATGATGCGGTCGCCGGGAACCCACCGCGCGTACACGTCCCGGAGCGCCGCCACGGCGGCGCGGCCCTCGGGGGTCTCGCGGCCGCCGATGAGGACGCGGTCGGGGCTGAGGAGGTCCCGCACCGCAGTGCCCTCGGCGAGGAACTCCGGGTTGGACAGGATCTGGTACCGCACGCCGCTGCGGCCGTTGTGGGCCAGGATCTTCTCGATGGCCTCCGCCGTCTTCACGGGCACCGTCGACTTCTCCACCACGATCTTGTCGGACAGGGAGACGTCGGCGATCATGCGCGCCGCGCTCTCCCAGTAGGTGAGGTCGGCGGCCTTGCCGGCGCCGAGGCCGCACGTCTTGGTGGGGGTGTTGACGGAGACGAAGACGATGTCCGCGTCGGCCACGTGGCGGTGCACATCCGTGCTGAAGGAGAGGTTGCGGCCGCGGCACTGCCTCACGACGTCGTCGAGGCCGGGCTCGTAGATGGGGAGGCGCTCGCTGTTCCACCCGGCGATGCGGGGCTCGGAGATGTCCACCACCACCACCTCGATCTCGGGGCACTTGAGCGCGATCACCGCCATCGTCGGGCCGCCCACGTACCCTGCGCCGATGCAGCAGATCTTCACCATGGTTCCCTTCCCTGCTGCACGAGGAGATCAACAAACAAACAGAGTATGATCAAACCTCTTGCATTTCGCGGATTAAACAAGAATTTTACAGTGTAGTATGGGGACAGAACTAGACAGGTGTTTAGTCTTCATGGAATTGTAGTGGAGGCAGCATATAGATCAAGAACAAAAAATTGTGCAAAAAGAAGAAGCAAGGTTCAATCATCAAAGATTGGGGGAAAGAAGGTTTCTCGTCGCCAGTTGGGCTGAATTCAGTCCCGGGCTGCTGCACAGGCCGTGCAGGTAGTCTGGGCCTGACGGACTCAAACTAGCATAAAGCAAAATCATACTATTGTATGATTTTTGAAACTTGATATTTCGCTCCTGATTTGATTATGACATGAGATGCAGCATGCTTATTCCCTGACATAAAAAATGCATTTTGTAACTGCTATAGATGCGATCTTTCGAAGAAGAAAAACTGCTGTAGATGGAGGTGTCCTTTCTCCGCGAAGTGATGAATGTTGATTGGATCATACAGAAAATGAGGAACAGAAGGTGAAGCGGCAATTCAGAGAAAAATAAAAGAAATCAAAAGATAGAGAGGTCCAAACCTTTGACACCTTGGTGCTACAAGGAACAGGAAACGGAATGGAGCATGTGAAATGATGCGAAAGAAGAAGAGGAGGAGAAAGGAGATGGGATGTGCTGTTGGTGCGGTGACAGGTGAACGGCTAAGAGCAAATGTAGTGAGCGAGCAACGCCCACTTTTACCGGTCCAGCTCTGTGACCAGACTAACCTGAGAAACCTCTGATTCACCTACAAGGAATGATGACTAGTGGCACCTCATACATCCTCCATATATATTACTAGTGCTCAAGCACGCACAAGGAAAATCAGGAAGCAAAAATAGTTGTCCTGTCATTATGCATTGTTCTATGCATTTAGCCTGTCTGTTGCCCAGACAGATTGCTTAGATCCACCTCTCTTCCTACCTTCTAGGGCAGACCCACGCCACGCCATTGATTCCTAACCCATTTATTTGGATACACCAGACCAGACTTTGTTTCATTACCGTCGCCTCTTCTTTATCTTGAACACCGCAAGTATGTAATGATGTGCATGATGATCCCCTATGCCGCTGGTGTCCCAACTCCAAAAGGTGATGGAAAATCCAACATGGGAGTACTTGGGATTCCTGATGCCTCACAAGCACACACTAAATTTCTGCATAGACTATATTGTGCCCTAAGAAGAAGCAACAGAAAAAACAGTTAAGAAACGAGGAATGATAGGGGCGATGAGGTGCTGATCTTGAAATAAAACCACCTACCAGAGAATGTTGTGGCTTGTTTGAAATGCACAGAAGTTAAAAAACTACCTGCTATTTGCTGATCTTGAGCCCAAACCTGCAAAATCATCCATGTTACCAACAACAACCTAGTAGATACATAGGATTTCGGTGCTCTAGCATTTCTAGACCTAGTAGATACATAGTTTCAGATGGATTGTGTAATATATAGTACCAATGGTTGAAGGTAGCTTGACCTTCTGTCAAGAATCAAAGAGGAGCTATGGCATTAAACGTGTACCATCTCACAAGCTCAATGAGACAAACATATTAGCAGCATTATCTCATTATATTATGAGCTGCAGTGCAGGGACAGGAAAAGTTTCCAGATTTTAATGGCACACGATCTTTTACCATTCAATTAAATATCACATTTTATGCAATAGAATGAAAGGGCAAAAACTGTGTAAGAAAATGTTGCAATACGACGGCCTGACAAAATATATGCTAGACCAGAGTAATGAAGGTTAGTAGATCTCTGTTATTAATAAATTTGAGTTCTGGTAGATAACCACAAAATGCTTGAATTGTTCTGTTTTTGTGTGTCGGTGCTCGGTGGCC
>NC_028458.1:11712828-11745950 GCF_000263155.2 Setaria italica | reverse complement strand
CCCCCCCCCCCCCCCCCCCCCTCGTCGGCGGCACGCCCCTTCTACCCGGGTGAGTCGTCTTCCGGCCGTCCCAAGGAGCCGCGATAGTGTGACGGCAGCCTCCGATGTCATGGCTTCCGACACCCCGACACCTCGCGAGAGATTGCTGGCGCCCGAGGACCCCGCCCACGCGCCGTCGCGCTCCCCAGCGCAAGCGGGGCGGCGGCAGCATACGGCAGGTTCCAGCGCCGCCGGCGGGCGTGCCGCGCCACGGCGATTACACAGGATCAGATCCGATAGCCCGCCGACACCCACCGCCTCCCAGGCGCCGAGCCGTACACCATCGCCGCCGCCGCATCTGGAGGTGACACGTGCTGGTTCCCCTAGTGCCTCGACGGGTCCGGGCGCCTCGGTGCTGGAACCGGAGTGCTGCTATGTGGAACGAAGCAACGCCATGGAAGCCGAGGAGAGCAGGCTTCGCTGGGCTCTGATTGCTCAGGCTGGCAACGCTTCTCGCGACCTCACCGTTGACGAGGCTACGCGCGCCATTGCTGAGACTACTGGTCTAAGCAACGAGTTCAGTGTCACTGCATTCTACCCGGAGAACTTCCTGATCATCTGTCGCTCCAAGCAACGAGGGACAGGGTGCTCCAAGCAAGCCCCGTCCCGATTGGAGCAACCAGCCTGTCGCTCCGGCCATGGACGCGGCTGGCGCACGCAGATTCAGCGACCCTTCTCTCTAAGGTGACCCTAGAGCTGGATGGCATTCCGGCGCATGCTTGGGACCTCGACACCGCAAGCAAGCTGCTGGCCAAGCATGCGTGGATCGAGCGCCTCGAAGTCAACACGGCAACCAAGGCGGACATGACTACATTCAAGCTCACCGCTTGGACCAAGGATCCGTATGCCATTCCTCTGTCCAAGAAGCTTTTGATCGCTGAGCCGGAGGCGCCGGTCGTCTACTCCGACGACGAGATGCAGCTCATTTTCGGCAATTTGGAGCCCTACCTCCGGCAGAAGCGCGTGTTGGAGTACCCCATAGAGTTTCACCTGCGCAGCATCGCCGACTTCCGGCCGCGCTCGCCGTCGACCTCTCCTTCGTCCCCCTCCGACGATGGCGACAGCGGGCCGGATGGCAACCCCGACCGGTCTTACGGCTTCCATCAAGGCACGGTGGGACCTCGCCTCACCGGCTTTCCCCGCCGGCGATGAGAGGACGATGAGAGGATAACTCCGATGACGCTCATTCCGGGGAAGCCCCGTCACATGGTGGACCCACGGCCGCTGACACGGCCACCAATGCCGTGCCAAAAGAGAACCTGCAATCTGTCCCCGCGGAGGTGCGCCTGGAAAAGCACTTTCCAAAAGAGGCACCCAACAGGGCTACTGTCTTGTCACCTGGCACGGATGGGCTGGCGGGCGCTCGGACAACGGGCGGATCCTCATTGGAAGGCTTGCAGCTGGTCCAAGCACGGTCGAGGACCGATGAACAACTGTCCCTGTTGAGGCAATGCAGCAGTGCAGGGAGGACTGGCCCCAGAGAGAGCTGGATCCAATGCTTCTCGAGGCTTCCCAGAGAGAGCAAGACAAGGCAGTGGGTTCAAAAACGGTGGCGGCGATCCCAGCGGTTGGCTTGGTCACCGCGACGGATGATTGCCCTCGGGCTCCACCCTCCTCGCTTCCCCCGCTCCGAAATGGGCTGGGCCTTAAGGAGTTCTTGGTCGAGAATGGGCTAATTACTGACCACATCAGCCCACCTACTTACATGGCCAACAATGGGCTGACCACTGACCTGAACTACCAGCCGATGCGGCTGTGAGGCCCACCAATTCAGTGATGGCGATCCCTACGGTTGACTCGGTCACCACGACGGACGATTGCCCCCATGCTACACCAACCACGGATGATATCTCGGCTACGACCTCTGACGCCAGCAGCCCCCCTCCTGGCTTCACCCCGCCACGTGTCGCAGTATCGACAGCTGATGCCGCGCAGCAGGATGGCGCGGCTGACAAAGACCTGGAGAAAGCTAAGCGTCATGCCTTCACGGCGGCGGTGCACTGCAAGCTGTGCACCCCGCTTGCGCCGCGACCGACGAAGATGAAGCGTGCTGGCCGACCGGCGGAGGCCGATGCGAAGCGCGACCTGCCCAAGCGAAGTGAGCACCTCGCAAATCACCCCCTGGCCAATGTCGCATCTTCATCTTCCAAGCGGGCAGAGGTGGTGCTGATGCGTTGGTTCCAACTAATCCCTGAAGCGGCGCCGCCAACCAGCGAAGGGCGGCAAGCCTACGCTAAGCTGCACAAGGCGGAGATGGGCGACAGACACTTCGAGGCTGTCAGGGACCTCCTCCCGCCTCTCAAGCACGCCTGCCCCGCTCTCGGGATGCAGGCTTGATGCGTGCTCGCGCTGACATGGTTGTGCAACTTCCATGGATCAGATCTCGTGGAATGTTCGCGGGCTCAACTCTCGCGCCCGTCAGGATGTCGTGCGCGTTCTGGTCGATGACACCAAAGCATCGATTGTTTGTTTGCAGGAGACAAAGTTAATGTAATTGGTACTGATGTAATCCTTTCGATGCATGGATCGCAATTCAGTGATTTTGAGTACCTGACGGCTTCTGCAGCTCGAGGTGTTGCGCTGGTGGCCTGCCGTCGAGAGGTTGCCTCCCTCTCTGATCCACATGTGGGTTTTTTCTCCGTGACTGTGCGCCTCACTCCCAATTCCGGTGTGGCTCACGACGGTTTACGGGCCGCAAGGTGACGATGAGAAGGCGCATTTCTTAGAAGAGCTGGAAGCAATACGTGATGCATGCCTCGGACCATGGGTTATCGCTGGTGACTTTAACTTGATCCTCGATCCGGCGGATAAGAGCAACGCCAGAATAAATAGGCGTAGCTTGTCTAGATTTAGACGCACCGTCGACACTTTAGAGCTGCGAGACATCCATCTACACGGAAGGTCATACACCTGGAGCAACGAGCGTGACAACCCGACGTTGGTGAAGCTCGATCGCGTTCTTGCATCGGTATGCTGGGAGGAGATGCACCCGTACTGCTTCTTGCAAGCGTTGTCCTCTGATGATTCGGATCACTGCCCACTGATGCTGCAAACGAACGCATCGATCCGGACCAAACCAAGGTTTTATTTCGAGATATTCTGGCCCAAATTGGATGGTTTTATGGAAGCCGTTAATCGGGGTTGGCAATGCCCGGCGGATGTGATGAACGCATTCCGTCGTCTTGACTGCTTGCTTAGGAACGTCACACGAGAATTACAAAGCTGGTCGGCAAAAAAGATTGGATCAGTGAAACTTCAGCTACTGGTGGCAAAGGAGCTCATCCTACGGTTGGACCAGGCGCAATACACCAGGGTCCTGTCGCCTGCTGAGATGGACCTGCGTAAGCAACTTAAACGTCTGAATCTTGGCCTTGCCTCGCTCGAGTGAACGATTGCCAGGCAGCGATCTAGATTGCTCTTCCTCAGCGAGGGGATGCGAACACCCGCTTCTTCCATCTGCACGCCAACGGTCGACGCCGCAAAAACCACATCAGTAAGCTCCGTGATGACGATGGCATTGCCTATAAGGCAGAAGACATGGCCGATATCCTCTTCAAGTACTTTGACGGGCTGCTTGGCCAGGAGAAGGATAGAGCAGGGACGCTCAACCTTGCATACCTGGGGATCCTGCCTCAAGACCTTTCTGCTCTGGAGGTTCCGTTCACGGAAGAGGAGGTCTGGTTGGCGATCAAGTCCATGCCGTCGGACAAATCACCAGGCCCAGATGGTATGACTGCGGCGTTCTATCAAGCGGCTTGGACAATTATCAAGAACTAGTCCATCAACCCGTGCTCCCGCACGGGCTAATGTTTTTAGAAGCTATTGTATTTAAAAATTATTTAGAAATTAAACTCCTAACTAATAATCAAAATTGTTTAACTACTACTCTCTTATTTTTCAATACTTCAACATAATACTTATATAGATATATGTATCTATCTTTGTCTAGTTGTGATTGATTCTTAATTAATAATTACTCTATGCACGTTTTCATCCATATTCGTACTTTTTCCATTTTGTATCACACCTCCAATCCTCCATACACTATGTTTAGCATACAAATCAATATTTTTCATCGATTCCTCACATACATGTATAAATAGTATAAATGGTGGTACTCATCATGTGCATATACTTTAACTTAGTATTTTTTATATTAATAATGATATAAATAGGTAATTTAGAATCATATATTAGTTTACTTTTTGATATTTCTATATGATGCACGTGAAGATAATTAGATTAATATTTAGGTGTTTACTTTAGGTTATTTTTAATAACGACACACATGGGTAATGTAGATAAAATTTTAGAATGACATTTTAAGTTATGCTTTATAATGACGTGTATTAGTAAATTGGATGAAGATTATGAGGTTACTTTAGATTATTTTTTATAATACCTGAGCTCGGTAATTTAGATATAGGTTTAGAGCTCATTTTTGAATATTTTCATAATGACAGTGGTGGGTAACATTTTAGAAAATATAATAGATCAATGGCTATGATTATTAGAGTTTACAGGATTGGTGTTTGATGTTTTTAATTTTTATGAGAATTTATCTCTTTTTTCTAGCTTGTCTCGTGGGAACTATTGCGGAGTCTCCAATGGAAAAAAAATGAGACTACACTGCTACAAAACTATTACCATAAGCTACCTCTTGTTTGTTAAATATTCGAACACAATATTTATGTAGATATATACTTAATATCTTCATCCAATTGTGATCGATTTTATTTAGTAATTACTCTATAATATTTTCAACCACATTTATAATCTTTAACTTTTCACTTTGCATCGTAGGTATGCGCTTGAATTTATTTAATGAACCCTAAGTTTGAGATACAATTTTAGCATAGAAATCTATATTATCATCATTTTATATCCTTATAAATGGTGACACACATCATGCGTATAGACCTTAATTGTTATATCGTATACCAATAGTGAAAGATATGGACAATTTAGAATCATATATTGTTGTATATTTTTAATTAAGGTTATTTGATTCAAATGTAGGGTTACCTCATGTTATTTTTAATAATGGCATATGTGGGTAATATAGACGGAAATTTAAGGGTTACTTTAAGTTTAAACCTAAGTAATAGTGGTAGGCAATTCAATTGCAAATTAGGGGGTTATTTTAAATATTGTTTATAATGGCATAAGTAGGTAATTTGGATGAAGGTTAGGGGGTTACTTTAGTTTATTTTATATAATGGCAGAGGTGGGTAATTTATATATAGATTTATGGAGGTTACTTTAGGCTATTTTCATAATGGCATAGGTGGGTAATTTTTTAGAAAACATAATAGATCCAATGGCTATGATGATTTGAATCTATCGATTGATGGTTGGATGTTTTGCTTTTTTGTGAGAATTTCTAGGATTTCTCTTTTTTTCTAGAGTGTCCACCTAGGAATCATAGATGGCTTCACCTGGAAGCTTCAAAAGGAACCTCCAATTACTAATAGTAAGATGGCGTGATGCGGGCGATCAATGCGATCTTCACTATTGATCAGCACGGTTTCTTCGGTCTCAATGGCGCGCTCCTGACACTGATCCCGAAATGGCCAGATGCTGAATCGCCCAAGGATTATCGCCCCATCAGCCTAATCCACAGCTTCCCCACTCAGGTCTCTAAGCTGCTCGCCAACCGGCTAAGCAACCACATCAACAACATGGTCCTCTGCAATCAGAGCGCTTTCATTGGTGGAAGATCCATTCTTGACAACTTCAAGTATGTGCAAAGATCAGCAGCTTTGTTGAAAAGGCGCAAGGTACCCAAGCTGCTACTTAAACTGGACATTTCCAAAGCTTTCGATACTGTCTCATGGCAGTTCCTGCTGAAAGTTCTCCATGCTTGGGGGTTTGCGTGCGGTGGCGGGATTGGATCGCCCTGCTACTATCTACTGCCACCACTCGTGTTCTGCTCAATGGTCAGCCGGGAACGCCGATTGTGCATCGGCGAGTTTGCGGCAGGGTGACCCGCTCTCCCCAATGCTGTTTGTCATGGTCATGGACGTGCTAAACAGGCTCTTCATCAAGGCGGCAGAGGATGATGTGCTGCAACCGATGGGTCTACCGGCAATAAAACACCATTGCAGCATGTATGCGGACGATGTCATACTGCTAGTGTCGCCTACTGCAGGGGAAGCGAGAGCAGTCAAGAGATCCTGGACATCTTCGGCAATGCCTCTGGGTTAGCTACAAACCTTGACAAGTGCTCCATCACTCCAATCTTTGGCGATGAGGTAGCAGTCCAAGAATTCTCCTCAGTGTTGCCGTGTCCAATAATACAACTCCCAATTCGGTACCTTGGTGCCCCTCTGTCCAGCAGAGCTCTGCCAAAATCACAGTACCGGCCGCTGATCGAGAAGGTTGCTGCTAAACTACCAGCTTGGCAGGGCCCGCCGATGAACAAGAGTGGCCGTCTCACCCTAGTCAAGTCAACACTTTCCACCATGCCCATCTACCTGATTGTGTCAGACAAGCTGCCGCCTTGGGTGATCAAAGAACTCGACCGCATCCGAAGGAACTTCCTCTGGACAGGAACAGACTCCGCGGTTCGCGGTAAAAACGCTGTAGCCTGGCCAACTGTTTGCCGTCCGACAAATTTTGGCGGCCTGGGGGTGATCGACTTTAAGCTTGCTGGATTTGTTCTCCGGGCGCGCTGGTTGTGGCTGCAGAGGACGGATTCTGACAGGTCATGGTCTGCACTGCAAATCCAAGTTGAACCAGAGGTGAAAGCCTTCTTCAATGCCTCTGTACAGATCCAGATCGGCAATGGACATCGCAACCTCTTTTGGTCTGATAGCTGGCTAAATGGACAATCCATCGCCCAGCTTTCACCCAACCTGATGGTAGCAATCTCGGCCAGAACAATTCGCACAAGAACTGTGGCCCAAGGGTTGCCGAACCGGCGCTGGATCAGAGACATCAGTGGCGGGCTATCTGTGCAAGCTCTAATGGAATACATTGAGCTATGGCACAGACTAGCTGATGAACTGCATGGGGGCCAGGAAGACACTTTTCGATGGCGATGGACAGCGGATGGTAAATACAGTGCATCCTCTGCGTATCACAAGATGCATGAGGGCAGCATCAGGCTGCAAGGATCAAAACGGATTTGGAAAAACTGGACGCCGCCGAGAGTGAAATTTTTCACATGGCTGGCAGCCAAGCGCAGACTATGGACGGCAGACAGACGGCGACGCCATGGTTTGGATGCTCGCGACAACTGCTGGCTCTGTGATCAGGAGGCAGAAACGAGTGACCACATTCTGGTGACATGTGCCTACGCCAAGGAGATCTGGTGGGGCACCTTATCCTGGCATCAAATGGCTTGCTCATTCCCGCCCGGAGCAAATTCACTTGACAAATGGTGGAGCCATGCCAGACGGTTACAACCCCCGACGAAGCGAAGAGGGACTGACAGCTTAGTCATGCTCGTCCTCTGGAACTTGTGGAGGGAGCGCAATGCGCGCTTGTTTGACGGCACAAGCTCATCGACACAGGAGCTGCTGGGACGTATCACAGAAGAGGCGTCGCTCTGGGTTCAGGCAGGAGCACAGCGTCTAGGTTGTCTTAGGGGTGAGTAGTCCGGTTGTTAAGGCCGTCGATGGCATGCACCTCTTCTCAGCGCACGCCAGGGCGCTGATGTGATTGTGTGAGCTTAGATCTCCACGGTGTTGTACTTAAACTTGCGATTGCTTTCTTCTTAATACAATGATGCGCAGCTCTCCTGCCTATTTGAGAAAAAAAAAAGGTACGGGAAGCAGCAGGATGGGTTTTGTTTGCCGTGTTCCAAGGTGTTGTGTTTCCAACATAGGCTAAGGCAAGAACACATAGAAGTGCACAACTAGATCATCAAACATCTCCATGAACAAAGGAGTTCATTATTTAGCAGTCGTAATCGGTTGTTGATATGGAGTGTTGACAAGGAAAGAAACAATTATTTCCCAACCGACAAAAACCCCATCTCGTTTTACAGAGGCCATAGTCGTCTCGTCTAACCATGGTCAGTTTGCTTTCATCCTGGTTCTTGGCTTTTGAGTAGTTTCCATCTTGTTCACTGACTTTACTGAGTGATTAGCTGAAGGTAACCTGAACGTCAACTTTTTAGGAGAAAGATCATTTATGTATATGGTTGGATAACAAAAGTTGGATGATTCAATAGTGTTCCCTAGCATGCTTGTGATATCAACTCTAGTTTTTACCGGTTGCCAACCTAAAGTGGGTAACACCTCTCGCCTGTGAGCATGTGCCGTTTCAGTGATTGACAGGATCTCCAAATTGTTCCAATTAAGTTGTTCCTAATCTGCTTGTGTTCATCAAATTGGAAGAGGATGGAAGGATATTTCTCCAGAGAACGAAAAAGGCTTACAAACCATTCATGCAGGTCCTTTGAGACGACCCGGAAGGTAAATGGGGCTACCTGTGGGCTAAGTGCATACTGCGATGCATAGGCAGGAACCCTTTTTGTTTTCCTAATTTTCTTTTCCAGGCTTGAACAATAATACGGAGGATAGCAGGACACGCTGGCCGGTCGGGCGCGCTGGCTTGGCATGCACTTCAGCGCACCTGCAGAGTGGTAAAGCTTCGTTTCTTTCTGATACTAGCTACATGGCCTAGCACAAAGCGATGATTATTAAATACTGGTACGAGCACAATCATTTCTGAATACACTGGTTGAAAACGGAAAGGAAGCATGTTCCCAGTTCCCACATTGATTTCTAAACCATTTGGATACCCCAGCCCTTGTGTAGTTGACTCCCATTGTATCTCCTTCCAACATATTGGTCACCAGAAAGTTGACGTGCAGACAGTGCCAATGTGGGAGTACTTGGGATTCCTGATGCCTCACAGTCACAGCCCATACTAAATTTCTGCACAGACTAGCTATGTTGTGTCCTGAGAAGAAGCAACAGAAAAATGGTCAAGAAACGAGAGATTATAGGGGCGAAGATGTGATGATCTGGAAAAAAAATGACCTACCAGAGAATGCTGTTGCTTGTTTGAAAAATACAGGGTAGTTAAAAAAACTAGCTGCTGTTTGTGGATCTTGAGCCCGAATCTGCATGTTACCAACAACAACCTCAATGGTAAGCAGGGATTGGTAGGTGTGGATATTTTCCGTGTTTTAGCATTTCTCGACCTAGTAGATGGATGCTTTCGGTCTTCAGATGGGCTTCTGTCAAGAATCAAAGAGGAGTTATGGCATTCAACAGTGTACCATCTCACAAGGTTAGTGAGACAAACATGTATTAGCAATGCAGGGATAGAAAAAGTTTCAAATTTTAATGGCACACGATCTTGTGCAGAATTTTAACGTATTGTGAGCTGATTCAAGTTCAAAAATACACTCATGAATCTATTGTTGGGTATGGGGCTCTGGGCTACTTCAAGGCATTTAAATATGGTATATATATTGATTAATCAACAGAGATGTGTACACCCCCTACACCTAGTGCTTCTCACACTAGTAGCTTTGTACTTGCGATTCACCGGTAGGTGGCTACATAATACTTGAATTGTCCTCTTTTTTGTGTGTCGGCTTTGGGTCTAGGTCTCCATTACATATGTGACAGTGTATAAGTATCGGAAGAAACCACAGAAAGCACAACCGACCTGCAAGTGAAGCGTAATCTATCGCTTGAGCTTTTGTAGTTGAGTGGTTGAGTTGAGCAGTGACAGCATGGTTAGGCTAAGGAGGTGTCAAATCATTTGATTTAGGCATGGGAGGCAGCTGGATGGGTTTTGTTTGAAATGTTTAAGGACATTGTGCTTCCAAAACAGCTATGGCAAGAACCATTTTTTGGCAATCGCAGTTGTGCGTTGAACAATGTTGCCAGGGATTGTCTTCAAGGAAAGGAACAGTCCATGTCCGAATCAACAAAAGAGCTCAGAACTCCACATATTGTTTCAAAAATTCAAGATAAAGCCTTTTTTAAAAAATAATCAGTCTCATTAATTGTCACCTGATTGATATTTCGTTTTGTTCTTAATCACCTGTTTCGACCGCTGGATGGTAATCCAACGTCTTTAATTGTGCGTAGATAAGCTGCAAACGTGTGTTAGCCCCATGAATCTTTAATTTCTTCCCCCCGCAGCGTCGATTGATAGATAATCAATTTTTCAACAGGTTGACAAGGAGAAAAAAAAGAAAAAAAAATCTTTATTTTATGGGTGTATAATCTAGCCATGGTTAGTTTGTTCTTGAGTATTTGCTACCTTTGTATACTAACTTACTATAACTGAGTAATTAGCTGATTTATAGTGGAAATAGTCGTAATAAAGCACGTTCCAATCCAACTAGATCACAAATCCAATCATGTTTAACAGCATAAATTTTCTACCAATCTCCAAAAGGATCCGATGTAAACCAAACCATCTCAAGGGATCGGACGCTCGTGCTGGTCACGCAATAGTGAGCTGGTTGGCTTGGGCATAGCATCGCCCATGAACAAAAGAGGCTGCCCTAATATGAAAGAGGAGGCCAGGGAGCAAGGCGGAGTTTAAAAGAGATTAATGGCTTCATGATCGGAGGTTATCAACTGCTCGGGTGGTGATGAGTCATCTGGGTGCAGTTAATTAGTTACTTGTTTGCTTTATGATCTCGGTGCAGTTTTCATGAAAAGGGTAGTACTGTCTCTGCACATAGTATGAAACACAATGTTGATTGCAGTACTGAGCGCACCTGGGCCCATGCGTCAGAGGAGGAGTGGCTATGCAGTATAGCAGAGGAGCCACTTTCGACAACTTAAGCCAATTTGCATGGGGCATTTTACTACTTTTTCTAGGAGATATATTGAACATATGTGTTTATTACTTGCTTTCACCAATTTGGATGGGAACCTTGAATTACTAGTACATACCATTATCACCAATAACATGGCGGCAAACACTAGTGGTTCAGGGAAAAAGAAAGAAAGATCCTGTATGTTTTCTTTTAAAAGTTGTAACATGACGTCGGACAATATGTTTGCCAGACAAGAGAAGTGAAGATTAGTACATCTATTATTAAAGTTTGGTTCCGGTAGGTAACCATAAAATGCTCGAATTGTCCTTTTGTGTTGGTGGCAGCTTCTTCCGGCTAGGTCCCCATTACATATGTGACATACTTATCGGAAGAAACCATAGGAAGAACCACGGAACCAGCAAGTGAAGCCTACATACTCCCGGACATGGTTATTAGTTTACTATCACTTGAGCTTTTGTAGTTGAGCGGTTGAGTCGAGCAGTGTCGACAAGAAGGAGGTGCAAAGTATTTGATTGGGCATGGGAAGTACCAGGCTATGTTTTGATTGTCCTGCCCGAACATCTTGTGCTCCCAACTTAGGCTAGGCATGGTTAGTTTGCTCTCATCCTAGTTCCCGGCTCAGCACCGTGTTAGCCAGTACGGGTCTGCACGAGTAACCAATCCGTGGACGGTTGGGAGGCGGAAGAGAAGGGAAGCTTTGCTTGTTTCACGAAACCCGGCGGCCGGCCGCCGGCGTGCTTTTTGCCTGAAAAGGTCTGTCGGCACTGAAATCTTTGCTGGCCGCTGGCGCGCTGCGCCCTGGTCTGGCCTGCTGGCAGTTAGCACCTGCAGATGCAGAGTAGGAGTAGTAAAGCTTCGCTTCGTTCTTTCTGATACTAGCTGTACGTACGTGGCCCCTAGCAGTTAGCACGACGATGATTACGAAGCAAACCCGGCCCCAACGTTGTTCTGAATGAATACTGGTACGAGCACATCATCGATCTCTGAACACTCGTGTTTCGAGGAGCTACTAAATTCAGTGTTTTCTGAAATGATTTCAGTATTTTTTCGACCGAAAACACAAAGTGGGGTAGGATTAGTGGCTAAAATTAATGAGAGACGAGGAGGCAAGTCAATGGGAGCTGAGGGCATCTTGATCGATGCATGGCCGCGTTCCCGTTCCGCCATTGCTTTTCAACCAAAAAGGAAGCGCCTGGAACCGCGCCCGCGGCGGCCCGATCCATCCGGTGGGCCGGCCTGGCACGTACGGCTGCGCCTCCCGCCGCCGGCAGCGCGTGCGCCGCTGTCTCTGTCTCTTATCCGCTCCATCTCGTTCAAAGCTCCGACTCCGACGACCCCTCTTCAGTTTCGTCGTCCGTGCATGTGCTACTTGTCAAAACTCACGCCAACCAACCAAGTATCATCATCACAAATTCACAAGAGTGCTGGACATGAATGAGGCCTTGTTTAGTTGGGGAATTTGGGAGGTGCCAAATTACTGTTACAGCACTGTAGCACACTGTAGCGTTTCGTTTGTATTTGTGAATTATTGTCCAAATATTGACTAATTAGGCTCAAAAGATTCGTCTCGCAAAATACAACAAAACTGTGCAATTAGTTTTTAATTTCATCTACATTTAGTACTCCATGCATGTACCGCAAGTTTGATGTGATGGGGAATCTTCTTTTTGCATAGTGTCAAAGTTGGGAGTTGGGAGTAACTAAACATGGCCTGAAGGAGAGAAGGAACAGGTTGGGTTGGGATATGATCACGGGCCAATGCAATGATCCCTAAAATATGCAGGGATCAGAGATGCTTTGCTTGCTCTCAAAGGGATCGATGATGCTGATGATGGCTACATGCCGGCCATCCACGAACGAAGCTCCGAGCCCTAGAAAGAAGAGGCCGCCACCCGATGCCCGTGCATGCATCGCCTTTGCTTGTTTTCAGTGACGAAAAAGTGCATTTTTCATCTCAGTTTCTGCAGACCATGCTGCAGCCTGCAGCTGCATGCCCGGCCGGGCCACATCGACCTCATCCCCCACCAATCTCATCACCAAAGTGTTGTTTGTTTCAGATTTTTTTTCTATGATCAATGATGCTTTCGCTTCTGGCAAGTACTTCTCATCAGAGTTTGTATGTATCACTCTATTTCTACGTGGTAGAGTAATCCTGCTGCAAAGCGATGCACTGTAACTATAGCAGTATATGTATCTGAAATCTGAATAATGACTTGTCGGCGGATGCAGAGACTGTTGGTGGTGGTAGGGGCCGGACCGGACCTGTCCCGCGCATGGCATGCATGGCCCAACGATCGAAAGGCGGACACGACATCTCCATAGCCATAGCTGCATGATTCAAAAAGGCTTGCAGTCAAGGCATGTGATCATTGTTAATGTTGTCAGTGCTGTAGCTAATGACGCCAGTAAAAAGGAGCTAGGACGGTAGCACACCTATAGCTGCGTTCCTCTCTTATGACTCTGTTAAATTCTAGCCACAAGCAGCGTGTTGAACGCTGACGCTGCCCGTGCTCTGCGACCAAATAATGCATTGTTTCTGGCAAGCGCTGAGCAAGGCAATTATTCCCCAACGGCCACTATATTGTCACCTTCTTTTTAGTTCATTCTTGAATCATCTCACCCAAACTTTGTTGATGCTTGAATATAGCTGCTACTCATGTCTCGTTCTCATATTTCTGATTTTTAGATTAAAGAAAATATCCGATCTGTGAATGTCTACGACCACAAAGAAACAAATCTGACCACATAGCCACAAACTACATGAGTACTTGGACTCCAAGCCTCAAACTGAGGAAACACAAAAGACAAGAAAGAAAGAAATTAAGAAAGAAAGCTTGAAAGATTGAGCTTCCAACTTCTTCTACGTCCTTCTTTCAACCTTGCTTTGGTTCTTATGCAGTAACAAACGCCTCACATCAGCTATGTTCTTAGAAACCTTTGATGCTAGGATCGTCGACGGTCATGTGCTGCCCGGTAACCCTTGTCATCTAGAAACCGCACTGAGTCGATTTCTACCACGCAAACAGATCGGGCACCGCCATCGCTCCAAGGTGACCATGGTTCGCCATCAAGGACTCCAAGATGACACCTCAAGAGGAGAGAAACATCAGGATGCTGTCGCCGCTAAACCAGCGAGTCGGTTCTTTGGTTTTCACCTGGACTGAAGGTTGAGGTCCTCACAACATCGCCTTCAAGAAGGAAAACGATGCCTATAGCACCGTCATCACCGGCAAACGATTGAGGATCAAGCTAGACTTTCGCCTAAGAACTTGCACACCCAAGAAATGTACTGACACGGTGGTGGTGGCAGCAATTGAAAGGCCGCATGTTGCCCCCAAGGGGTGGCGTGGCGGCAATCAAAGGAGAGTGCCCCCCACGGCGGCAGCCACCGGAGGCGAAGAAGAACGTCAGCTCCGGCGTGCCGCGAGCCGTCGCTACCGACCTACCGCCCTCGCTGCCACCGCCACCGTAGGCAGCAACTAGATCTAGGTTTTGTTGGGGGAAGAAAAACTCGGAGGAGATGGTATATGCGTGGACGGAGACCTTGCTGCCGCCGTTCTTGCACCCGCACGAGCTTTCGTTGGCGTGCTCCGGCGGCGGCGAGATGGAGGGATGGGAGGGGGAGGCGCGGAGCGTGGGGGTGGTCCGCCCGGGCCGCTCCTAGGGTGACGCAAGCGGAGGGGAAATGACCGCAGTGGTGAACTCATCGTTCTCATTTCTCGTAGAATTGCACAAGTAAAAAGTCTGGAACTCGTAGTATTCTTCGATGGTACTCCCCAATGCAAGTTGTTCATTTTAAGATTCGGACGTATTTCTTCATGACTTTATGGCTGTTTTCCTTCCCAGTTATAACATGGTCTAGTTATTTGGACCTCAATTATCTTCATGAATCAAGGTATCCAAGAAGCAGCTCTCGGTGAGAGAAGCACATGTACGGACACAAGCACTGCCAGTGCATGCATCGCGTTGCATGCCTGCACAGTGACGCAGAGAAACTGCACTGGTACATGGTACTGGCCTGGCCTGCCACTGGCCCGTGTGTGGGGCCCATACCTTGTGGGGCCAGCCAGCGGCTAAACTAGGCTCCTGCGGTCCTGCCTGCCAATGTTGTCTGCTATAGGAGGGGCAGCTCATGCCGTGGCAAAGGATGTCACACTGCTCTTGTTCGGCATGCCAAAAGGGCCAGCGCCCAAATATTCTCTCGAGGCATCATTGCATTTTTCCCAAGCTTTTTGAGATGGCGCTGCCCAAGTTTAGCTTATAAAACACCCCTTCCCTAACTCACTTTGCATTGCTCCCCGGTAGTGGCTGCAGCATCTGAGAGAGACCGAGACATCTTTGCTCTCTCTCGTCTCTCCCTCTTTCTTCTCTTGTCTGATGCTGCTGGCTGGCTTCAACTGACTGGAGAGAAATCTACTGACTGAAGAAGAATCTCTACTGAAGAGGAGACAAGAAGAGTCTATCCAAGGTAAAGTACAAGCTTCTCTTGATCCAGTTGATAGGGCAGTAGTCCCAGCTTCCCAGATCAGTTCTGTCCTTTGTTCCGTGATCCGGTGGCTAGGCTTCAGTGTTGTGTAAATTGCGTATCATTATGAGAAAGTGTTTGCTCATTACTTGCATGATTAAAACTTGAGGTCATCCTTGTCTTGATTCCACATCTTGATTTGCTTGTTATTATTATGGCCTAATTGTTTGTTCCTCGAAGTCAGCTAGCCCTGGCTGAATCCTAGAACACACACATCGACCTTCCTTTTTCCAGCAACTGAAAAGCTTCCCTTTTATTGATTTCTGCATCCTGCACCTCTTAACTCTGGTTGCAGGATACTCAACTGGTTGGTATAGGAGTAATTGAGATCAAGGGCCAGTCGAGACACAAGAACACAGGATAGTGCAGATGGAGAAGCTTGTGAATCACTGCGACATGGAGCTGATGAAGATGGCCATGCTCAGGCACGAAGAGACCTTCAGGCAGCAGGTACGGCACACACTCAACCCAGGAGACCCGAAGCCCGGGTTAATCCACTCCGATGAACTTACCATAATCATCTTGCCATTTCCTGTGCGCAAACAGGTCCACGAGCTGCACCGGCTGTACCGCGTCCAGAAGCAGCTGATGATGAGCGGCGGCGTGTCGAGGCCGTCGTCGGAGCTCATCGGCTGCCGGCGGCGTCAGACCAGGCGCAGCTGCAGGCAGCCGCGTCGCGCGCTGGACCTTCGCCTCCCCGCTGATGACTACATCCTCGTCGTCGCCGCGGGCAACGCGACGCCTCCGCCGAGGCAAGAGGACGGGCTGGAGCTGACGCTCGCCGTCGGCGGCGGCGGCGCGGGCAGGAGGAAGCGGCGGGACGAGGGCACCGGCACCGGAACCCCCGTGGGGTCGGACTGCTCCGGCGGGAGCCTGACGTCGTCGTCGTCGATCACCGACACCACCAGCGGATCGCCGCCGTTCCTTCTCCAGGAAGGGGCGGCGGCGGTGACGCAGCAACCGCCATGGCTCGTGCAGTGCCTCAGCCTCAAGATGGCTGCGGCGTGGGTCAATGGTCATGTAGTAGGATTTTAAGGCTGTGGTGTCAGCTCGTAGGAGAGGATGCAGTGCAGGAGGAGCAGGTACTCTAGAAGCCTGCTGGTAGGGCTTTGCTATGTCATGGGGGCTACCTTCTCAACTAAGTCCGGTTGGCCAGTTCCTGATTAACGGGTACTTGCAGGCCAGGTTAATTTTCAGTAGTGCTGTTGATCACCATCACGCTTGGTGTAGCTCATGTAGAAAAGCAACTCTAAGAAAAAAAAAAGGCACTTACGCCACAAAGTTACCGCCTGGGAGAGGTAGTCATGTAGCTCTAGAAAACTGCATCACATTTTACACAAGACATAACATAAACGCCCTAGTTTGGCAGAATACGCAGGTGCAGCTTGCAAATGAAGAACAACTTCACAACTGTGTTACGGTAAAGGTTACTGTATACTCCCTCCGTTCCAAATTGCAAGTCATTCCAAGAATCTTGAAGAGTCAAAGCATCTCAAGTTTGACCAAATTTATATGATAATATAATAACATTTATGATGTCAACTAAGTATCATTAGATTCTTTATCAATTATATTTTCATAGTATATCTATTTGATGTCATAAATCTTTATATTTTTCTCTATATTTTTGATCAAACTTGAGATGCTTTGACTCTCCAAGATTCTTGGAATGACTTACAATTTGGAACGGAGGGAGTATATTTTTTTGAAAAAACAATAAGGTTCCTATATGGCTGTGCATTATTCACAGCAACAGTTTCTGGTAAACGTTCTTTCCCTTTCTGCATCCCCTCGGGCCGACAAGACATTAGTATTCAGTACTAGCTAGGTCCACCCTCTGTCTCTCTTTTTGATGATCCAGCTTTTCACCAGACTTTCAGAGCAGAGCAGGCATGCAAAAATGTCAACTGGAGGGAAAGCAAGAGTGGCAGTTTAAAGTTTCGATTTTCGAAGAAGCTATCGATTGTAGTATCACTAAAAGCCATTACAGTCATGGAAAACGTTACAGGAAAAACAAAGAAAAGTAAATAACCACTATAGTGTACATCTCTGGGAGTCTGGGTATCTAAAACACAAAGCTATAAGCAAAATACAATGCACACAAACTGTATGCAAACAGAAACATTCATCATGAGGCAAAGACGTAAGTGCATCAAACGCGCAGAAAATTTGGTCAATTTGCAGCTCATTCATCCCTATCTGTGATGAGGCAATGCACGAAGCATCCAAATAAAATGCATGTATATGAAGAATCAACTATATGCTACCAACATTTATTAACGCATTAGTGAGTACTGAGTAGTAACTGCAGCAAGACAACTGCATTGATCCTTATTATCGACTTATCATCATCCTGTAAACAGTTGATTTCAGATATGATTGATCCTTTTCAACCCCTGTATTGCAGCTAGACAATTGCCCAAAAATAACTACAACTATATAATACTGCAAGGGGGCAAAAGCAGTAGAGGCTATAGCAAATCTATCAGGGATACGACTAGTAACCTGTTGACAATGTTAAGCTTTACACATTGCGACAGGTCAAGACGCCCTGGATGATCTGATCCTCGCAAACAATCACTACTCGTCTTCAGCAGAAAAAAGAAGTTCAGAGCTTGCATTTTCCTCCGAGCTGGAGCACAATCCGGTTCAGTGAATTCATGGCTCCCCTGCAGCACTAATTTGCTTCTGTTCAGCCTCAGCTATCCTGTAAGCAGCCTGGAAACCGATAGAAACATTTTAGATGTCAGCCCGAAAGGAAGGATTTTTCTTGTCCACATTTCAGATGATGCTTTGGTTTAATAGAATTACCTTATCTCTCTCAATCTTGGACACATGGGGCTTCATTGAGTTCCCCAGGCCCATTCCTCCCCACACATCCAGAAGCTCCTTCTCTCTTGCTCTTCTACGCTCTTCGACAGGGTTTAAGCCACTGGCCAGTTTTTCTTCGGCAGCAGAAGCTAGCTTCGCCTGCTCAAGTTTTGTTGGGCGCTTGACAAAGATGTCAGCCAAACTTCCCGCTGCTCCATCTGTACATTGTGCGTGACTCTTCTTTAGCAAGGTCATGCTCCTCTCCTTTTCATGCTCAATCTTCTCCTTTTCAAGCCCGGAGACGTGCTTGACTAAGATTTGGTCTAAACTATCCAAAGCAGTGCCACTGTTACAGGGCCTTTGCTTATCATTCTGCATGTTGGTTCCTCCTCCCAACGCATTCCTCTTTTCAAATTCCATCTTTTCCCTTTCTAGCCGACTTACATGCTTCACTAGGACTTGATCTAAACTTTCAGATGATTTGGCACTATTACCATTCTTTCGCTGATCATGTGATATGTTGGTCCATCCTTCTACCAGTGCATTCCTCTTTTTGTAATCAATCATTTCTCTTTCAAGTCTAGATACATGCTTCACTAAGATATCATCTAAGCCCTCTGTCACAGTTGTGCTTTGAGCATGCTTCTCAGGATGTTTGTACACATTAGTTTGTCTTTCGCGTGCTTCCCTCTTTTCCTTCTCCAATCTATGGATTGGCTTAACGAAGATCTTATCCAGGCCGGCATCTAATGCATTGCCATCTAAAGTACAGAAGGATTTAAGTGCTTCCAGCTTAGCAGCTTCGATTCGAGTTAATCTTCTACCACCCTGTCTGCCCTTTGCACCAGAGGGTGGTAGCTGATGTGAGTATAAACTTCTGTTCTCTTTATCTTCTTGCACGTAATCAGAAAAGTCTTGGATTTGATTGCCGTCTTCATCTGATCTCTTGGAATCACAGCTTCCCTTTAAATCACTCTTATTTTCAGCTTCTGAGTCTGATTGTGTCCTGTTGAACTCTGATTCTCTGTTTCTGGACTGCACATCACTCGCTTTGACATCTTTGCAGCTTCCTTTCACCAAATGAAAGCTTTGATTATTCTTCTTTGCTTCCAGGACCTCCTTCTCAAGCTTAGAGACATGCTTCACAAGAATGCTGCCCAAGTCTGAAGTAGATTCTGCTGCCTTTGCATTGCTGCTGGAAAATTGGCTGTGAGCATCATGTGCCACAGATTTTACTGAAGTGACTTTTCTGCTTGCTTCTCTTGCTTCCTGAACATCTCTTTCAAGTTTTGAAAGATGCTTCACCAGAAACTTGTCCAGACTTGGTAGCTCAGAAGCGACTTCTTTCTTTGGTCTTTGGACATCAACAAAGCTTGCTGCAGTAGAATACCTCCTTGATTGTGATCTGAGTGAACCAGCACTAATGTTGTTTGCAGGATCTGTTTCATGATATTTGCCCCTGTCACTTTGAAGTGCTGCATTAAGCCCAGATGTGGCTACAATGACTGCCAGGGAGGCAAGCTCATCTTCATGAAGAGCTTTTAGCCTTTCAAGCATAATGCTAACTACATCTATGGATTCTTGAACTTTTGTGGTATTGAAATCAGAAGGAGCACTGTTGCCTGTGAGGTTTTCTTTATTGAGTTTCAAACTAGTACCTTCATCACTACAGTCACCAAGCTGTGTTTTGTCTTCAGAATTCACATCAGCCTCTGTCAAAACAGGATTTTGGCTTATTTTCCATAACAGCTCCTTAAACTCTTCTCTCTTTGCTGAATCTGAAGAGTTCGCGAGTTGAACAAATGCCTTTTTAACTGCAGCAGAAACCTCCATATCAACCTGAAAAGCAGTCTGAAAGGATGCAGTAACTTTATGGGTTGATCGTCCTCCAGTATGTGATGATGATTCCACTTCATACTGCTGATGTGGACAATCTGGTGTGTCATACATCATCACACCCATTGTTCTAGCTTCCTCAAATGCTTCAGTTGCTCGAAGCATGGCCTTTTCCATGACTTCTTCAGCATTTTTATTTTGGATCCTGTAGCAAAATAAACAAAAGAATGAATCGAGAGCAACCAAAATAATAAAAGAATGAATGCATAAGACCCAGCATAAGAGACTAACAGAGCATGAGGGGGTTATCTCACCTGGCTGCTCGAAGAATTCTGCACCATGAAGCTTCCACCATAGCAGCTTTGCGAGCTTCTGTCGCCTTTCTGGCAGCCTCTCTAGCTGCTATCTTCTCCCTTGCCATCCTGGTATAGTGAGGATTGGCATTTCCTAGAGTCTCATGAAGGGACGCTGTCATTCCATCAGTTTCCTACAGAAGACAAAAAGGCAGAGCTTAAATCCTTCATGCTAAAAAATAAATCTGATTTATTTTCTCCTTTTTTTTGTTCTCTCTGGACAAGAAAATATACAGGTAGCGTAAGAATTTAGCTCGCAATTTTGTAGTCAAGCAATGCATTCAAGGGCACTGAAAAATGTTGAAATCAATATTAAAGCACTTCACCAAAGAGAAGCATCATTTGACATTATTCGTTAGATACCTGAAGATGCTTTATCTTCCTCTTCATGTATGATTCGGTCTTCTTCCGAGGTGTCCAATTGATAGGTGAACCACTTCTACGATTCCTAGATTTTTTAAACTGCAATGTTGACTTATTCACAGATTTCAAAACTGAACCTCCTCCAAAATCTCTTGACCCTGGACTCTGCATGGAACAGTTGCACAAATATGGGTTAGCTAAGTTTATTATCACTGCATACAACAAACAGAGCAACACAAAAAAGACTAGTAATCCTTAGTTGGGTTTGTCCAAGCTCATAAACAGAAGGTAGAGTTTTTTTTTGCCACAAACACATAATAGAGAATGATCTCTGTAGCTTATAGGAGTAAGGATAACATTAGGACAATCACATAACAGAACAGTAATAAATTTTACCTATGCACACCATGCACATTGATATGTGTAAGAACCTAAACATATTCTTGAATCCACTAATTTATTTCAGCTAAGACCCCACTCAGCGTTTCCTTTGACCAAAAGTTTCAAATAAAATATTCCTGCAAAGTGCATACCACTTTTAGACCTAAAGAGTATGACTTAGCCCTTCGGAAATGGAATAGTTTGGTATCATGATTTATATTCCGTATGATGCTGATAATTTACGAGTAACTGATGCTCAATGGTTCAAAAAGTGCATACAATTATGAGTGATTTTTCAGTTGATCCAGATTCTGAAGCCATGAATTGAGATGCCTTCTTATAATCATAAGCTTATGATGGTAGCAGTTGAAATAAGAAAAGAAGTTTTGTTTTAATGGCTTTCTGCAGGCTATAAGTTGAATGAATCATTCATTAGAGTTGTTAATAAGTCAAGATATTAAGCTAGCTCAAAATCAGTCATGATCCTGCTCCGCTCTATATTCTGTATGATGCTGATAATTTAAGAGTAATTGATGCTCAACGGTTCAAAAAGTGCATAAATTACGAGTCATTTTTTCAGTTGAGATGCCTTCTCATAATCATAAGCTTATGATGATAGCAGTCGAAATAAGAAAAGAAATTTTGTATTACTGGTTTTCTGCAGGCTATAAGTTGAATGAATCATCCATTAGAGTTGTTAATAAGTCAAGATATTAAGCTAGTTCAAAATCAGTCGTGATCCTGCTCTGCTCCATCGAGTTGTAGACTGCGGGCGCTCCCACGTAGTTGGACGAGATCACCATGGAAGAGGGTATGAAGAAGTAGAGGTCTGAGTTCTGACCAGACATCTGACCCGAGAGATCTCGATCAACTAAAATGCAGAGAAATTCCACCGGGAAGCAATAAATGCATAATAAAAACGAAAGGATTCTACAGGACACATTCGATTGCACATCGCTCCAATCCGGCGGCAGATACCCCGCCCGACTTTTTTCGAACAAACCAAACGTTCCAAACCGGAGCCGCATCTCGCCCTCCCAGCGAACTCGATTTCCCCCCGACAACAACAACCGCGCGAAGCCCCCCACCGAGCCCCCCACGAACCGAACAAGTTGCAATCGACGGGACGACGCAGCCGCTAGGTCGAAGGGAAGAGATCGAGCGAGCGAACCTTGCGGGCGCTCCCGCCGCTGCGGTTGGGGGAGGTCCTCCTGCGGGGCGCGGGCGTCGGCGAGGAGCAGCGGGCGGCGCCGCCCCCGACCCCGTCCCCGTCGCCGTCGGCTGCGCTGGGAGGAGGTGGGGACGAGGAGGCGGGAGGCGCGGCGGCGGCCATGGCGGTGGGAGAGGTGGAGGAAGACTGGAGGAGGAGGTGGAGGAGGAGGAGACGGCGGCGAGGAGGGCGGTGGGGATTGGATTCAAATGGAAGAGGAGGGGATCGGGGGAGAAGTAGCCGTTACGGACAAGATTGAGATCGAGCATGGGGGCTGTAGGTGTGACCTGCCGGCTGCGGATGGTGCCACGTCGGATTCAGGCCACGCATCCGTTAGGTGTTTTTTAAAAAAAAAACTGCATGCAATAGATTAGAATTAAATTTTGTCCCATTCCGTTTTCAAACCGGGTTAGAAATGCGCGTCGCGTAGCATTGGAGCGTTTGGTTATCAGCCAAAGGAAAAAACCCCTCACTTATTCAATTTATCCATTCCACCCCTAACTAAAATATTAACTTAATTTACTCTCTCCTCCTATTGATACTGGTTTAATTTACCCCTAAACTAACCACGTGTACATTGTTTTGATCTGTCTCAGTTGACGTGGATTGCATGCGCCGAGCCACCAAGCCTAGCTGAGCCACCTGTACCTGATCAGCTGCACTCGTCGCCCAAGCCAAGCTACACCGCACTCGACGAGCTCCTCGCTAGCCCCGTACCCCAGTCGACTTGTGTTTCCTTTCCTCCGATAGTTTCCCCTTCACCCCTCCTTTCTCTGCCGCCGCAATCTGGATAATTGGAACAACGTTTTGTTAGGCATCCCATTAATCGGTTGTTCAAGGTGTGAGATTAGGGGTTAAATTGGAATGCAATAGATGGAAATTGTGAATTGTGATATGCAGCTATATCATGCTTATTATGCCTTCCGTGATTGTTTTTTTCTCAACACACAGGAAGTCCGGAATAGACGTTTTACATTAATGGTCTGTGCGAAACTCATGACTACCAGCATCCTTCAGGAGAATTTGTTGTCGTTTTAGGGGGAAAAACCCACATCAGTAGCATTAACTGATTGATCGAAAGCTCTCCTGGTTAGGTTCCAGCAACCAACAATCTAACATACTAGTGTGTGTTGTATTACTTGAAGTGGCAGAATTACTTAAACTTTAAACTTTCTCGTTGTTTGTCTATCTTTAAACTAACTAAAAGTGATAGCATTTTGGGAGTCGAAAGCTGCAATCCTTTTTATTGTTATTTTCCATTTCTGTACAGCTTTAGTCCTTATGATACTTTAAATGGATGTTTAATGTTACTATGCACGCAATGTACGTTGATAGTCCTTATTTTTCACATCTGAATGTTCTCTCTTCAAAATATTCAGAACAAACAATACTATGCAGGAAAAAGGTGGCTGAGATTTTTCCAAAGCATGTTCCTATGTTCCTATTGGGACTCATTTTTGTTATATTTTTATTATTTAGCATAAATAAAATGCTAAATGATGTACTCTATGGATCGGATCGCTGGGTGTCATTTGTGTTGCCACAATTGAAAAAGCTTTATCCTGCATCATTTGTGTTCCTGTGAAATTGACAAGGACGCATGGATTCTCGTGTGAAGCTGCTCACACTTATCATGGTAGCAGACAAGCTTGCATTTTCCTGAAAGCTTGCAAGTAGAGCGGTGTTGTCGTGCCTTTTTATTTTGATTCAAATCGACAATGCAGGCAAAAGTGATTAACTAGATGAGTAGCAGTACATGCGCGCGCGGAGCAAGAAACTAGGCGCGGGGCTTGGGTGGTGGGCGTGCGAGGTTCGGCTCTGCAGCTTGGCTAGCGCGGGGGTGGCCGCGTGCGAGGCACGTCACTGCAACCCGGCTTGTGCGAGGGAAGGGCGCAAGCTAGTGCGGCGTTCGGAACGGCTCGACTGGATGGTATGCAGTTCACATCAAATATGCAAATCCGCTTAGACTGGTCAAAACCATGCCATCGTGGGTAAAACTGGGTAGAAATCCTATTTATGAGGTAAATTAGACCGGTATTAATAGGAGGAGGGAGTGTTAGAGGGTGGGATGGACAAATTGATCGTATCCCATCCAAACTTACTATAAAAACAATCGAACGTGGACTAATTAGACTTAATAGATTCGTCTCGCCGTTTAGCCTCCACTTATGTAATGGGTTTTGTAAATAGTCTACGTTTAATACTCCTAATTAGTATCTAAACATTCGATGTGTTTTATGCCTTCACGAGCTGATACATCTCTATTTTATTATTCACGAGATGGTGTGGTTATCTACCTTCTCATATATGTTGATGACATTGTGGTAGTAAGCTCAAGTGAGCATGCAACAAAGGCCTTGTTGTGCGATCTTCAAACTGAGTTTGCATTAAAAGATCTAGGGGCTTTGCACTATTTTCTTGGTATTCAGGTTGTGCCCCATAAAGATGGTCTCCATTTATCCCAGACAAAGTATGCTTCGGACCTTTTAGTCAAGGCTGGTATGAAGGGATGTAAACCAATGACCACACCTTTACCTATCTCGGTAAACATGTCAATGCAAGATGGTGTACTATTAGGTTCAGAAGAAGCTACGAAATATAGAAGCATAGTGGGAGCCCTACAATATTTGACTTTAACGAGGCCTGATCTTGCATTTGCAGTTAATAAAGCTTGTCAGTTCTTGCACTCGCCAACCACTATTCATTGGGCAGCGGTAAAACGAATATTGAGATATATTAGTGGTACTCTTGATATTGGACTTGTGGTTTCACCGTCACAATCTTCGACTATTAGTGCCTTTTCGGATGCCGATTGGGCAGGCAATCCAGACGATAGGAGATCCACAGAAGGTTTTGCAGTATTTTATGGAAGTAATCTGATATCATGGAGTGCTCGAAAGCAAGCAACGGTTTCAAGGTCTAGTACTGAAGCTGAATATAAATCATTAGCCAATGCAACTGCAGAAGTGATTTGGGTGCAAACCTTGCTGAAGGAGTTGAATATTCTACAGCCAAGAGCCGCTATACTTTGGTGTGATAATATAGGAGCTACATATTTATCACTAATCCTATTTTCCATGCTCGAACTAAACATATTGAAGTCGATTATCATTTTGTTCGAGAACAAGTTGCTGACAAGACATTGGATATTCGGCTCATATCATCATCTGATCAGGTAGCAGACGGCTTCACAAAAGTACTAGCCATTCGACAGTTCAGGAAGTTCAGAAGCGATCTAAACTTACAGAGTTTAGACCGAGGGGGAGTGTTAGAACGTGGCTAGAACTACAATTGTATTAGGATAGGACTTATCCTGTAAACGAAATTCCTATGCTATGATCTATTAGGTCTTGGTCTTATAATCGTGTATCACACGGTCTGTTGTATGAGCTGAATATATAATGAAAGGTGCGGCCCCTGGAGGGTTAACGGTTCCAAATATTACTTTCAGTGACAAGTGCTAAAAATAAGCAAAGGGAACCAAACTTCCCCTAAAACAACAGCCAGCTAGTGTAGGAAATTGTTTGTTTAATTACTTTACCTGCTGCTGCTGCACAGCTGCAGGTCTGCAGGTGGTAAAACTGAGTTATCGTTTAGCACGAACGGACTTCCTCCTCGAGACCCTTTTGCCCTATTTCGGCAGTTGTTTAATCCGAATACCAGCAGAGAGACCATCACCAAGCTTGGGCCTCATTTCGGCAGTTTCGAATGGGCCTCATTTCTACAGCCCACGTGAAATGGGCTGGCTGGGTTCTGAGGTTGCCGAACAGGCCGGCCCTAACTTGTGTACTCTACTTACCTCTCTTCCTCTCCTCCTCCGTGAACTGGAAACTGGAAATAGTACCAGCCAGTAATGATCAATCATCAATCTAGGAACAAAACATCTTGGGTATATAACCACCCTTGACCCGGGCATCCAATCGATGCGTCCGTCGCACCTCCTTTTCGTCAACCAGCAGGTACCACTCGAAAGCCTAACTAGCTAGCAAGTTGGAGCCGTAGTGCCTGCCGTATGTAGGTACGCACGTACGTGCTCCTCAATCCCCTGAACGCAGAAGATCATCGATCATCAGGACAGGACCATTTCATTTCATCGAAACGTCCGTGCCAGGTCGGGGTGCACACGGAAACTTTAGGTTAGATTAGCCGCTCATTCCTAGTCCAGCTCAAGAGACAACGTAGTTATTCACATGTCCTCAACCAAGTTGATGGCGAGCCGAATTATTATAGCTTCCAACCGTCTTGTCAAAGAAAAGATCAAAGGTTGAGGACCACCGTTTCTGGGAATGAAACAACCTGAATGCATAGTACTAGCGGAGGTTTCGTATCGATCGACAAATAAATCTTATGACATGGCAAGATAATTATAATTTAAGAATTACGATGGAACTAGTATATACTATTGTTTCCAAAAGAGTAAAATGTATGAATGGCTATTATACATGTTAGCTCGTTTCAATTTACGATGGAACTATATGCCATTGTTTCATTTGCAAAGTCCATTGCGGGTAAACGAACATGTATTTAAAAAAAACTCAGTTAGGTCAACGTTGGAGGCCACGTCATCCGAATACATATCACTAGAGAGCCAGTATTGTGTCGATAGAGTCGAGCAATTCTAATGGCTATGATTTACACTTTTCTAGATACGGTGGCCAAATTAAAGCAAGTATAATGATCATTCATGCATTTTTACTCTTTTCAAAACTATGAAATATTTTGAAATTGTCATTAGGGGGCTAGAGAGTTCAATTCCATTTGACATGTACAATCTTTGTATATCGCAATTAAATTATGAAACCGTGTTTCCGATAAAAAAATGAAACCGTGAAGTGAAATTTGCATTGTAGACTTTTACCTTACCACCCTTGGATCATAATCCAACTTATATAATTTAGGAGGAAAACAAACAGGCCCAATGCACGAGCATTCTTCATCCACACGTATAATAATGCGATGCGAGTCCACATATGCCAAAATTAAATTAAATCCAGTTAGTTGCCAGCACGCACGTAATATAAGTACGTACCCGAATTAACGTTGGGTAGCTACTAGCTAGGGTGGCGCGGTGTTGATGAATCTGGTGGCCGGTGGAGGATCGCTTACCAGCCTGCAGCCTGCGCGCGCGTACGGTGCGTGCGTGCGTTCTACAACAACGGCAAAAGGCAGTGCATGCATGATTTCCGTACGTGCTTCACTTTGCAGCGACCAGCAGTTTGTACACGTACAGTCACCTAGTAGCTTGACCACCTGTCCACCTCATCAGCTAGCCTTCACACGCGCGTACGTGTCGACGATGGATCTTTCTGTACCAGTATACTGGCCTAGTCATGTGAGACTGCCCGGAGTCATGCACCCGTGTGGGTGAGGAAGCTCGTGAACCTTTTTAACCCTGATGTTTTTATATATGCACCTCTACATATCTGCCTTTTAATTTCTTTATGCAAAACAAAACAAAAATGGGCGTGCATATACTTTATACTAATAGACACACACACACACAACAGATAGGCTCGCCTGTGTGTCATTTCCAAACATATCTCTTCTTTTGCTGAATAAAACAAAAGTATGCAGAGATTAAAATATATATGAGAAATTGAAAATTGAGCATAAAGCCTCAGAACTAAGCGCTAGGAGTTAAAGGCGCGGGGCCAGACGGAACAGGTCCCTCTCACGGGTGTTTGTATCTTTGCAGCTGTGGATCAGATCATCAGAACATTAGATCATCGCGTGTACATTCTCAGTCATATAGATATAGATATATATAGTATCATATTGCCTTGCTGTCACTGTCTGACTGGCTGTACATATAGCCTGTTTTGGGCACACATGTGACCCATCCCATCCACGTAAGCATCATCATCATCATCATCATCATCGAGCAACGAAGCACATAGGCACACGGATGCAAAGATTCTTCGTCAATCACACAGCTCGTCGAATCAGCTTGGTCTGAAATCTCACCGCTAGGTAAAGCACCTTCGTTACCGCATCCAAACCCCCCTTTAGTACTAATGGGTGACCTTTAGTATCGGTTGAAGCCCCCAACCGATACTAAAGGGGATGACGGGAACTCCCGGGGAACTAGCCGTTAGACTCGATAACCGGTACTAAATATCAGGATGAATACCGAGTTTTACAGTAATGTCTGATTACGATCGATAGCATCATGGCAGGGGCTCTAAATTAATAATCACGCCGTGGCCACCCCTGCCACGTACGGATGCCTGCTGGCTTGCGTCTGAAGAATGCGACGGCGCGCGCTGGGCCGGGGGCACCGGAGAACCAACCAACGGCCGGCGTCCACGGTTAGACTCCCACGAGACGATCCATCCAAAGCGGCGGCGCTCTCGACGTCTCACCTACCGGTGGCCGATATGGCCGCGCCATGTGCTGTGTTTGTACGCCCGGTCTCGCCTTTTCGGTTCGTTGCTGCACCTGCATGCAGGTGACAAATAATGCATGATAGCGGTAGCAGGCTAATCACGCTTGTGCAAATCGATCTGCAACGAACTCATCACAGGGGCCAGCCAGTGGCTTCGTCGATGCGAGGACGGGCGATTGAATTGCTAGCTTTAGCGTTTCTCCAGCTAGCCGTCGCATCGTCCATATGGCATCATCATCATCATATAATTAGACCAAGGCCATCATTGCGATCGACAGGAAATTGCTTGCAATCATGGCTTTCGCCGAGTCATCCAAGTAGTGCTATGTAAGCCGGTTGGCCGATACTGCTAGCTGCTACTGCTTTGCATTGCCTCTTGATGATGATTACAGCAGAAGGAAGAATATATGTAATCCCTCTGAAGAATGCATGCATGATATCGGTCGAGATTCCCTTACATACTTTGCAAGTCCACCTGCAGGTTAGTAGCTATAGCAAGGTGGCTGCTGCAATGCCAAAGCCTTCCTAGTATTTGTTTTTTTTATTGGGAGTATCTGTCAGCACTTCATACACTTGAGCTTCATGTGCATCGACTCTCACCGGCATAGGGATGTTTACTTCGTTCTGCTGTAACAATCCCGCCAAGATATTTCAGGCAACGCAATTGACTAGTGTGAGTTTGCACCCAAGCTCAAGCTTTGCTGACAGCTGACCGAATACTGATGATACACGCAATGCAAGCTGGGATGCATGCATGCATGGCCCGGAATGTCATGTACTAGAATTGTAGATGTAGCTTGCACGACAAGTGACAAACATGCATGGGGTCATGGGGAAGTCGTACGTCGAGGGCGGCGGCTGCATGCATATGCACCCAGCTGTGGCAGTGGCAGTGGCGTTGCCAGCAATGCAAGCTTGGACGGAGATCGCGTCGTCGGCTCGGTCCGATCCGTCCAAGAGTTCCCGCGAACTCTCGGCCCCCCGCGCGCTCGATCTCGTGCACAGTAGCACAGTACAGGCAGTAGCTCCACGCACATGGATGGAAGAGAAGACGGAGGAAGAAATGTTAGTTGCATGGCTGGACAGGACAGGAGCATCTGGTCGATCAGCTTATTAGCCAGCCGCGACGCCCCCGCCCGAGCATGCAGCCCCACACTTGGTTGGAAGTATTAGCTAGCTGCTCCGGGCTTGGAGCTTTGCGGCGACACATCGCTCAGGCAGTGGCCCGTGATGTGGCCGCCCGGGTTGGATGATCGAACCAAGCTCCAGAACACTTGCCATAATGCACATGCCTCCATCGACCACGGTGTGTCAACTAACAGTACGGCTCTTCCTTGTCTTCAGCAACTTGCTCGCTGCCACAGGTGACCACTGCATGCATGCAAGAGCATGCACACAAACAAGAGTGTGCGAGAGCTAGCTAGCTCCACGGATTTCCTTTCTATCCCTGTCCATTTCATGACCTGGCTACCTGCCTGCAGCCTGCCCTTCTTCTTCCTTCTCCGCATAGTGGCGGTCACACAACACAACCCCAGTACCAGTACTGCAGTTGCCTCTATAGTTGTCCATTTGGGCCGCCCGGCCCGGTCTGGCCTGGGCCCAGCAAGACCCGTTATTTTTCATGCCATACCGTGCCGACCCACAGGCTGCACCGGCAGCCCAAGCACGTGCCCGCAAGGCCTTTCCGTGCTGGGCCGGCCCGTAAAGCACGGCCGCTTCGGGCCACCGCGAGGCACAGCGGGCCCTCACGACCTGCTCCTTGTGCTGTGGCTGCGCCACTGCAGGTTGCAACTGAGCTGCCGCCTCCTCCTGCGCGTCGCCACCATCGACCCCCCGCACCGCCGCCGCTGCCGGGCCCCTCACCGTCGCCGCTGTCAGCCCCCCGCGTCGCCGCTCAAGCTTTGCGCCGCCACCGGTCGGCCATGCTCCATAGTGGCCAACTCCTCGCACTGCTACTTTGGCTCCATGCGGCCAGTCTCCCGTGTCGCCGCCACCACCGCTCCCCACAATGGACCCCGTCACCGCCGCCACTGCTGCCCACGATCGGACCTCCACACCACCGCTCCCGCTCCCTGCTGCGGCTCTCCACCCTACCGCCGCCGCTCCCTGACCAGCCCCACGCCACCGCCCGCCGCTCCTAGTCTCACCACCTAGATCTCGTGGGGGGAGCCGGAGACCAGAGCCTAGGTCCCCGGAGGATACCGAAGCCCAGGAGGGAGTGGTGACGGCAACTGGCAGGAGGCGACGAGGTCGCAGGGAGGGGGAGGCGCCTTGTGGAGTGCGGTGGGGGTAGGGGTCGGCAGGGCGCCAGATGCGAGAGCCAAGAGGGAGGCGGCGGTGGGGATTTAGGGGACTGGGGGAGAGGGAGGGATGGAGGGGTTGTGGTCTGTGGGTTGGATGGCTACCGAGCTACCACCATGCTGCTGGTAAGTTTCGTGCCGGGTCGTGCCGTCCGTCGGGCCGAGGCGCCAGCCCACGCCCAGCACGAGACATCGGGCCAGGCCAGCAGGAGCCCGAAGAGTTACGAGTCGGGCTGGACTTGGGATGGGCCAAAAAATCGATCTTCGTGCCGGGCTGTCGGGCTGCAGGCTGTATGGACATCTATAGTTGCCGTCCGTGATAGAGGATTTCCAGGACCACACTTTTTGAGAACTCGGGAGCTGCATGCCCAGTCGTAAGTCGTAACAGTCGATTCTTGCGCGCCGTGCTTCCCCAATAATCGATCGATCATGTCGCTGCAGCGGCTTCCTTTTTCTGTAGTACTGCCGGGGCCTCTGCTAACTCCAACGACTCGCAAGCGCGACGTCTCCATCACCCGCTTTTCCTCTTTCTTCCTCGTGTGACTGTGTTGCCTGCACGGTACACACCCGTACAAACAAAACCAGCTAACACTAATGAGAGCTAGCATCGCTGGTAAGTCCTCTTTGACGAGGCTCCTTCTCCTCCTAGAAGGGAGGAGCCGGCTTCTTTATACAAAACGGTATAAAACGGATTCGACTCCTTTAGTTCTTCACGCGTGAAGCTGTTTTTGACATCCCTATTTGGTAGGGCTCCAACAAGAGAAGCATGGCAAGGACTCTGAACTTCGCTGGAATAGCCGTAGCTAATTCTCATGCCTCTCGATCCTTTGCAGGAGTAGTATATGCTTAGCGTAGCAGTCAGTGAAAAAGCAGACTCTATATGCACCCGGCCGGCAAGGGAAAGGAGTCCAGCTCGATCAGGGTCGTGGCCATTAGATGTGTGTTGTGATGAGCAAGCTGGACGTCTTGTCAAAATTTTCTAATAACCCTGATGAGATTCCGTGTGGTGATTGTTGCCTGTTAGATTCTTCTTCCTCCTCCATCATCCTCTTTATCATCATTCCCTCGCTGTCGGATTTGCTATCAGCAGCTATGGGCTATGGGCTATGGCCAGCAGTGGCCACCTCTAGGTCCACAGGTTGGTGGCTCCTCAATTAATTATTGATTTGCGTGTTGCAAGTTGGGGAGATGGATTGAGTGCGTGCCCTAATGGCTCGCCTTTGTGTATTACACTTTATCGTAATCGATCTCACGCTCTCAAGTTATTGGTCGTCCTCAAGCAAATCCAATCGCGTCACGCTGGTACGAGTACGACGCGTGTGATGTTATTGAGGATTTGTAAGCCTTCGGATCCGGGTCGGATGGCCTTTATTTGCACCCGTATAGTACTTAGCATGGGAGGCAACACAAACAGCTGAGTCGTCAGTCGCCGAGATCCGGCCGCCAAATAAAGCCCCAAAGCTTGCCAGGAAAAACAAATCCATGTGACCCATCGACCGACCACCTCTTTCGTCCCCTTCCTTTTCCTAGCTAGTGCACACACTCATCGTCGGCATCATCTTTAAACAAATACTCCTTTGTGAATTGACTCATCTCATTGCTTGCTCACCCCTAAGCAATCGCTTAACCACACAAAACCTTCACCTCTTTCCTCAACCTCCATCCACCACCACCTCCTCCTCCTCCTCTCCAAGGCAAAAGGCTTTTCCAGTCCTGCGCGCCCCACCAACCGCTCATCTTTTGCTCACACTCTTCCACTCCCCTTCTTCCTTCTCTCTCAGCTTGCTCACAGCGTATATATGCGCGCGTGTTTGTATATATATATATATATATATATATATATATATATATATATATATATATATATATATATATATATATATATATATATATATATATATATATGTGAAAGAGAGAAAGAGAGAGAGAGAGAGAGAGAGAGAGGGGGAGAGAGGGAGGGAGAGAGGGACGCGCGCGCGTATATAAAGATATAGATCATAGATAGACAAAGAGAGAGAGGGGGGGGGGGGGGTGGGGGTGTGAGCGAGAGCGCGCGTGTGTGAGTGCGTGTGTGTGTGCGTGTGCGCGTGCGATATATATATATATGTGTGTATGTGTATGTGTGTGTGTGTGTGTGTGTGTGTGTGTGTGTGTGTG
>NC_028458.1:11639249-11712728 GCF_000263155.2 Setaria italica | reverse complement strand
ATATAGGTACATATATATATATACATATATATATATATACACCCACACGCTCTTGTAGCGGCGAAGCTAGCTCCACCGTAACATAAGCCACCAATCCCTCTGCCTACCTGCACACAAGATGGGTAACCCCGTCATGCTGCGGGCGTTGGTCCTGGCGGCGCTCGCGGTGGCCGCCGCCGCCGCCGCCGCCGCGACCGAGAAGCGGAAGACGTACATCGTCCACATGGCCAAGTCGGCGATGCCGGCGGAGTACGCCGATGACCACCGCGAGTGGTACGGCGCCTCGCTGCGCTCCGTGTCCGCGGCCAGCAACATGCTCTACGCCTACGACACCGTCCTGCACGGCTTCTCGGCGCGCCTCACGGCCCAGGAGGCCGCCGACCTGGCGTGCCTGGGCGGCGTCCTCGCCGTCAACCCGGAGGCGCGGTACGAGCTCCACACCACGCGGACGCCCGAGTTCCTGGGCATCGCCGACGGTGGCGCCGACCAGGGCGGCCTCTTCCCGCAGTCCGGCACGGCGGCCGACGTCGTCGTCGGGGTGCTCGACACGGGCGTGTGGCCCGAGAGCCGGAGCTACGACGACGCGGGGCTCGGCGAGGTCCCCTCGTTCTGGAAGGGACGGTGCGTCGAGGGCGCCGGGTTCAACGCCTCCGCCTGCAACCGGAAGCTCGTCGGCGCGCGGTTCTTCAACCGCGGCTACGAGGCCGCCATGGGGCCCATGGACACCGACCGGGAGTCCCGCTCCCCGCGCGACGACGACGGCCACGGCACGCACACGTCCTCCACGGCCGCAGGCGCCGCCGTGCCCGGCGCCAGCCTCTTCGGGTTCGCGTCTGGGACGGCGCGCGGCATGGCGCCCAGGGCGCGCGTCGCGGTTTACAAGGTGTGCTGGCTCGGGGGATGCTTCAGCTCCGACATCCTCGCCGGCATGGACGCCGCCGTCGCCGACGGCTGCGGCGTGCTCTCGCTCTCGCTCGGCGGCGGCGCCGCCGACTACTCGCGCGACAGCGTCGCCATCGGCGCGTTCTCCGCCATGGAGCAGAACGTCCTCGTATCCTGCTCGGCGGGGAACGCCGGGCCCGGCAGCTCCACGCTCTCCAACGTGGCGCCCTGGATCACCACCGTCGGCGCCGGCACCCTCGACCGCGACTTCCCGGCGTACGTCGCGCTCGGCAACGGAAAGAACTACACGGGCGTCTCCCTCTACTCCGGCAAGGCCCTCCCGAGCACCCCGCTCCCCATCATCTACGCGGCCAACGCCTCCAACTCCACCGCCGGGAACCTCTGCATGCCGGGGACCCTCACGCCGGAGAAGGTGGCCGGGAAGATCGTCGTCTGCGACCGGGGCGTGAGCGCGCGCGTCCAGAAGGGCTTCGTCGTCCGCGACGCCGGCGGCGCCGGCATGGTGCTCTCCAACACGGCCGCCAACGGCCAGGAGCTCGTCGCCGACGCGCACCTCCTCCCCGCCACGGGCGTCGGCGAGAGGGAAGGCGTGGCGATCAAGTCCTACGTGGCATCCGACCCGAGTCCCACGGCGACGATCGTGGTCGCCGGGACGCAGGTGGGCGTGCACCCCTCGCCGGTGGTGGCGGCGTTCTCCTCCCGCGGGCCCAACATGGTGACGCCGGAGATCCTCAAGCCGGACATCATCGCCCCCGGCGTCAACATCCTGGCGGCGTGGACGGGCAAGGCCGGGCCGACGGGACTCGCCGCCGACACCCGCCGCGTGGGCTTCAACATCATCTCCGGCACGTCCATGTCGTGCCCGCACGTCAGCGGCCTGGCGGCGCTGCTCCGGAGCGCGCACCCGGACTGGAGCCCCGCCGCCGTGCGCTCCGCGCTCATGACCACCGCCTACGCCACCTACTCCGGCGGGTCGTCGCCGCTGCTGGACGCGGCGACGGGCGCCACCGCCACGCCGTTCGACTACGGCGCCGGCCACGTGGACCCGTCGCGGGCGGTGGACCCGGGGCTCGTGTACGACCTGGGCACCCGCGACTACGTGGACTTCCTGTGCGCGCTCAAGTACAGCCCCGCCATGATCGCCACCGTGGCGCGGAGCCGTGACTTCTCCTGCGCCGAGAACAGGACCTACTCCGTGGGCGGCCTCAACTACCCGTCCTTCTCCGTGGCCTTCTCCACGGCGAACGGCGAGGGCGGGGAGTCCTCGGCGGCGGCCACCGTGACGCACACGCGCACGCTCACCAACGTCGGCGGCGCCGGCACGTACAAGGTGTCGACGTCGGTGGCCGGCGCCGCCGCCCAAGGCGTCACCGTGGCCGTGGAGCCGACGGAGCTGGCGTTCACGTCGGCGGGTGAGAAGAAGAGCTACACGGTGAGGTTCACGTCGAGGTCGCAGCCGTCGGGCACCTCCGGCTTCGGGCGGCTCGTGTGGTCGGATGGCAAGCACAGCGTGGCAAGCCCGATAGCGTTTACGTGGACCTGATGGGGGCACGGCGGGTTTTTGGCACCTGACGAAACGGTGTGCGTACGTGTATGGCCCAGTGATGGCCCTGCCTCGGTCGGACGAAGGGCTGGAAGTGTAAAATTGGAAGGTTTGGAGGGGGTGAAAGACAGGAAAAAAGGGGGTGAAATTGGAGGGTTTCCTTGTTATTGTGCTACAAATAAGGCCATTAATCTTGGCAAGATTCTAGATAGATTGTGATTTTGGAGTGTGAAATATTGGTGGCGATCGGTGGACGAGGATGGGGGATGGTGCTCGATTGGAATGGAATTATTTGGAGGGCATGGTCGGACCTGGACCTGATCGCGACGCTGCAAGTGCAAGGGCAGCTTCACAAGGACTGACTTGGACCTCTCCCTCTCTCTCGTGGCGTGCATCCCCTGGATCGTGGAAATGGTTGTGTTCCATGATGTTGATTGTTACTAACATCATTATCGACAAAGAATGTGATAACCCAGCACTGCCACTATGAAGGTGGAATGTGTACCCTTTTTTTTATTTTATGAAACTGGAATGCATACCCTTACCGTCATTACTTTTGTAGGAGGAAACTACGTGTACCGATACCAAACATTCACACGTCAAAGTAGCATAACAGAGGCGTGTATTTGTGGGCACTTTGAGGTTGTAATATAGTGGCGACGTAATATAGGTTTCCAAATGAACAGTTCCACCTTATGTGAATCATAATGGCTTGAGAATAAAAGGGGGAAAATGGAGAAGAGACAGCAGAAACAAAGGCATGGTGCACTAGCAGTGTAGCACTACCAAAAAGGTCTCTGCACTCTGAGCTTGTGTCGTCCATTTCAATGGCCCAATAATCTCCTGAAAAACCATTCACCGCCGTCTCAAAGCTCTAGCTCCTCCCCATCCGGCTTTGAATCTACAAATCAAATTCTTTTGGTTAAGTAATAAGCTAATAATGTTATCAATAAACAAATGCGTGTAAGGTAAAGGGAGGCAGGGGTGGAGCAGGACAGGGAGGGAGGCACGGAACAAAAGATAAGGGGAGGAGAAGAAAGGCGGCGAGTAAAAGCAGGGCCGCCGGCTGGTGAGCAAGAACAAAGGAAGATGGCCGAGCAACTTTCTCAAGCAGGGGCGTCCTCGTGACACCACATCTGCGATTGGATTGGAGCCTAAGGATAAGTAAATGGTAGCAGTACGTACAGAGATTGAAAGAGGAAAAGGGAAGAGATTAAAGAAAGAAAGAAGGGTAGGCTCAGGACAGGGCGAATAAAGCAGCGCGAAATGAAAAATGCTCTTGTGTCTCTCTCACGTTCTTGTGCTCGTCGGCTCGGTATGGGCCCGTGAGTTAGAAAAATATGGATTGGGCTTCTCTTTTCCGTCTTCCTCCAGCTGGCTGGCCTGGCCCAATCGCTGAGACACGCTTTCGCTTTCGCTTTGCCGTTCTACATAGACTGGCAAGCGCCTTTTTTTTTCTTTTGTTTATTTTTACAGCGGTTTGTTTGGTGAGTAGGGGAAGTTGGGAGTTTACCGGCGAACACCTAAAGGAGAGGCTATTGTTTCTCCCTATTCCTTTTTCGTGGAAAGGGAATCAGGACCCGTTTATCATCAGGCGGCAGGCATACTCAAAATTCAGAAAGTACGATGCAGGAGCAACATTATCACCGGAGGAAAATTGACAACCCAGTGGATACCGTGATCTTCTTTGAGAATTGAGAGCAACGAACGTGCCGTGATCCTCATCTGCAGCCAGCCCCGGAGCTACATGAAGAGGAAATAGAGAATACCCAAAAAGAAGCGACGAAGCAGATCCATCTGCAGATAGATAGTGGTAGCCAGCAAGATCTCGCCCAAAGAATGCTAGTAGCCTGCTGCCTTTACCAGTGAGTTAGGCTTGGTCACCTGCCTAGTCGATCGGCACCGGATGATGAGCCTGCAAGCACCATCGATGATCCACGTTCGTAATCTGGCTTGGGCGGTGAACACAAAGTAATGCCCTGAAAACCGGCTGGGTGGTGGGCGAGAAGAATCGGGTGCGGCTGGACTCCACAGCAACAACAAAACAGCAAAAGGTTCGCGCAATCCATCCATTCCGGCAGAATTTATTCGCCCGCGATCTGTTCTGGATTTTCGGATCATCATATCATATATTCGGTGCGTGCTGGCAGTTTTTCTCGACTTGTCGCAAGGCTTCTGTAACTTATTACGGAGAAAGGGCGTCTAGTGTTTTGACCATGCCAAGGAAACGGCCCATGAATTCGATACGCAACCCGATTGCAAACAAAGACCGTGTCGGCCGGTCTTATGCCAGCCTATTGGGCCAGCACCAGCCTTTCTTGCCCTTGGTCTTGGTTATCACGGCCTTGGGCTGTCAGCAAAGGCCAGGTGCACGCGGGCTTCATGTTTGTCGCTTTTGGTACGTGGACATTTTTGGGCTCTCAATTCATCTTCTGCGCGCCTGAGATTTTGATTCCCTCCCGTTTTAAGCCCGTGCATGGACAATTCAAATTTTGGTTTGGTCCGACTAATCTCGATGACAAGTAGGCCCTCAATGACTTTAGCCTTCGATCTGACTCCGACTCCGACTTTCCTGTCAGTGTCGGTCACGTGGGTCCGCGTCCATAATCCGAAACGTAAAAACACATCAAAAGCATACGGAAGAGAAGAAGCAAACTGATTACAAAATCCCAACCAGCATCGTTTCCAAGAGGGGAGGAAGAGGGGCGCCAACACCAGGCCATGGAGGGAAGCAGTAGGTGGCCAATCGAGTAACCAAGGTGCAGAAACCTTTAAACCCTAGACCTCATAGCTGCACCCCCTGGACCCTATCTCCTCTCCGTCAACCCAAAAATGGGTTGCCCACATCCTCTGCTCCCCTCTGGTGCCTCTGGTGCCGTAAGCACAGAAAACGGTGGTTCTATACCGGATTCCGGCGAAACTCCGGTGAGAAGTCACGGCGGAGCGAGCGGCACTTATTGCGAGCGACGGCACACTGTCAGCCTTTTTTTTTTAGGGTCAGCCCTTTTTCTGTCCGACCATGTTAGCCCCCATCGCCCCCTCCCTCTCTTGTAAGTAGGCTAAATGCTGAGGTAGAAGAGAGAGGAAAGGAGAGAGAGGAGAAGCAGGATGTAAACTTACAACCCGCTTAGACACAAGAACCAAAAAACTTTGTGAGAGAGACAAGTAGGCTTTATATTAATAATGAAGAGCTCACTAGTATATGGATGGGTTGAAAGGTAAGGTGCAAAGATACTTACAACCAGCAGCTGGTGTATTATTAGCCTTGCTCTTAGGACAAAGTACAACAACGAGACAACCCGTATGGAGCCACAGAAGCAAAGAAATCCGACGTGTACGGTTATTTAATGACGAGAGAGGAGGAGGTTTGTCGCCTCATGAGGCGACAGCACGGACTCGTGCTCCGAGAACAAATAGCCAGCGCAGTTGCTGTTGTACGACTTGTTGCCAGCCAACGATGACTCCTCCGGATCAGCTGCGGCGTGCGAGAAATCAATGAGGATGGTAGCAAAATCGATGCCGCGCATACCAAATCCCCTGCCCCACTCACCAGATGCTGCCGGAACACCATGGCTAGCGCTGGCGACGAGCACCGTATGATGTTGCTCTACCGGCACCAGTTCTCCCCGGAGCGCCCTGTGATGGTGGTGCTGCGCGTCCACCGCGCTAAGCTCGCGCCGCGCCCCTCCTTGCTGGATCCCACCGAGAGCCGTGAGAGAGAATGGGGGAGATGAGAGAAGGGAGGATGTGAGAGACGGGCGAGATGGAGGATGCGAGAGACGAGCGAGAGTCATGGCCTCCCAGGGTGAAGAGATAAGATTTTGAGGGCACTATGATCTTTTCATTTAGTTTTCCATTTTATTTGATCTCCTCCAAACTTCATAGGTGTCGTCGTATTCGTATATTATGCAACTCTATACAATTGAAAAGCTTGTTTGATCTTCTTTTGAACACGTGTGCTCAAAGTACTATATCAGAAATTCAAGCACAAGGCATAAGGTTTGTATATAGTATGCACTGCTGGTGGTATATAGTATGCTCTCGTTCAAGCACTAAAATAGCTACAAAGATCAAATGTATACCTGATTACCAACTCTAGGAACAGATTAAATAGCTTACAGATAGCTAAACAGATGACTCACTGTACACGCTATCTTTTTAGCTATCTGTATATAACATGGTATGGTATATCTTTTTAGCTCCGTGTATAACATGGTACGGTGTAGTTCACATACAGCAGCTGTGTACGTGCCCTTAATGCTTACAGGGCCTAGCCAAATACCCCGTTAACTCGCCTCCGATGCAGCAGTGGGCTGGGCCCAACGATATAACAAGCATGCATGCAGGCGTGCGGTGAGAAGAACATGGACTGGATGGCCCATCAATCTTGCTTTAGCCTTTAAGGACTAAGCCCACACGTGCATAAGAAACAACACGGGGAACAGAGAGCACCGGGTCTTCGTGCTCCCCTGGCTTCGCCCGCCATGGTCGAGCTACCGAGCTTGAACCAACGGCGCGAGGGAGTAGGGATGGTGGCTAGAGAGCAATGGATTCGGGTCCTCATGCCCTTTCGAATCCGTTCTGCTTGGTTGGAAGGTCAGAGAGGGAGGGTAGACGGTTGATAGCCTGCTGCCATTGGCGGCTCTGGAGCTCGTGATTGGCTCGATACGGGTAAGGATAAAGAGGGTCGCGGGTTGGGAAAGGTACATGATGGTGTGGAGATGCTTTCCCTTATATTAATCGAATCGGGGTGGTCTGTACTCTGTAGGAGGTGATCGAAGGGTGGTCTGTTCTCCAAAGGGAAGAACCGAGAAACCGGAAATTGGAGAGAGGGAGCTCGAGCGGAGTTTCTGCGAGCTGGTGGTGACGACAATGTACTGGGTCGACCTCAACCGCGACCTACATGCAACAGGCAAGATGAAGAAGACAAGGAGAGCGAGGTTTTTGTATTTAGATTTTGAATTTATGTGATTTTTTGGATTCCAATTTTCGGGATGTTATATAGTACTCCCTCCGTACTCAAAAAAGTCGACGTTCTGGGCCTTTGGCCCGTTTTTACAAGCTTGACGTTATGCCATGGCAGGGTGAACTTTGGACTGGCCCCTAGCCGACGCCGCCCGTTCGCTTCGATTGCCCGTCCGGCCGTCCGCCCGTCTTCACTCCCCATTAATTGCGTCGCCTCGATTCACGCTGGCACGAATGGATCACTCGCGCCGCACGCTCGCCATGACGCTCGCCACACGCTCGCCGGAAGCGCGCTGCGCGCTCGCCGCTCGCTCGCCTGTACGCTCGTCGCAGGGCGCTCGCCGCGTGCCCGCTGGTCGCCGCGCGCTCGCCGTCGCGGCCTCGTCGGAGTCCGTTGCGGAGGAGGTGCTCGCCGTCGCGGCCTCGTCGGTGTTCGCGGACTCGGATGAGACGTTCGCGGACGTCGAAGAGGTGCCGGACTCCGTCGAGCAGGTCGCGGCCTCCGTCGACATGGTTGCAGACTCAGTCGACATGGTGCCCGACTCCGTCGAGCCTGACTCCGTCGAGTCTCTATGCCCTCGCTGTGGCACGTTCCACGCTGGCGGTGTCTTTGGAGAAGCTTGCTACCAAGCTCGCCGGAACGCACGCAGGTGTGGCCGTTGTGGACTTCTACACGGAGATTACGATATGCCAGTAAAGTGGTTCCATCTAATGGACAAATTCGATTGCGAGTTCTATATTCCTGATGTGGCCAAACTTGAAATGGATGGTACTAGAATCAAGTTGACTGATGACGTTTTGAAGAAGGTGGAAGAGCATATTAAGAAGCAGCAAACAAAGAACACTAAGGTACAGTACAACATCTCTCAATTTGGCCATTGCAAACCTAAGATACACTCATCTAATAATTTGCATAAACTTGCATCTTCTAATTTGTTACAGGAAGACTAGCAAGTGATTCGGCTAGCAATGAAGCTTCACAAGGGATTTGCAATGGCAGCCTCTTTTCCCTCTCTAGTGCTTGTTTGTTCATGTGAGGAATCTTGATTTTGTTGCAACCTTTTACCTTCATTGCTTCCTTCAAAACAGTTTGTAGTGTGACAAAGATCCTATTTGCTTTCTTTGGACAGTACTCCAAAAATGCCTACAAAAAACAGATTGTAGTGAGTAGAGTACTTTAGTTGTTCAAGATCAATTTAATCAATCGAATGGATGATCATTTACCTCTTGCACTGCTGGAATTAGATCTTTAATTGTCTTAGCATCTTTCTTGTATTGAATGGCTTGAATAGCTCGAAAAAACCCCAAATCTAGAATGTTAAAATCTGGAGAATTGGGTGGTTGACATATAAGCCTAATGTCAAACCCATCTTGCTTTGCAACCGCACAAAAATGAGGATCATCAACTTTTAAATGAGATGGAGCATTATCTTGTTGAATGAATATTGGCTTGTTGACATCTTCTCTTGGCCACTTTGCTCTAATTGCGGGCAACACTCTATTTATCATGAAATCTCTTATCACATCCCTTGTGATTGATTGAATTGGTTTGATTACTTCCTCTCCACGAAGACGGTTGTGGCTTCCTCTAATAGCTTGTTCAAAATTGACTAGTGGAAAGCAACCTATTTTGCCATCAAACACACATACTCCATTTCTAAATCGTGGCCGAGCACATACACATAAGAACATGATCCTAGGGATGTAGTTCTTGTTCTTGCAAAGGCGGTGTGGTTCATTTTCCTCGGGTAGCAAGTAGTACCTCTCTGATTTTTGAGTGAGGTAGAACCACTTCTCATCAATAAACACAAAGTCAAACAAATCCTTGAACTTTGGATCATCAAGCAAACCTTGATCAATCATGTCAATGCACCACTTCAACCTAGTCTTCTTGTTATCATCAGTGAGGTAAGGTTTGATGCTACTAGAGTGGCGCCTAATGAAACCCCTTTTCAAATACCTTTGTATCCTAGATTTGCTAATACCAAGTTTACTAGACACATCTTCTATGGTCATCTTTTGCTTGAGAGGAATATCCCGCAACTTTTCCAAATCTAGAGGGATTGCTTTGCGGCCACTTCTACCTTTCTTTAGATTAGGAACCACGACCGGAATGTTTTGAGAAAGTTGGTTTTTACCTTACCTCCATATGCGCTGAACTGATCTATTTTTTACTCCAAATTGGTTAGATACAATTGTTGTATCATGGTTGCCTAGTTTCCCATTTTTGCTTCTCATCAACAATGCTTGATACACTTGTTGTCTAACACGATCAGAATAGTCATTCTTCGGTTGGTGTAGTGGAACGGGAGCATCACCATCTTGTTCTAGCAAAACGAAAAAACAAGCTTTTTAATAGTGCAAAGTAGTCACGGCATGATGTAGTTAAAGGAAAAAACCAATCATTTTAATAATGATAACAACAAGCTTATTTACAGTCCAAAGTAGTCACGACATGATGTAATTATAGGGAAAAAAAACAATCATTTGCATGGGGTGCTGTTCATATAAATGAGAAAGGTTGCCGTGTAGGCACGGCATGACTAGTAAAAAAAACAGCTCCAAATTAGGCACGGCATGACTAGTAAAAAAAACAGCTCCAAATTAGGCACGGCATGACTAGTAAAACAAAAAAAAGAAAGTGAGAGGACTGTACCAGTGAGGTTTTGTACGTAATCAAAGTCAACAGCTCCAAATTCATCTAATGGTAAGTTCAAATCTATTCCTGTTGAAAAGGAAAGACCACACTTAGAAAGGAAAATAATTTGCATGGGGTGCTGTTCATATAAATGAGAAAGAACAAACTGAGAAAGACACATTACCGTGGTTCTCATCTTCCAAAACTGGCTCGTTGAGATCGATGGGAAGGTTGCCGTCGTCATCTTCTTCCAAACGAACGTTTAGATCAAAGGCAGGGAAAAAAGCACTCATTGCTCGGTTAAGTGGACAGAGAAGATGGCAAGAATAGATGGTTGAGAAAGAAGGAAAGAGAGGCGTTTAAGCAAGCAAGCAAATGGCATGGAGAAGAGAGAAAGCAAGTTGCCGCATAAATAAGCCAGTGGCGTGGAGTACAGGCAGCTCAAACGCCGGTCTTCTTATTCCAAACGAGCGCGAACCATCAGCTATCCGAGCGCGCAGGCAACAAACGAAAATGAAACAAGTGCCAAACGAAAATGAAACAATTGCCCCGCGCGCATGCAAGACTGCTGTCCGCACCTGGGGCGCAGCAATGCAGGCTTCGCGCACTAGCCAGTTGAGCTGGTTAACTTTCTCGTACAGAGAGCAAGAGCAACCATATTTATTAGGGGCAAAGAAGGAAAACTGACCCCTAATTAATCACTCCTTGGTTACCACAATCCTATCCTAAACGTCAGGTTTTTTGGGTATGGAGGGAGTATGTAAGAGGACGATTAGAGTTGTATATATATCGATAATAATATTGAATATTATTTTTGACAAGTATGCAAATTTGCTAGTGCAAATAAATTTTCAGATCGGTCCGCCGCTTTGGCACAAATTTCACTCCATACCCCTTTCGGCCTTTCCCTCGTCTCGAAGCGACCCAAATCCTAGATCTCCTCCCTTGCCGATGCGCGGCGGCCCGCCGCCGGTCGTCGGCCACCGGTCGGGGGCGCTATTCGAACACACCCCCCCTCCCCCCCGCGGATCAAGGCATCGGGAGAAGATGACCCCGCCACCACCGCGGCGGCCACCTCCACCACGGGCAACAGCCTCGAGATCCGTCTCGCTGCCTGCCTCGCCTCTCCCCCGGCGATGTCCTATGTGCGCATGCGCACCGACGAGCGGCTGGTCCAGGTCCCCAACATCGTGGCGGCCCCGCTGGCATCGTTTCCCTCGGCGACGAGTTCATCGTCGCGGAACTGCAGCTAATTCGTACTCATGAGGGCATCGATAGGGCCGCGCTCGCTCAAGGCCATTCCGTGGACGTCACGGGCCTCCGCAAGCTGGAGCTGCCCTACCTCTTCCGCTACTCATCCGCCACTGACGTGTGCGAGCACAAGCCGCTCGCCATGCCCTACGATGGCGACGCTCTCAAACCCTTCCAGTGGTGCACGGACAAAGTGCTAGGTGCTGGCCGATCGACAATGTACTGGGTCGACCTCCACCGCGGCCTACTGTGCTGCGACGTGGCTGCCGACAGCCCCGAGCTCTGCTTCATCCGTTTGCCGGAGATCGAAATCTGGAAGGACATCGTGGATCAACGACGCACGTTCCCGGAGGTAAACCGCACGGTTGGCGTATGCAAGGGCCTCGTCAAGCTTGTTGACGTCAACAATGGCCGCTTTGAAACCCGAAGAAAGAAGACCAGGTTCACAGTCACAACCTGGGTTCTCAATAAGATTAAGACGCCGGCGGAGTGGGCCAAGGTTGCTGTGCTGCGGTGAATGATGAGCTCTGGACACTCCCCAACTTCCGGGACTCGCCGCTGCCGCGGTCGGCACCCCTGTGCCCGATGGTGAGCGCCAAGGATGTCCGTCTTTTCCACTTCATACTGCAGGAGATGAGTACTATCGTTGCGAGGACTGGATCATCACGCTCAACATGCATCAGAACGTGCTGCTGTCTTACGAGTGCCGGTACAATCCTTCAGTTGGTCATGGTGATCTGTCTCAGGTCCCCGCTTATCCCTCATCAGCAAGTAACATCAAGCCATTTTTCGGTGCGTAGCGTCAGTCGGACAAGATCCGCCGGAAAACCAACACTCGTTGCAAGCAAAGGTAGTTCCTCATATATGGTAATAAAATTGATTTACTGCTGATGCACATTTGAGCCAATTTCAGATAGTTTCACCACTACTATTAGCTTGTCCCAGTTTCTCTAATGATTTGCCAAACCAATAATTTCGTCCTGTTTCAGTGATATAGTCTCCTAGGTTTTAGCAAGGTCTGCGAATGCCTCAACATATGCAAGTCTAGATAATTTTCATTTTATTTAACATCTTTTGTGATATCTTTGGTTTAAGTCTTTAAGATGCTTGCTCCTTGGGTGAATGTTTGGGTTCCAAGTTGTATTTTAGAAATAGGCCGTGTGTGAATCTTCCATGGTTATAATAGCTGTCTTGATGTATACTTGCTAAATTAAGCATGCATGGGCCTATTGTGCACACACCACATACCTCTGTTTGTCCACACACTCAACTTTCTTTGAGAACTGCTATTAGGAATTTAGCATTTGCTCAGTTGTCTGTCATACAGCTCATTTTACATTCCATGTGAGCCTCGTGTAGTTTCTGATGCAACATTTTTGTCATAGTATTGGTGATGTCGGATGGCAATCTTTTGTAATCCTAGCATTAGCTGCGACATACATGTGATCCAATATAGGAACTAGAAAGGTTCTGCGCATGAAGATCCAGGTTTGCACCCAAACTGCTTAGTATGTAGCATATGGTTTTTGTGACTAGATAAACCTTATCACCAGAGATTTTAAGATTGCCATGTTGGTATCGATATTTTTTAAAAAATTCGATCCTGTTAGGGAAATATATTGCTAATGATGATTTGAGTGTACAGTAGGTGGAGGATATAGCTTAAGCAATGGTTTCCGAAGAAAAAGCAAGTGAGCCTAGCTCAATTGGTTAGGGTGAGAGGTGTGCTTGTGCACTCTAACCACCCAGGTTCGAGTCTATTTATCTAACTCCTCCTAGGTTGATCTTATATGTTTTCGAAGAAAAAAAAAAGATGTTGGGCTCTCTCCTCTCCCAAAGGAAAAAAAGAGATGTTGGGCTCTCTGAATAACCAAGTGAGATGTTGGGCTTGTAATTTCCTCACAGGCCCGAGTGAGATTACAAGTGCCTCTTTCATTTCCTTTCCTTCTTCTATGTCACCCTTCTCGAGACCGGTGCAGTAATGGGCCCCCCGTACCTGCCGGTGGCTGGAAAGACGACCTGCAGACTGCAGTAGCCAGCAGATGCCTCTACTGTCAGTGCCAGTCAACGCGTGCAGTCCACTATCAACACCCAACAAAACGATTAACTTGAATAATCCCTTGGTGTCAGGAGCCCCCCAAGCTGCCTCTTCATTAGGTGCCGGCCGGTGCAGAGGGAGGCTCCCCGCTAATTACTCACTCCCGTGGCGCTCGTACGTGAGCCCGTCATTTTGCCGCAGCTGCAGGCTTTACCAGGCCGCTGCAGCTGCAGCTCCGTCAGTTAACTGCTACCTCCGTTTTCAAAAAAAAAAAAGCAACTTTTATTTCTAGAAAAGTCAAACAATTTCAAATTTGATCAAATTTATAAAAAATACTAACATTTACATCTTCAAATAGATTTAGTATAAAAATATATTACATGACTAATCTATTAATATTTATTTTGCACTATAAATGTTAATATTATTTTATATAAATTTATTTAAATTTAAAATTAGTTAATTTCTCGGAAGTGAGAGTTTTTTTTTTTTGCCTGACGGCACGCGGCGACAGCGCTGCCAAACGCACGTACGGCTCGGGAGAACCAACGGCCCCGACTGCAAGAACAGCGTACAGCTCTTGCTGCGCCGGCTGGCCTGCCACTGTCTCTGCTTGGCAGACAAGGCTCCGCGCAAGTCAGCAGCTGCTTCCCTCCCTCCCAATCTCTCTCAGTCACTCCTGCGCAGGCTTAGCTTTTGCTCCGTCAAGGAATCACCCTTCTCCTTCCTTCCTCCTTGACTTGAGAACTCCTTGGCTTCGACTCCAATCCTAGGGGCGTGCCAAGATTTCTCTTTTCAGCACCATCATCCATTGCAGGCTTGAGCCTGCACTTGTTCACTTCTTCTTTTCCGGAAACGGAAAAGTACGCTGGTTCTCTTCCCCTGTACAATTGGCGCCAACATGACATGACGGCAAAATTAAACACACGCACCCATGCACCATGATTGTTCGTTAGCTCCGCTTTCTGTTTTTTTTTTAAAAAAGGATTCAGATTGCAAGTAGCCTGCGTCTGCATTATCAGGTGTCAAGTGTGGTCCAAAGCCTGATCATCAGAATTCAGAAAGCTGCAGGATGCTGCTGGGGCATATATACAATGACATACAGTAGAGTAGGGTCATCAGCAAACGCTGCTTCTGTTCTGTGCAGGCTGACAGTATTTTTCTTCTTATTTTGCTTCCGGCATTTCTGGTACTGTAGGTCCGGTTTGAGGCCGTGCGGGGGCGTACAAGGAACAGCAATGATTTGGTCGATCTACCCTGCTTTCCTGGTCGCAGATAGGAGCATGGCCACTAGGGGCTTCAGGCTTTGCTTTGCTGCATTGCATAGATTTCTTGTGGTCAGGCTTTGCTTTGCTTCAGGCTTCAGGCCACTAGGGGCTTAATGGACACCGCCAACCCTTGCTTTCTTGTGGTTAAGGCTCAGGCCGCATTGCATTGCGTTGCGTTGTCAGGCAGGCTGGTGGTAGCTGCGGTAGCACTGCATGAGGGTCATGTCGCCTTTGTTCCATCCCTTTCCACACTGAATATCAGGGAACGGTTGGTTCATTGATCTGATCTGATGAGCTCTCGTTCGTGTAGTTTCAGGTCGATTTAGGTCCTGTTTGGTTCCTTTAGGACAACCTCCACGCGCCGTGTTGTGCCACTCGGATGACTTGTGCGCGCTGCAAGCTTTCTCCTCCTCACTGGGAACCTTATGGGCGCCGGCGGCGCTGGCCTCTACGCCACGTCGTCCCCGTCCCCCCCCCCCCGCCGTGTGCTGCGCCTAGGACGACGTGTCCTGCGATGTCAGCGCCCGCATCACGTCCCTACACTTCCCTGCACGTGGCCTCGCGGGGCCCCTCCCGGCGGTTAGGAGTGGTGGCGAACGGGTGGCCAGGGGCGGCAGGGGCCGGTGACGGGGTAGGTGCCCGGGAGGGTGGGGGCCGGCGGGGCGGGTGGCGTGGGGTGGAGGAAGGGAGGCAGGGGGATACATCTGTTCAAGGTCTCTTTTAGTCCCTATAAGCAACTCACTGGGGACTAAAGGGCTAAACTTTAAGGACTAAAATTTAACAATTTTTAGTCACTTTGTTTAGCAATTTAGGGATTAATTAAGCTTGCCTAATCTCGGAAGCCTCAAATCGGGCACTGGAATAAGTTCATACGGCCTCTTCTGAACTGCAGCCACATAGCATAGTCAAACATAGTGCCAGCTGAAATTGACCTGGAACACCTTCACAATGCAATGCGATACACTCACTACTCATGAAAGATAGTAGTCTATTACACGCTGCACGGATGCTCATGAAAGATGGGTGGAAAAACAAGTAGCCCAAGGCGTCGTCTACGGAAAGCTTTCACTCTTGGACAGGAAACACTACTGTCGCGAAGCTTCAGGCACGTCGTACTAAGGCCAGTCCCAACCATCGACCTCACTTCAGCTTGTTTCCATAGCATAAGTACGGTGCCATGAAGGTAAAAAGTTAAGTGGTAAAAGAGTTAAATGAGAAAAGATGTAAAAATATGATCTCATGCAAGATACGGTGTTGATTCGATCTCCAACGAAAAATAAGAGAGGGGAGAGAGGAGAGAAAATTTATTACGACCCACATTAAGAAATCATAAGTTGGAGGAGGTATAATTTGTAGAGCTAATATCTTTATGATCTGATAAAATTGATACTACTACCGTGGGTTGGGCTGACCTTTGATTGGTTTGTGAGTTCCCGAGAACTCCCCCAATAGGTTAGGAAGCAAGCACACAGCGGTGGACCTGAGAGGATTAGAATTTCTCCGGCGTAGACATTGGTCCCTTCTTCCCAGGAAGAACACGCGGCCCTACGAATAAAACTACTCCTCACTCCAAGGAACGGCGTGCGACGCCATTACTGCCAACAAGGGCAAGGTGGCACACCACCATGGCTTTCAACCTGCTCCCTCAGGGAATGGAGCTCACTGCTCACTGCACTGGTAAACAAAGGCAAAAAGATAATATATATACTACATACTGTATTACGGCCAGTCCTGCTACCATCATGGTTGCAAAAGCACAGCTCATGGCAGATTATAGTAAGCTAGGAGATGTACTGCATGTATCCCTGTGCTCATCACAGTGTCACTCTAATGACAGGCAGCACCTGGGGAGGTTGAGGCCGCAATAGAAGCGCCACATGGGGGCCGTGCCATCATAGTTATGGATCATTACTCCCTCCAGCATACTGCAGACCAAAGTAAAACCGGGCAGGCCTGGAGAAAACCACATTGATGGTGCCACACTGTTTGCACTTCAACGCCCCAAAAGCCTGAATCATTTCATTTCCTCCTAAGGACAGTCACAGCCACAGCTAGCTCAATCCATGACACTCAGAATAATAAACATGTTTGGGATTACATGCATCGAACTTCTGTTTAACACTAAATCCTTTCATCTCATGGTAAAATATAGTGAGATGCCAAGGGGGGGTTCAGGAACCAAAAAAAAAACTTAGAAACACTGGTAACAACCATCTAACAGGTTCTACTCAGTACAAAAACACAAGTAACAACCATTCAGATGTTCAATTTTTTTTTTCTCTCTGAGAGGTTAGCTTGACCTGAATCCATCGCCAAGAGAAGCACACTGAACCACCACCAATCGGATGCAATGACAGCTAAGTCACTGCCGATTGCAGGAAGAGGAAATCCTTCTTCCCCGCTGACGGCAGTGACCAATTAGTATAGCTAAAAGAGAACCAACCACAATGATCCTTCTCATGTGGTCGGGATGGAGAACACAGCTAGGAGGCACTGACAAAAAAAAGCCTGAAGCAGCAAATAGGGCTACCTACTACCATATCTCTGGATGAGATCAGAAAAAGGATACTTCACACAGATCCGCTTCCACCATGTGCAAGACCTTGTGAAAATCTCATGCTTCTTCCTATACACGGGAGGCATTTGGATTTACTAAACTTCCAAATCCTCCCATTTCACTTGTTTCTCCTACACTAGATGCAACAGAGTCAGCAGCTGCACTGTGAGAACCAAGTATGAACAGACTGCAGATCAGTTGTGGTTTTCAAGTATGGTTCCACCTCCCCATGCCACTTTATCTTCTTCTGCCTTCTCAAGCGCAGCAACTTTAGCACGGTGGCCTGGGGGAGGACCGGCCCTGCTCCTCTCTCCATTAGTAAGCTCCATAGTCTCGTCAACAGATCCAGACTTGATATCAGTGGGTGGGATGAAACAGTCCATGGACAGCCCAGGAACGTTGAACGCGACCTCCTCAATGCTCCACACCTCCTCCATCCGAGTCTTGGTGTGGCTCATGGCCACCTCACCAAACCGGAAAAGGGTCACAACCGAGCGCCCAGAATGTGCAATCATTATACCATCCACTGGACGGTAATCCTCCATGAACGAGCTGATGGTAGTCTCCCAGTAGATTGCATCCCCTCCAGTGTTTGACTGAATCCGGGTCAGATGTGAATCCTCGATGTGGACAAGAAGACCAGTCCTCTGGCTGAAGTACCCGAACATGACATGCCTGATCATCTCTGCAAAGCCTTCGCTGCGTGCCTTGAGGGTCTCAGCGTCTGTGCTCAGCTTCAGGATGAAGCAATCCTCCCCATTCACCTTCTTCTCCCCAATGCACCGTGCACCAGCAAACATGCTTGCCGTGATCAGTGGATCCAAGCCCTGGAAAGAACATCATTCAAAAGACTTGAGTAAACCTATACCAAATTATATGGTTGAATTAGGAGTGACAAGGCAACCGCACACAGGAGTATACCTGAAGGGTACGGCGAAGCTGGCGAACAGGGCCCTTGGCAGCATGGGCACCAAGCCATGGGGTGTGGCGCCACACAAGCTTGCCATTGCACCCTGCGTGCACCTTGCTCCCACCGACAGCCAGCTCGATGTACCACATCTCTGGTGCCATCTGCCACAGCACGAAGCGGCCGGGCTCGCCGCCGCGTCCAGCATTGCGGTTCTTGGTGAGGCGGCCGGCGGTCTCGTGTTCAGTGGCCACCATGCGCACCTTGCCCATGGTGTAGGCGTTGCGCACGGACGCCAGAAGCTTGTGCCCTCCGGAGGCCGCGAGGTACTGTTGCAGGATGTAGTGTGCCGACGAGGTCTCCTGTGGTTGCACAGTCACAGGCAAAAAAAATTACACACTTGTTCGTAACAGTAAAATATCCATGTTTTACAGCACACTGGTAACATCGCTGAATTAAACACGCATCACAGCGGTGAATTTTTTTTTAACACACATCAGTCCTAAAGAGCAGTCAAAGGTCCCAGGACCAGAGGTGTAGTAGACAACAAGAATTACCCTTTACAGCACTGTAATCACAAGCAGGGAATTTTTACAGTCTACAGGACCATGAATCCAAGAATTAATTGCAACTCGGATTCAAACATCCATGAAAAACGTGACTCCGGCATTTCGTCGAGCACACGATCGAAACCAAATCTGGAGCAAACAGCGAAAGAAATACGCGGAGCAGAGTGGCCAGAGAAGCGCTTACGAGGGGAGTGTCCTTGACGCTGAGGTGTGGGAGCGGCTCGGCGGTGCAGACCTGAACGGGCGCGAGCGGCGCGCCCATGACGCCGAGGAGCATCCTGAGGTCGTTGCGCGTCGCGCCGGCGCCGGCGGCCGCCGCGGCCACTGAGGACGGGGCGCGCGCGAGCTGGCCGCGCACCCAGTGCCCCCACCCTTCCTTCCTCCCGCGCGCTCCTCTGCCGCCGCCGCCGCCGCAGCCCTCCCCGTCGCCGGACTCCGGATCGGGCCCCTCCATGAGCGGCGCCAGCATCTCGCCACCACCCCCACCGCCGCCGGCGAACCTGAACGCGGCGGCGAGGTCCGCCGCCTCGGACTTGCGGCGCGCCCGGGCCGGCGACAGCCCGCGCGCCACCTCCTCCCGCAGGGCAGCGAAGAAGCCCTGCCGCCTTTCCATGGACAGGGCGGGGAGGACCTGTTCGCGAATAGCGAGAACTCGCGGGGGGAGTCTGGTGAGAGGATCAGGCTCTGTGGCCGAGGAATGAGAGGGATGGGGGGGACTGGTCGCGAATTTATACGGAGGGGTGGGCTGCGGTGGCGAAAATGGTGGGCAGGCAAAGCTGGACGCCGGTTTGCAGGCACCGAGGCTGCTGTCAAGTGTGACAGCGAGTGGAGATGGTATACGGCCGCAAGTCGGCTGCCGATTCTCCTCACCTCCTTGGGGAGCTGGGGTGTGCTCACCGCTCCCTCGGTGTCACTGCTACCGGCACGGTCGCCAAAACCTCCACGGTGTTGCAACACGATCTATCCTGCTCGGTTTTCGTGTTGATTTGTCTCTTGTGAACGTATTACTAAGTATACTTGATTTTTTCTTTCACAATATGTCAGCTGTGTGACATAATATAAAAGGTACGATACATCTAAAAGAAAAAGAAGAGAAAGAACGATGATGATTGATGTGACATAAACGACATGCAAGCTGTACTCCCATGTGCACGGATGAGTTTGAATTTTGAATGCTTACAAAAATAATATATACACTGTAATAATTATGTGCCACACATACCAATTCTAACCGTTAACATGATCATTATCCACACACAAATATTTTACTTTATTCGGTACACATAATATTGCAAATTCTATATTATTTTTATTTTTTCACATTCAAGTTAAGTTGGAAGAAGAAAAAAGAAAATAATAAACCATTATACTGACAACTTATTTTTTTATATTCAATACTTTCCAAAAATAATAATAATAAAACATGTACCACGGTAGTACATCTCACATAAAGCCATATAGATCCTAAAAATAATAATATAAAGGATATGTACCACTCATGTATATCTCATGTATAATCATATATATCCTAAAAATAATAATACATAAGACATGTACCGATGTTGTATATCTCACGATACTTTGTACAACTATATAAATCTCAAAAATAAATAAAAGATATTTATAACAAGTTTGATGAAATTAGAGTTTGATGCAAATGGCAGGTCCCACACATTCATTGTACATGCACTATACAATACCAAATTTGCTATAGTATCCACACATGTAACTTTTCCTACTATACACCTTTAAAATTACGCTAACATAGCTATAGGGCAAACACATTACACTTCCGAACAGCTATGGTAGGTGGTACCACTACAATTTGCCAATTACAATGTATGAAATGAATCATAATACCAAAACATGATATCAAAATCTCAAAACTTCAAAAATAAAGATCATTAAAGAACACCTGCGAACAACTATGGTACGTGGAACCATTACAATTTGCCCATTACAATGTACAAAATGAATCATAATACCAAAACATGATATCAAAATCTAAAAACTTCAAAAATAAAGATCATTAAAGAACATCTGCGAACCGCCTTGACCATCGGTTTCGTGGCGGAGCGCGCGAGGCGGATGGAAATCAACTTTGGAGAGAGGTACAGTCAGGAGAGGGTCGGCATCACGGCAACAGCCCTTTTACGCCGACCATCGCGTAGGGATATGTGATATGTATGTATGTATGTGTGTATGTATGGGGGTGTGGCATTGCGTCGATCAACTTTTTCATTTATTTGTGATGGATTGTATAGACATAGATAGGTTTTATTGCGTGGCGTGTATTGGCATTTCCTTCGCAACAAGTTCATGGCGCGACGTCAGAGCCGTCGTCGCCCGCAAAAGCGAGGTGAAGCTGGTGATGTGGCCTCTCCCAAACACACGAATTGCGATCGAACTTGGACAGAAGGATACATCCAGGGGGTTTCTTGCGCATGAATGGCACTGAAAACCTCACCCTCGTCGGTAGTGTTTCGTATGAGCTATAGCTAGTGGTGCAGTTGCAAATGATTAGGTAGAAATAAAAGCCACACCGCCGTGGCTGTCGTCGTATTATAGGCGCGTGCACGAACTCAGATTATTTTAGGACGGGGAGCACCCTGCTGAGATCCTCTTAGCGGTATTTGCTATAATATAACTGGCACTATTAATTAGTACATACATATATTTGCTTATTAGAGGGTGTTTAGCAGCACTCCACTACAGAAAAAATAGCTCCACTTCACCAACTCCATCCTTTTGCAGCTCCACTTCACCAACTCCAGAAAAACATGGAGTTAAGTTAATGTATGTGTTTGACTGATTGCAGTGCTCCAGCTCAAAAAACATGAGGTATTATTGTAAATAATTCATTTTACCCTTTGTGAATGGACCCGCACGTCAGTCTCGCCTCTTTTCTCCTTTCCTCTTCCTCTCTCTCTTCTCTTTTCAACTTTGGACAGTGCTATATGTATTACGATAAACCATCCTAAGAATTGTATTCCTGCTCATCAATCAAACGTAGAACAAGATACAGGATAACAACACCATCGAATTATTATATATTAATTATTATTTCCCAGCTTCTCTCTGGTTCCTGATACATGAACTCGACTACAGATTCGGGAGATCGATCCCGGACGGCGAACCGGATCCATCAGTTGGCGCCGGCACCGAGGAGGGAGTCCACCAGGTGAGGGAAGAGCCGGGTCTGCACGCGGCGGCGGCCTGGCGAGCAGCGGCGGCGGCGTGGCCCCGACGAGCCGAACAGCAGCAGCGCGTGCGGCGCGGCCCCGGCGAGCTGAGCAGCCGCGGCCTTGGCCCTGACCCCGGCGAAGGGAGCAGATGATCCTTTTGGTTGGTGTACGAAAAATATATATAGTAATCCTCCCATGTTGCATTCGGCATGATGAGGTACCGTCAGACCATACGTATTAGCAGGGGCGGGCCTGCCTGGGTTTGGTATTAGACCTCGTGCAAACACCAGGTGCTATGGGTTGTTGCTTCTTCCTTTTTCATTCTTGTACTATAGTTTTCCTTTTTTTTTGTTAACAGAATTAAGTTCACATCACTGGGTAGTGGGTAAATAAACTACATCGACGCCCAGCCTCAAAACCTGTTTAATTTGTGGATCCACACAACTTGTGCACTCCAACCTTTATAAAACAATAACTGATACAAAAAGACTAGCTTTTGATCTGGCTCTTGCAAAATACAAACTACCTCTCCCTAAGCTTTTTACAGCGCCTTATACATCGAGCCTTTCAAATTAAAAGCACTAACTGATCCAAACAAACCGGCTTTTACTCTAGCTTTTGCAAGTCGATCAGTTTACACAATCTGGGTGGATCCAAACATGGCCTCAGAAAAAAGGTTTTGTGCAAAGAATTTATTTGACTCCCCAAACAAAGGCCGCCCCTTTAGTTGTTGCCCTTAAGTACTAGAATCATTTATCATTATTGTTTCTCCTTGATGCCCTCGACATCGTACTCGCTCCCACTCTGGAATCCAACATATCCTTGCTCAGTTGCTCAATGAATGTTCCAAATTAACCAAGTTAATTTTACTCCATCATCGAAGCTAAAAAAAAAAGAACTTTGAAAATACACAGGATGGTAGCTTCACTAATAAAAAAGGTAAGTAAAGAAAATAAAATCTCAGCCTTAACCAAATATTTTGGTAACAATATATAGTCAAATAATTTCGTCGATAAAAAACATTTTTGGATACTTTTTACGTGGTGGTCAAAAGTGTTAAGAAAATTTGATTGCTGGTACCGTAAAGATGCCAATCTATTTGTCAACAGAGGGATTCCTATATGCACAAGCCAATCCATATGATTCCAGTACCTATCACACAGGTTTTGATCTCACATGTTGATGACTGACAATGCCACAATGGCCTATATGCTTATGGCTGCCAGAGCGTGGAGGGCGTGTCAAATCATAGTGTTTTAGGATCAGAACCACTACAGTGTGATCCAGGGCATGCATGCATGCATGCATGGAGAACGGCATAATTAACCTAACATGGCGACTCCACCAACAATGTGACTACTTGCAAACAACCAAAAGGGCCGGGACAAATCATGGTGATTGGCTATGGCCCTATGCACATATATATTTAACTAGAATTCCCTGTTCGCAATTAACTAAGCTGCTTATAAGCTAGCGGGGCAACAATACGACATGCAACAGCGTCATTGCATTGCTCCAATTGATGCCTGCAGCAACGACTTGGATCTGGACATGACAACTGACAGGCCACAGAGGGAACGCATTAGTACATATTCTGGCAGCACCTTACTGTATGAATCTCCAATGGATATGGTTTTTGTATATAGCGACGTTTCAATGATTATTAGTCTGTCCATGCATATGGTGGATGATATGAGTAGTAGTAGCTAGGCACTGTATTGAGGTTCCTGTTTTATTTTTTTAGCATTTTCTATGTCACCTCACATTAAGTACAGAACACAAATCCTTGACAGACTTGTTTCTTCTGCGTACTTGGATTGAGTTGACTACTAATTTTCTGCCAATTTTGTTCATATATAATACTACCTGTATGCAGTGGCGGACGCAGGAACCAAATGGAGCCTGGGCGAAACTAAAAAAATATGTTCCTATCTCCAGAGGAAGAGGGCTGCAACCACACGGAAGGCTAATTTGAGCATTAGCTGCTCTAGCAGCAATGGCACCGGAGCCTGTGCAGGTGCCCAGCCTCACCCAGCCCTGAGTCCGCCAGTGCCTGTATGGGCTCGAATTAGCTAGCTTCTGAGAAAAAATGTCTGCATATACTCATACCGGATTGCGCCAAACAAAATGCAACCCAACGCGTACGTAAACAGTCGTTTTTGTTCTAAACCAAACCCAACTCCACAATACATTTTTAACATTGATAATGTCCTTAAAATATTAAAATTGGTTAAAGTATACAACTGGTTCTTGCCATATTTTTGGCAAATATCAGAAATGACGCCGAGAACTGTCACTACCGGTCCTACATGAACCAATGATAGTAATAGCTAGTATAAATGTCAGCCCTGTAGAAAAGAGACTGATCTAGTAGTAGACTAGTAGCGATATGTGAGAATCATGGTCGGTTCTTCTCGATCAGGTGGGTCATGAGTCATTTCTGTCTGCTCAACCGTTCATTCTTGTGACGAAGCATACTCGAATTAAACAAGTTATCTGTCATTTTCTCAACACATTGGCTCACAGTTTGGCCTCAAAAAATCATTGGCTAGTAGCCACCACTTTACATATATAGTATAATCCAACAAAAGTAGCGACGATTATTCTTTGGAACATGCAGTGCCTGGCATTTTCAGCTAGCCCATCCGATCCCAACTTACGCCTTACTGTCGGGTAAAATTCAGATCCAAGTAGCGACGTCGACAGCTCTTAGCTAGTCTTGGTCTCTTGGAGCATGCCATGCATGCACAGATCTGGCGCCAGCTCCGGCGGCTCTGCACTGCAGCTAGCATCATTGCATCGATGACCAATCGCTCTCATATATCGGTACAGCAACGTATACACAGCAAGAAGTCGAGCATGTGCAGTGGTACTTGGAGTATACTGTATCGTACGTGTACAGTATATCTACAAGTGAACGGTTGATGATGCTTCTTGATACATACAGTACTTGGTAGTTACTCATCAAGTAAGAAGCAGCATCTCTATCGTGGATCTACAGCATGTTCTCGTACTGATGATGATGAGTGTTTCGGTACCATGCATATTCATGCACGCTCATGCATGTGGACGACGTACTCAGGCGTGAGCTGAGCTGATCGATCTACACGTCTACCACACTAACTGACTACAGTGGCGAGGCAACTGGCAACCGCTTGCCCTAGGAGTAGTTTTGTAGCGTAGCTCTGGAAGTGCAGACAGCGATGACCTACGCGCAGAAATGTAGTCGACATGGAGAATCGCAGGTGGCGCATGATGGCTGCTAGCTACATGTCTGAGGATGTGACCACTCTCCATCTCTAGAAGCACAGGGCCGGTCGGCCTCCTGGACCGATTGCCTCCCTTACCTCAGCATGTTACAGTGCATGTGTACATACATGTTCATGCGGCTGCGAGCGTACGCGTGACATTTTGTGAAGCGATACATCATATATACATGTATTACTGAGCACGCATGAGTGAATTAACCAAAAAATAAGTAGGAAAAGAATTGGATGTGCCACTTATTGACAATCTCTATAGTCTATATTTTGTCTATTCCATTGGAAACTTGTAACTTAGGTGAATTTTAGTTTATGACACTCTTTTGTCATTTTTGGCGTAACACCGTTGGAAATTGCAAGTAGCAACGTAACCATTGGTTAGAGTATGTCGAATCCTGTTGACAGAAATTTCAACTGATATAGACTGGGTGCAGGTTATTTCCATAGCTATGAAGTTTTGTGATGATTTTATTTAATTAAATGAAATAACCTAATTGGAATGATGAAAACAAATAATGGATTGGAGACAGACAATATAATGCATAGACATTAGTGGTAACGAAAACAATTTCGGTGGCAGAATCAAACATACTCCCTCCGTTTCAAATTGTAGGTCGTTTTGGCTTTTCTAGGTTCATATATAGATATTATTATACATCTAGACATACACTATACTAGAACTAAAAAAGCAAAACAACCTACAATTTGGAATGGAAGGAGTAGTAGTCATATAGAGTACTACTGTCAGTCTGTTAGGGGGCAATTCCATATTCTACTCGTCCAGTCGTTCTCTCACACTTTAATTAAAGTGAGATTGGAGTGTGTAACCAGTTGCCCCCCCTCTGCGCCACCGCATTAGCAAGTTTCCAAAAGATGCCACTGTACGAAGATTACTGTTCCTTGAGCTAGTCTAGATCAACTTACTTTCCCTTTCCAAAAAACCTTCAAATCTGTTAGCATCTTCTTTTGAGAAAAGAACAAAACAAATGAGGAAAAACAATTCTGAACAGCGTGCAATAATGCCTGCACAAAAAATTCCTGGTTGTAAGATTCCCGTACTACCACTAGATATGGCCTGGGCATGTGCCGTGCTCTCTCCCGTGATTTGTGCTGCGCCACTTTTGGTTAGCTGAACTCACGTGGCCATCTGCCGTCACTAGCTGAGAGACTAACTGCTTTAGACGGACAGTTAGCCGTGACTAATTTTCCTCTAGTGGCAGTATTAATTAACAAGCATGCCGTACATTTCCCAGATGTTCTGTTGCGTAGATGGCTAGTGCTCAGTGTACGATCCGACCGTATGGTGACCTCGCCATCCGGTGACACGCGTGTTGTCTCTGAAATCTGAACATGGCGTGCCATCCGGTGACCTGGCCGTGGCATGCATATTGCATACTGCTCCTCCAGTCAAGTGCAGTGGGGGAAATGTTCAGAACGAACCAGTATGCAAACAGCTCATTGGCACACCTTTTAGGTACGTCCCAGCTACGATGAAAGCGATTCTGCATTACTGTCGTAAACCTACGCAGCAACCAGCAAGTTGCTTCATGGTATGGTTGTTACTAGAACATGGTGTTTATGGTTGTTTTGAGTAGAAATCAAACGATTAAATTGATTAGTTACAAGGCAAAAAGAAAACTGAATTCCTAAATAACGAACAGTTGTGTGCAGGACGATGCATATATAGGTTGAGATAATCTTATTCCGTTGTCTAAAACAAAAAAAAAATGAATACTAGTAAAATTGAATACCCTCAATTGTTGCGCCCAAATCTAGAACAACTTCCATATTTTGGATCAGTGGGAGTATGGAATGAAACTTTACATGGTTGAGTGCCAAGTATATAGTATTAAAGATACGAAGAGAATGTTGGAGCTTTTTGCCATATTTGCCTCACAGCTATCTCTATACTCACTTTGTACGTACTTCATCTGGTGCTGCAACAACTTGATCTTAAAAATCCCCATATTTGGAACTTGGCATGTTGCCCATTTCAGCCGCAGCTGCATTTGAAAAGCTTAAACAGGCAGCCAGGGCATATTTTTGGTGAAAGTCACAAAAAAAAAACTAAGCAACACCGTACGACGTACGTGCAGTGACACTAGCTAATTAGGGAATCCCACTGATCTCTTTTCCTGTAGAACTTGGCCCCCCCTTTAGCTGATTATTTGCCTAGATTCCGTCCGTCTAAAATCATGCCTGCGAGCTTTGTTCTCCCTCTAATCGCTCCAGCAAGGACAAATCTTAGTTGGTACTCACCTCGTCGTCATCTTTACTTTTGTTTCATAGATCATGTCGTGCAATTAGCTGCTGTAGTCCCATGTCTACAGTTTGAAGTTCCAGCAAATAGCTAGTGATATATCTCGGTGATCTATAGCTGTATGTCTGCAGGAGGTAAGGTTCTGGTGTTGAATAGCTAGCCATCTTGCTGGGAGACTTGCTTCCATGGCTGAGTGTGCGTGCCTGCATGTGAACGTCTACGTCTCTACTGTGTTTTGGAAAAAAAAACTTTACCCAACTGTACTCCATGCAGCTAGCGCGTTGCATGCTCGCACCCGGCCGCCGGTCCTCTTCATTTCGATGGATCTTTCTCCTAGCTCTCTCCTCTTTTTTTATTCCCACCCGGTCGGCCGGCATGCATGCAGGCACACTGATGAATTGCTGGTCCAGCGCTAGCCGGCCGGGAACGTCCGATCCGGCGGCTGCCCGGCACGCACGGAAGCGGAATTGAATTCAGTGCGTGCCCCCGGCTAGCTACTGGAGTAGCCATGCTATATATCGTGGATCGGCCGAATAAAAATCGAGCGGTCTGACCACCCGACACGTCCGGAGGAGAATGATTGGACCTGCTTCATGCAACGACAAACTCAAGTGGGGGGAATTGGTTTGCGTAGGCAGGAAGGTCATCAAGAGCTACCTAATTAATAGCGGCAATTTTCTTGGGTGGAACCTGTCCATTTGAGAATTTCGAGTGTCCGATTTTTGACTAATTATTCTTTTCTTTTCGGTGGTAGGTTCTTCACCCTAAATTATAGGTCGTTTTGACTTTTCTAAATCCATTACTTTTGCTATGCGTCTTTGTAGAGATTATGCAGAGACGATATGTAATTTGCAACGGAGGGATTATGTTTTAATTAAGGATTATTGATAGATCGGAAGGACGAGCAAGGGGTACGCGGACGGAACTTAGCTTTGCTCAGAGAGGGAGAGCTTTGCTGGCCTTTGCCTCCTTGCAAAACGGAACATGATAGATGCTCCCTAGCTCTCGACGCTAAAGAGTGTCGTCGTTACGAGATGCAGGATGCAGTAGCCGACACATTTGTATTTTGATCATCAGGTATTTTTTTAAAAAAAATTCTTAATGCACTTTTAAATTTCTATTGACCGTCTTCAAAATATCGGTACAATAATAATCCTGCGGAATTGCAGAAACTAGCTAAATTCTCAACTCACGTCGAGACAAACCACACCGACGGCAACGGCCAGCGTGTCGTTGTTCCGGCCGTCCTTTTCCCCGTAAATAACGAGCAAAGGAGAAGGATGGGCCATGTCCTAGACAGTGAGAGAGTTAGGCAGAGAGCCCGGCCGGCTGGGGCTCCATGGACCGATAGGTTTAACTTTTGTGACACGCACATGCATGCACGCTCTCAACAACAGGCGCCGCCCTGGAATGGCACGAGGTAGCTAGCTGCATGCATGGCATGAGGTAGCTAGCTCAACGACCCAGCTGGGGCATGGACGATGCGTCGTACTCCACGATCATCTCGCCCACCGCCTACGCTGCTACACGTATCGCGCGCGCTCTCGTCTGCGTGCGTGCATGCATGCATGGATCTCGATCGACCTCCATAGCATTTGATGAACGCTAGCAGCTTGGGCTTCGATCGGCTCCCATGATTGGCCCACAAGCTTAAGCCTAGTCGTCCCAACGGAGATAGCAACGAACGTGCCCCTATTAATTGCACGTACGCATCCTCCCCATCTCTCTCTCTCTCTCTGCGTGTGTGTGTTTGTATATATAATAATGTACCTACCATATACTAGGAGTAGAATATCCTCCGATCGGTAGTATTTGTCCATATCGTTATTGCACACCAGCCGCGATGCAATGGTCCAACGTTTCGAGGTGTACTAGGACTACACTACTAGCTAGATACATGCGCGCTTGGTCCGTGATCTGATGATCTCCCCAAGCTAGCTATAGTGTGGTTCACCAGCGACAGGCGCCAGCCACACTTGGACCGATCGAGTACGGCGTCCTCCCAAAGTTTGTCTTTGTGTAAGCCCTTGTTTACTTCACCCCCAACTCCGAACTTTGGCACTATGCAAAAAGAAGATTTCCCATCAAACTTGCGGTACATGCATGGAATATTAAATGTAGACGAAATTAAAAACTAATTGCACAGTTTTGTTGTACTTTGCGAGACGAATCTTTTGAGCCTAATTAGTCAATGTTTGGACAATAATTCACAAATACAAACGAAATGCTACAGTATGCTACAGTGTTGTAACAGTAATTTGGCACCTCCAAACTTTGTCAACTAAACAAGGCCTAATACTAATAACACTAGTACACTACTGGAAACTCGAATTCCCTGTGGGTTACAAAACCGACAGGGAAATTCAAATTCCCGACAGGAAAAAGCAAAAACGATATGGACAAATACTACCGATCAGAAAATGAGAAAACTAATTTCTAAACAGGCTAAGTGTTATTGGTTATACATGTAGATAAAGGAGTTGCAGCGTCCAATTAAAAGTTACTGAACTCAACTCTTCTTATTGGTGCAACCTCATAGCTGAAACCTCTTCCAATTCATAAACAAGTGACATGATTATTGGTGAATGTCTTGACGGAGATCAACATGCTAATACGAGTACAGGTACACTTGGGCGATTGCTAACTACACAGGCTACATGAAGCTCTGTACGGGTCGAATCACGAAGCTCGTCACACATACAGCCACCTCCTCTTGCTTACCACAAGACTTTCCTCAGTTCAGTTCCTGGTTAAGGCGATTCTCAAACATAAGATGCTCTGAAGGACTTTGCATAAGTACTGTGCGTGCTAGCCTCCTTTAACATGATGGTATTTATATTAAACTAATTAGAGGTCCAAACCTTAGCTGACTCCTGCACTTGGACTTCAATATATCGAACGCATTACAGGGACATTGCTGTCTCTGGCCTGACTCCTGAACTTCCCTTCCTTTTATCTCCAACCATAGCACTTGTTAGCAGGCAAATATACATGCATACTTGTTGGTCCCCTACCTTCTTATACAGCATGTATAAGCGATCTTTGGTTGTTTTGCCTTCTGACTCCTAATTAACATCTAACGGCTATTCTATAGCTATCAATCTGTCAAATTTGGCTATCAACAATATGCTTAAGTGATTCTATCAAATTTATGTGTCATATATGTTTAAGTGAACTAGTTTAAATGTCATATGTATTTATGTCAACCTAACAAGTTCAAGCATCGTGTGTGTAAGTGAATTTTACCAGACATAGATACTTAAACATGTATATGCCATTTTATGTTTAAGTGAAAATAAGTATGCCATATATGTACAACCAATAACACTTAGCCTATTTAGAAATTGGATTACGCATTTTTCACGCCATAGTTTGGAGTGCAAACACTTAAAATGGAACGTATGCACTCTATAGATTATATATGTCAGGTTTGAGAAATTTAAAACTTTATTTGCTAATTAAAATGGAGAACAAAATATGGTTAAATGAGATGCATTTTTGTGCACTTTAAGAGAATGGCTAGCCAGCTACTAGGAGAGTCACGCCATGCTCGTCACGGTTGACTTTTTCCTATACCACCGTGTCATAGTGGTCCCGCAGTTGCATGTAGTGTGATTCAGAAATTAGTCGTGACATGAAGGTTGGCTGGCGTGATCAAAAAGCTACTTTTTAGAAATATAAATTGGAAGGGGTTATTATAAAATTTTAGATTAAAAAGGTTAAAATAAAAAAAATCTACGTGGAGTACGTGCCCCAGTTCGTTCTGAGTGTGACAAAGCTGACAAGAAGGCATGCAGTACGTGGTGGACCAGATCTATACCAGAAGGTCGGGAACAATATAATATATAATGCTGCCGTTGAGACGCAAAAATTAGTAGCTAGCCATCGTCAACGATGGAGGCATGGTAGCACATCGCCGAGCGTCAATCCTTACACGCCGCCTAGCTAGCTTTGCTACTACTATAGGTTGAACAGAGAGGTACATGCTGACTGCTTGCAGTGCAGCGTATGTACGTCCAAGAATGGGAGCTGAGAGAGAGGGAGTTCAGAGACGGGCCGCGGGGGAGTTCATTTGATTCATGTATGAAATGATTCAAAATAATGATGATCCTTTTATTTGGTTAGGTGAATTGGACCAACTCATCCAGGATGAGGCCATCCCACTTAATACATTATTCTACTAATTAGAGTAAACCATATGGTACAAGTAAATTGGTTGAACCATCCCATCCAGGATCATCTATACATGCATCATGTGGTACATGCAACCAAACACACCCTGAGTGTACGACTGCGTACATGTATGGCCAGCCGTGCACTCAGCAGCTAGCAAGTGAGCAATCAGCACAGGCTAACGTGCGTCGTCTACATGTTTTATTTCCACCAGGCCGTGGCCGTCAACGTACCCACACCCCGCAACAACTGAGGCTACCTACCGGCGTTGCTGGATATGATATAAGGGTTGATCTCTGAATATTGGTGTGCATGTCTTCAATTTGACCCATGCTACCAGGATAGTGGGGGGTTTCTGTTTACTTTAACAATTTCCTTGTCAATGTGTCGGGGCATAACATAAATTCTTGATAGGAACATTTTAATTTTTAAATAATATTGCATTTCAGTTGATTATTTAAAATTAATTAATTTTCTATACCAATTTTCTGCACACATGCATTACCTGCTTCATGGGTCCGAATAAGGTCATGTTTAGTTGCTCCAAAACTCCCAACTTCGACACTATGCAAAAAGAAGATTCCCCATCACATCAAACTTGTGTTACATGTATGGAGTACTAAATGTAGACGAAATTAAAAACTAATTGCACAGTTTTGTTGTACTTTGCGAGACGAATCTTTTGAGCCTAATTAGTCAATATTTGGACAATAATTCACAAATACAAACGAAACGCTACAGTGTGCTACAGGAATTTTGCACCTCCAAACTTTGGGTAACTAAACAACGCCTAAGTTAACTTCTGAGAATGGAGGTACTTGAATGATCTGCATACTGTTACCTGGTTGCTCCTGTCGGAATATGTAGTACTTGACTGGATTCCGTGCTCTTAAATTTCTGGACTCGATCGAAATTATTTGCTTTAAATGTCTTCCCTATCTCTGGAAAGTAATCCAATTGCCGCATACTTTTAATAATGTAAAGGTATCGAGGATTGGGCGTGTGAGCGAGGGAGGCAAGTTTAGCTCGACTCACCGCCAGGATTGGCCCGAGCGAACAAATTGGGTACCGTTGGAGCGGGTGTCTTTCTCGTTTGTTCCCAAAATTGATTTTTGGAACTTTATTTTGGACGCTTTTGGAGATGCTCACGGCCAAAGTCACAACACTCATGTCGACTACCATGGATTGCCAATAGTAACACCCACCTCCGAACAAAAAGTCCAATGCATACTAAATTATATATGGTGTTATCCTCAAAGTAGAGTGTCACTTTTTTTTTTGCAAAATTAAAAGCAAGGTATAAAACCAAGAGAATAAATTAAAAGCATTTCTAAATATGGATCTAGTTGTACGATTTTTATGCAGTAGACAGGCTGATGGTTAGATTAGATGATGACAAAAAATAAACAAGTTTTTTCAATTTTGCAACTTTAATTCCAACTCTTCACAAACACAAGTCTGTTGCACTGCACCTTTCCTACATCGTTTCTCCTGTTTTTGTCACCCGTAGGTTAAGGGGAAAAAATTCCATGGGGACGGTTCCCAAACTTCTGTCCGTGAGGATTCACCATGGATGTGCGACACGTGGCTACTGCTGCCATCCGATGCACCTGCTCGTGAGGCTCGACAGGCTCGGCTTGCATATCTTGGCTCACAGGCTCCAGGCTTCGATATAGCCGAGTGAGGGTCCTGGGAACCCAGCACCGCCGCCGCCATCACCTACGTCCCCTCTTCCACCGTTGCAGCTCGTCTGCCGGAGCCCCTAGCGTCCGCGGCCGTAGCTCCGCAGACATCCCCACACCCCGCACAGAGATGGGTCCTGACTCTGTCAAGTGCTTGGGTAGTCTAACATCCGTCGCAGCTGCAACTGTAACAGCAGCAATTCGGCTGTTGGAAATTTGAAGGATTGCTGAAACCAGGTTGAGTAGAATGAAGGGGAAGCACGAGAGCACAACGCAGAATAGCAATTAGCATAGCATATGTATGTCCTGGTGGCTTGCAGGGATCGACAAACTCATACATCACCTCCATCCATTTGGTTCTGAACTTTTTTTAGAACTAGGAAGCCTCTTATCCTCTTCGTCATCTTCAACATGTATCTCACGGCGTTTCCTCGCTACATGGGGACGTCTGTGGAGCTGCGGCGGCGGCGATGGTGTCCAGCGGTCAAGCTGCGGGTGGCGGATGAGGGGAATGGTCGAACAGAGGCCGGGTTCCCAGGGACTCTTCTGATCAAGCTGCAGGTGGTGGATGAAGGGAACGGCCGAACGGAGGCGCAGCGGCGGCGGCGGGTTGCCAGGGACTCTTCGGCTGTATCGAAGCCTGGAGCCTGTGAGCCGAGGTATGCAAGCCGAGCGATGCGAGGGATATGCCGAGCCTGTCAAGCTTCACAAGCAGGGTCGTCGGATGGCAGCAGTAGCCACGTGTCGTCCATCCAGGATGGGTCCTAAGGGACAGAAGTTTGGGACCGTCCCCATGAAAATTTTTTCTAGGTTAAGTCTCAACTACTGGACATTACATTACCAGGGTCACTTTAACACCATACAAACAATTACGGTAAAGAAAAAAAAAGCAGTTACATTTTGGATCGGAAGGAAGTCTGAAATAAAACTACTTATAGTTCAGTTCCATATATATTTACTACTGATGGAGCCATGCATCGACCAAGCGGGACCAATGCCCCCCACCTCCCCGGCTTGTGCAAAAAATTTAGCAGCATCAGGTACATTCATCAACTAAGATAATCTACTAACTTTGGTTTTGGTAGAGAACTTAAGATGCTTGGGGATTCTGGCTTATTCCTAATGTAACAGCCATCTACTTGCATATTATGTAGCTGACTGTCTAATTACTATAGAAAAAAATTGACTCATGTAATGTTGAAAATTTATTGATCTTCAAACTTTAATTTCCCTGTGTGGAACATGCTCTTTGAGATTCTTGTTTCTACCGTGGAAACAAGATTATTAGCACGCACGGTAGACAAAATTAAATTGGTCGAACCCGTGGCTAGGGTGGTAAAGTGCCATCTAATTTAGTCTAGCAAATTTAAGATTGGAATCAATAAGAGCTGGGCTATAATAATATATGAGTTTAAACTAAAAATAGATAGGACTGGATTGGATTATCAAAGAGGCGTGAGAATCATCATCCATTGCCACCCCTACCCGTGGCCGGCACCATGTACGGAAGCTTGACGCAAGGCAGGCGTTGCACAGTGACGGCTGACGGGTAGAAGCTAGAGCTGGAGCAGCACATGCGGCGCCCACCCGACCGCCATTTTCACCCGGTGGGCATGCACACCGTTGGCTGTTGTTGCTGGTCCCGCGGATCGAATTGAATTCAGTGCGTGCGTTTGAGCGCCACGGCTACGGGCTACCAAGCTGTGCGATCCTGGTATGCTGTCGTTGTGACCGTACCGGAGACCCCGGGCGGCGTCAACAGCCGTGCAACCCCACACGTCCTCCTGAAATATTACGAGGCATGCAACGACAAACCCAGCTAAACTACTTGCGGGGCACTATCTATGCTTACTATTTCCTCCGTTCCAAAATGTGAGTCGTTTGGCTTTTCTACATATATAAATCATAGGATTACACCTATAAATAACCAAATCTATGTATCTAGAAGAGTTAAAATATTTTTTATTGCACTTCTTTGAATCCTTTCCAAATATATATTAGTATCAGTGAAAGGACAGTTGTACCTAACTGGACGACACGCACACCGAGAAGTTGACATTGCATATTTGCATTGGTCAAACTCAAACCAAAGGTAAAAAAAAGGATCAAGAGCAACATGAGTGTGGTTCTTCCATTGCCTGCCCCGTCCCCTACCCCAAAAAGGAGAAAAAAGGTATATGGGCCATGGTATATGTTGTGATCGAGTGGCCCTGTCGAGCGAGTAATAATTTTGGAGCACATGCACGCTACGTACTCCTCCTGAACCGAATGTGGGAGCATGCTGCATGCACGCATTTACAGACGGTGTACAAGCAACGCATGGTTCCATGCGTACTGCAGTCGTCCACATCACCACTATACGGCATGCAAGGATCGATCGCATTCTGATTATTCGTTACGCAGCTTGCTTTTCGGTCCACATGATTGGTCGCAAGGCCCAAGGGAGATTCTACAAAAGCAGAAAGGCATATGCATGCCGTATCAGTTTCTGACACTTTGTGTGCGTCTGTACATGTACACGAAGAATCCCCTATACAAAGTACTCCTAGGGTTTAGTGGTCCTACAGAGCAGTTCTAGCGTAGATGAAAGCCTATGGTTTGTAAGTATAACACAAGATGCTGTACTTCCTATATCTTCAGCCTGTGATGAGAAACAAAACATAGTACTAGATGCTAGGTTTTTTTAAAAGAAAATAAAAGGGGAAGAAGTTCCACATGGTTATAATAAGCAAAGAACCACCTGATTTGGTCGTGAACTGAAGACTAGAAACAAGCAATTGTGATGGCTATACACACGTTCGAATTCCCGACATGGTAAATCTGCTTTGCACATGAGGGTTTATGGCCGCACGCAGCATTATGCATGCACTTTAGTACCGTCCCAAAACGGGATGCAAATTACCCATGCCGACATTGATCGAGCACAAGCGTCCGTGTGCATGCAAACTAAAAGGGGTAACACCGCCGACACCTCGCATCGTGTCAGCGCAGCTTATAACCCATGCCTGGTTACTGCATGCAGACAGATGGGATCGAGCAAGCCATGCCGTCGAAACATGGGAGAAGATAACCAATGCAACTAACCAGCAGAGAGGGGCAGAGATGGTATATACGGAGTGGCACAGTACCTGCTTTAACACGCTTACGATTACAAGGTATATATGGAGATCAGAGATCAGAGGGGAGGGGGGGGGGGGGGGGGGGGGGGGGGGGCGCGTGCGTTCATGCCGTTGGCTCAGAGCCACAGCATGCTCGCTCACATGCCGGCACATCGCCGTGTTTTTTCCAGCACCGGCCGGCCGGCCCAAGCACGCTGCACGCATGACCTGATGACGATCGATTACACACACGTACAGACTACAGCAGCGTGTGCAACAGGAGTTGTAGTTTTTGGAGTGTAGCTCTGTAGGTGCAGACAGCTACATGACCTACGCACGCAAATGTATGGAGTACTGCAGGCGCCACGTCACGGCTACATGGCCCTCCCTTCGCTGGGTCTCTCTACCTAGAACCACGGTCGTTCCGTCTTGCACTGGGGTAATTGTATTGCTAATTCACCATTCCGAAAAGTTCAAATCCTGTAGCATCTCCTTTAATTTGGTTGGGGATATAAAAAGAAAGAAAGAAAAAAACTACGAAGAAAAGCAGTCTCAACAAAACACCGTACGGACATACGCTGCCTGCGATTAGTTAAATAACAATCTAGTTACAAAACCATTCGTACTAAATGTGGACATGTGCTCTGCTCTCCCCTGATTAGTGTTGGGCCACTTTTGGTCACCCTCCTCCACGTAGCTAAAAAAATAATCGCTTTAGAGGAGAACTGTCAAGGGCTGATCGATCCCTAATTGATTAAGCAACTGGTGTGCAAGCTAGCTATCGATCTGTTGCAGTATCCGAGCATGCGTTCGTTGCGGTGCGGTGTGCCACGTCCGATCCAGTTAGCGTGCATGCAGCTCACTATAGGTAGCAGCTGGCTTTTTGCTACAATATTCCCTAGCCTAGCTATTAGCTACTACAGGTGACTAATTAAGTACGACGCGAGAACTAAAGAATTACTCCCGTAAGGACAATTAGTTGGTACTGAACTCGTCCATCATGCATGCCGTACGATCATACCATGTTGCACCACCTACAAAGTTGCAGCAAATAGCTTGATAAACTATGCGTGTATATTCGAAAGTAAGATTCTGGTGTTATCCAATAAGCAACCAGGTGACCAAGTCAAGATGTACGTATGAACAAGCAGTAGTGTGTGCTAGTCTCGGCTGAATTGAAGAAGATGTATACACACTACCTTGACTACATGTCAACGCACACGTTGACTTGCTGTGCCAAAAGCATATGGACGTGTTGTTTTTTTCCCCCCCACCATCATCAAGACATCAAATCAAAATAGTGTACGTATAAATGGAACTTATTAGCTGCACGCGCGTCAAAAAGTTACCAGTTAGGTCGTCTGCATGCAAGCACTTTGTACGTGTCAGCTGGCTACTTCAGGTCAAGTCAAACACCGGCTAAGCTAGTGCACCCACCCGAGATCGACCACCAAAACCCTTTGAATGCAGTGGCTTTTTCACCCGGCATCCACGCCGGATGAATCGCCGGCGCATCGGAGCTTGACCACATGGATGGATGGATGGATAGCAGGATCTGCCTATCTGACGATGGTCCTGCGCGATCCGTCGACCAATGCATGCAGCCCGGGCCGGCATATGCACGGACACGCAGGAATTCAATTCGGTGGATGCGATGCAATTATGAAACGAACGCAACAAGATCCCATGCATGACCCCAGCTAACTACTGTGTGTGCACGGCCGGTGATCAACTGGTCGCCATGATCGCTGTCGAGAGCAGCAGCCTGACGACGACGACGACGAACCCCGCTTTACGGCCGGAGAAAGCTTATTATTACAGACCTATATATGACGGAGACAGAGCCTTAGTTAATGAAAGCGCACCGGATCGGTATGTAATGTTTGCTTCCTCTGCAGCGGCCAGGGCCCAGGGTGTCGCCGGTCACCCGGACCCGGCTTCAGAGAGAGCAAAAGGCGTAGGAGCCGCTGCCGCTGATCGGGTCCGTACTCTCAACCTACCTAGAGAGGACAAAGAAAATATGCGACGATCAAAGGATCAACCTCTGATTCAAAAGTAAACTGCAGAGGACATTGGCGTTCCGTGGAGTTATCAGCACCATCAGCAAAGGGGTTTTCTTCAAGCACAGCAGCATCATTTCCAACAGCTTCCTTTGTGGCTACTGCCTGCCTTGAGACTATAGAGAGATTCAGGCTGCTAGTTCTTCCTGCACGCAGCTCAAAAATCTTCGCCACTCTCATCAGACAAATTTTTCGAAGGGAATGTATCTCGTTACACATTGTTTAGATATAATAAAGAAATTATCTCATTCGCATTTTCTTGATATAATAAAGGAATGTATCTCATCACATTACTGTCAACAGAATATCGGGTCACAGCACAAAACCCATAGACCACGAGCACAACACACATCCAATCTAACAGCCCATACAGGCACCAACTTCCCAAGTGATGCTACAACAGGTCATCGATGAGAACCAAGCCAACACCATTGGACCACAACATTTCATCCTGATTCAAACAGTTCTAATCAGTAAATCACTCGACCGCTCAGGGCTTTGTTGGTTTGACGGGGATTGTTGAGGATTGGAGGGGATTGAGAGGGACTAAATCCCCTACAGGTCATAATCCCCCCTCAATCCCCTTGGGGCCATTAACCTAACAAGCCCTCAAGGAGACAATGCTTTGATTCGCCATGAACCGGTCTCGCTATGACCTGACCCATGAGCTCTCAGCATCCTTACGTAATGCTCAAGGGTGTGAGCGTTCTCGTCTACCTTGTCGTTACATACTGTATCCTCGGCCAACTTCACTGCAGCCGTTTGAGACACTACAAAATTATCTGCGGCCTGCTGCACCTGACGGGCACTTTCCTCTTTCCCCAGTTGTATTAGAACCACGAGCAGGCTCTTCAGCTCATTTTCAGCACTTCCTGTCAGCGCCATCCCCTTGAGATGCTCCACAAGGGCCATCTCCTCCCCGGGACTGCACCCATGAAGAGAGACAATGTCAGTCCACATGCCACACAACAAACAAACCCAAATCAAAACAAAAAAAAAATGCAGGTTGCCAACCTTCCAGCTCGTATCTTGCCACCTTTTTTTTGCCGCCTTGCCCCTCGTGACTTACTGGCTTTGCTGGATATCACTGAAGCAGTCGACTCCTTGGTTGACCTGTCCAAACAGAATTCAGAGTACCACACTGATAGGTAACTAGAGACAGATAGAATTCGATCTCAGGATTCTTTGTGAAACAAGACAAACTATGTAGCGAGGAAGGATAACAAACAGAGATAACACGGGTTCTGCAATCTTACCTTGTGGTATATGCGCTCATTTCACTGAAGCTAGTGCTCACTTCTGAAATGCTGTCATCTTCAACATCCATAAACCGGTCTTCTGACTGGAGTTTGGCAGCAAGGGACAATCTCCTCTGACGCACAGCCAAATAACGTGCTATATATTTACCAACCTTCAACAGTCCTTCCTGGTACTCGGATATCAGTGATACAGCACATTCTGAAGCTGCATCTCTAACAGTTCCAACCAGATCATGCCTGGTAAGCATGTATGCAACTCTAAGAGCCTCCTCCCATTCCCTTGCCATGATATAATAATTTACACCTCTCTCGGCATCTGAACAATACTCTAGTGCTACTCTAGCAGCATCTCCTGGCTTGCCAAGAGCTTGGAACTCATCACATAACTCGTGCGCAAGCTGAGTAATTTCTTCCTTTTCTAACTCCAAAAGACCTGCAACGGTAAACACACCTTTCCAGTCCCCACAAGCACGGTAAGCTTTCAGTGATTTCTGATATGATGAACAGCACTGGTAAGTCAATGCAGCATCTCCAAAGCATTTCTCTTCAGAAAGATGGTCGCCCCATGCCTCAAGAATTTCATTCCTTTTATCAGGTTTATTAAATAACTGGAGGGCCAGTGGGAACAGCTGAGGATTAGAATTAAGGAGTTTCATGCAATCCTCGTGATACTCATTACCAGCAGAAACAACGTTTCTGAGAGCACTCTCATATCTTCCAAGCCTTAAATCAATCGTGTATCTCATGATAGCAGGAGGAAGGCATTCAAGACTCTTGAGAAAAGGAAGGAACTCTTTTGGATCTTTTTGAGAATTTAAAGCAACAATTGCAGCAAGATTCAGATCATACAGCCCCAAAGCAGCACCAAAAACAGCTTCAGTGTCCGTTAACCAAAGCAAGTGCTTCAGAGACTCTTCAGCAGAAGGGTAAAGCTTTCTCTTGGCATCATCAAGGCCACGAAGTTCCAGTTCTCGAATTACTTTTATTCTGTTCAGTGCTTCCTCCAATAATGGAGGTTCACTACGGGCTAAAGTGGTCAATACACAAAGTTCTCTTGATGAGCTCTCCTCTATTTGTTCTTCAAGGGCTTTTCGAACTGCCATCAGGACAGAAGTGACTTTGTTGCCTAAGAAACCAGGTGTGCACTCAATATCAACCATTGGGACCGCACTCTGATCAGGAAAAGATATATAGGCTTCATACAATTTGCTGCTGACATTGTCGTTCTTCATTGAGCAAACAAATTCAGTTATGTGGCTAAGGTTATTAACTTGTTTGACAAAGTCTGCTGCTAACTTTATAAAAACATCACAACCACAATAGTCAACAATGATATTGAAATCTATCCGATGCCGCCTCACCATATCCATTGCATCTTTGAAACGCCTCTGAGCCAGTGCCTGAACAATTGAAACGAGAACCAACTTTCTAGGGTAGGTACACTCTAAGTTACCACGTATTGTTTGCATTATGACCGCTGCTTCATCACCATGGAGAACACCAACCAACTTTGCCCCCTTTTCCCACACAGTGATGTGTTCTTTGCTTTGCTTTCCTCGAGGATGACTACTGGCATGGCTGTCAATTGTCACCTCGTTGTCTTTAAGAAAGATCTTATTGACATCCACAATGTACAAAAGATCTTGCTTAGTAGTCACAAGCAAGTGGCTCATGACCCGCTCAGTGGTTCCATAAGCACTAGAGTAGAATGTGAAGCTGCTGCAGTTGTCACTCAGTAACCTTTTGCCCATATAAAGCTTGCTGTTATCATCGAGTCCAAAGAGAAAGGGTTGAGCTATACCATTTTCATGGCACAGAACTGCAGTCATCCAAGGACATGATGCTGGAAAACCATGGTCCGAATCAACCTCACTGATTTGTGCTGGTACGCACATTTTCGACAGATTTAAACTTGAACAGTACTCAACAATCCTTCCTCCGCTAATTTGAATGAAGGCTGAACCTTTTTTTGCTGGATTTGGAGAGATTCCAATGACTGAACTCTGCAATGGCACTTTCTTTGATACTCTAGCTTGCCAACCAGATGAACTCACTGAACCTGGCACAAAATCCTCTGAACATACAAGTCCAATCTCATTGATGGAAAATAGTGAATCATGTTTGTCTACCAGGTTACTAGCTTCAATGGACCCAATAGGTGTTGAACAGTAGTGTTCACTATAGCAACAGATACCAAGCAAGGTGTGTGTATCTATCCAAGCTAGGTGCATACAGTTGTCCAAAGTGAAGTCAGAAGAGCAAGGGTCAACACTTATCCTGCTGCCTTCAAATTCTTCCCAAGTATCTGGTGCTGGAAGCTCCACAGCACACAAATTGCCATTTGAGAGATAAGCAGCCAATTGGGTCTTTGAGTTACTGGACACAAAAGAAACCTCATTCACTGCACAAGGAAATGCAAGCTGGAACAGAGACATGGGAGGTGGCATGAGGCCCAAATGAAGAGGAGTAACAAGAATATGGGAACCATCAATAACAAGTGCAACTGAAGTCTCACTGACTGCGGTAGTCCAAGCAAACCTGTGAATAACAACCTGGCCACCCAGTGTCCAGCAAATCAGATGCATTGGTTTCGTTGGATCCCAAAAGAACTTCACCCTCTCTTCCTTTGTGTACCGCAGTTCATGTTTCAAGTACCAGTGATTGTTCCTGCAGGACCATATTTTAATAACATCATGCTGTCCAGAAGAAACTAGAGCAGCTAGGATCTCGGAATTGCAGTTCCACTTTAAAGCGTGAATGGCAACCTCTGCTGGCTCATCAATAGAAAAGTGGCTCCTCTCTAAGCCATTCTTCTCATAGAATACAATGAGAGGGCATTTTCCCTCTGTCCTCCGATCATGGATTGTGGCAACCTTGGCTCCACTAGGCATCCAATCTAACGATGTTCCCATAAAAGTTTTGGCATCTGAAGATGAATGAACCTTTCCTGATTCACGTTCCCATATAGTAAGCTTTGTGGGGCCATAAGCGCCATCAGGGGCCCCAAGTGTAGCAAAATACTTCCCATCCCCCCGCCAAGAAATTGAGCTTCGGATCTGACAACCGGTACTGTCTATGTCGCCTAAGGTAGCATCCTAAGAAGAAGCATGTTTAGAACGGGGAACAAAAATAGAGCACATGTATCTTTGGTAAGATTTTAATATAGAAAACATACCTGAGGATCAAGAGAAGTCTCAAACAGCACTTCCCAATCCTGTGTGATGACAAGCAGTTGCCCAAGTCCAGTGGTTACAGAAAGAAGGGCCCCATCGGGGCTAGAGGCAATGGTGTTGACACCACCTTCCAATCTTCCAACAACTTCGGTTGTTTTTTCCTCCACATTGTACAAGAGCAGGCAACCAGCCGATGAACCAAGGAGTAGAGACTCCCTCTCCATGAGATAATCCATGGCAACAATGCAATCTCCAGGCTCAAGAACAACCTCCTCCACGTCGGAGTGTTGAGTAGAAATTTTACTCCATGGCAGTGGTTCCTGCAGCAGTTAGACGAAAGCAGGACAGTCAGCACAACATGGAAAACTGCAAAGATGAGGTCGTCATCATAGTGACCTTTTACCTAGACTGGAAACAAAATCATTGGCTATACAGCAACATTTGTAGAAACAGTAAATCAGCGATCAATAAGTGTTGTTTGCTTGCTTTCTAGCGTACATAAAAGAAGGGATACTAGCAGTATAGTCTGTATGCGGTGAATGAGTAAAAAAAAATTGTCTCGAGTCCTCGAGATGCGGCAGCTACTGCAATCAAATGGGGTGGGATGGAATTGGAGACCTGTCCCTGTGTGGAGGAGGCGGGGAGTTGGACGGTGTAGATGAAGTTGGCGGAGGAGGCAAAGAAGGCGCGGCGGCGCTCGGCGTCGACCGCGGAGGCGAGGAGGGTCTCGCCGTCGAGCTGGAGCGGGAGCTGCTGCGGGAGCCTCGTCACGAGGCGCAGGTTCCTCATCTCGCCGCCGCCTCCGACGCCGAGGGGTTTAGGGTTTTAGTGGCTCGAGGAGTTTTTCTTTCGCTTTGCCCTCAATCTCTCCCTCTGGATCGCTCGATTTTTCGGGCTCCTCGATGACGGCAAGGGCGCCGAGGGAGCCGCTGCCGTGAGCGGGAGAGAGGCGGCGGCGGCGGCGGCCGGGGGCGGGTGGGAGTGTCGGAGTGCGGACGGCGTGAGAAGGCTAACTGGGCCACTGGGGTTTCAGGATTGCGGAATTTGGTTGGGGGAGCTATTGGGCTATTGGGCATAGAGAGTTCTGGACTAAAAATTCGATGTTCATAGAGAGTGCTTGATATATATCTTTGGGTGGGCTTGCTGGCCTTTCCCGTCCACCTAGCCCAACAGAGGTCCTCGCTGGAATTACATGGAATTCCACAGGGCCGGTCTAGCTAGGGCGGGCGCCAAGGTGATAAAGAGCAAGTATAACAAGGGGCTGTAAGCTGGCTGAATGCTGACGTGGAGGAGAGAGAAGAGGTGAGAGAGGAGAAGCGGGCTATAAGCTTACAGCCGACTTGGGCACAGGAACCAAGAAACTTTGTGAGAATGACTTGTGGGCCATGTATTAATGGTGAAGAGCTAACCATTGTACGAGTGGGCTAGGAAAAGGCTGAAAGAAACCTTGCAGCCCGCTTGCTAGCTGCGTTATTAAACTTGCTCTAACTGTGACCACTAGGGCCCACGAGAGTTAGGAGAGACCGCCAAAAATTATGGAGATAGAAAAGGCAAAAACTCAAACAAAAACAAGCAGCAAACTTCCTGTAAAGTTTACGGAAAGCTGGAAACTTAGTTAAGTTTACGAGTTTTTCATAACTTTCTGAGCTCAGAAAGCTAAACACATCTTCTAAAAATTATGGTTGGCTTTTCAGAAAAAAAAAACAGCTGCAACCTTTTTAGAAAAGCTCAAAAGATGCAGCTCAAAAAAATATACCCTAAATCCTAATAGCATACAAACATGCCCTAAATCCTAATAGCCTGTGTGATCCATTAATGCTATTTCTTCATTTTATCTATATAGAGTATAAATGTTGCCATACATCTTTCATTTGTTCCCTGTAGTTCCTCCAGTAATGGAGGTACAAATCTTGCTTATTTCTTACTGGAGGTACAAATCTTGCTTATTTCTTGACACGCGGCGTCCGGCGTGCTTCTCCGCTTCGTTCGGTCGCGCCACCGCGGGAGAAGCGGGAATAAACGGGCACATAGTTGAATTTCTTGGATCGTGGATGCAGAGATAACATCAACAAGTTGAATTCAGCACGCTTTTTTTATATAAACATAATATGATCTCTGTATACTAATGGAATTGGCATACACGGATGTAAAATTGTTCCAATTAATACATTTTACGGCAATTAAGTAGATACTGCATGCATGTGTATAATTAAAAAAACAAATAGCTTTCCCTTGATTCTGACGCATTTTGCAATCGGAAAACCGAATAAAAAGTGTACATGTTTGTGCGTAAAGAAAGGACATTAGTGTTTTCCTTGCCCGAAGGGGATGTTAAGGCCGGGCGAAGGGGACGGGGAGGGTCACACTCACTCACACACGCACGGTCAGTCTGCTGCCTGCTGGAGTGCTGTTCTCCTCCTCCCTGGGATTCGGCCAGTTCTTGCCCGGGCAAGCAGATCCAGCGCACTTCGAGGGGGGATGCAAGCAAGAGGCGCGCGTGATAACTCGACGACAAGCTCACGGGCAAAAGTCGGTGTCACGGGCGCGTGGCACGTAACAACACTGCTTGCCTGCTGCTACTGTGTACGTGTCATCGATCAGTCTGTCGAGAGAGTCATTAGTAGTACAAGCAGCACATTACACGATTAATTCCTTCGATCATGCACACTACGTACAACGCTAGCTACGAGTACAGGCACGCACGAGAGCTAATATCATCACACGGCTGGTGGATCCAGATGACACTTGTGCACGCACATACATGGTCCTATTTTCATTATGCCAACTGCTACTGATGACGATTCAGAACCTTAGGTTCAGCTTGGCACTACTACTAGTAGATTTCAACATACACGACTAGGTAGTTGGTACTAGCAGATTACATATCACGCGGACGATATACATAAACACGTACGTACTACATACATACGTAGCAGGGATGGCAGGTCCGTCCGTCTCGTCGTCATCTTTCATGGCTGGCTGGCGGATTGCAGCTAGCAGCTTGCGTCCCGGTGAGGTCGCTCGCTTCAGGGGCACTTGGGCCTCTTCCTGGGCCCGGCGGTGAGCATGTTGCGGTAGCAGGGGCACTCGTTGACGCCGCCGCGCGCCCCCGTGGGCACGCAGTTGCACTCCTCGCAGCAGAGGCCGCAGGTCCTCATGCACGCGCCACGCGCGCGCGCGCTCGCGCGGCCGCACCGCACGCCGCACTTGCTCGAGCAGAACCCCGAGGCGGCGCCGGCGGTCTGGAGCCACGGCGCGGCCGCCACGAGCACCACCAGCAGCAGGAGGAGGAGGGCCGCGGCGGCCTGCTGGAGCGGGGGCTTCTTGGCCATCTATCTCCTCGCGCTAGCTGCTGGCCTGGCCGACACCTGACGGAGCGGTGTTCTTGCGGTTGCGGCTGCGATGTGAGCTTCGGGTGAGTGAGAGAGGGGCAGAGGGCCGAGCATGCTTGCTTGGCTCGGTCGGGTTCGGGCTCCTTTGTACTGGCAGTGGCAGGCACCGGCCGAGAAGCCTCTGGAGAGCGGGCGACGTGTCGCGCGATCACGCCCCTGCACCGTACCCGATTGTCCCTGTACTATACAGGCCAGGACGACATCGCTGCAAATATTAATGCCCGCCGAGAAAGGACACGGCCGGCGTGGGCCGGGGCGCCGGGGAATGCAGCAGCAGCGAGCGGTGTTCGGTGCTAGGGGATGCGGGATGCCACTGCGCCCGCACGTTACCCGGGGGCCCTCCCGGGCGTGCTCATCCGCGGACCCGTGAACGTGATGCCTCCGGCCGCGGGCGCGCCCTCCGTCCCCGGTCCCCGCGCACCACGGCCGGGATTGGTGCGCGTGGGCGGTCACGCCTGCCCCCCGCGGCGCACGGCGCGTGTCCAACGGGCCATGCCCATGCCGATGCAGATATGCCGGCGGCCAGGGCACCGTACCGGGCTCCCCCGTGAACTTCATGATAGACTTTACAGAGGTTGCCACTGTGCCGCCGGCGGTGCAGGGAGTGGGACTTGGGAACGTAGTAGGGTCCGGTTGCGACATGAGTGCCATACTGCGCTCTACAACATGCCCGCCTCGTACATCGTACCATACCAATCCCTGCGCCCGCCCCCCACCACCCCGCGCTGTCTGTGGGCGGCAGCGACAAATAGACACCGGGCAAGTGAAAATTGACCGGGTTCTCTCATTTTACTTGCAAATCCATTCGTATGCTAGCACCTGCAAACAAGTGGATTGTATCGAGTTTTGAAGTGCATATGACACAACGTTCCTCGATTCGTGTCCTTGGATGTGTAAGTGTGTAACCAAGAGCTTACTAGATTTCTCTCACATTGCTACCTCGCCAAAACCGTGTGTATAATCACATCCAAATCAAAGTAAGCGTACATGGAAGTCTCTCAACTCTTTACACCAACGTGCTACACGTCAAAAAAAAAGGCTACATACAAGCTACAACAATCGAGCAGAAGGAATGCAAACTGCACACTGTAGATACAAGATAAAAAACAAAGGTTGGAAGGAAGCGTCCGCAGCTTAGCCGAAGGGCGAGGGCACAGCAGGTCCCGGCCCACCGGCGAGGGCGTCGGATCTCTTGATGCTCCCCATGCCACAGATGACACACCCCGGCGCTGAGAGCGCCGAGAACTTGGCGCCGCAGAGGTCGCACACGTCGTGCCCGATGGTCGAGAGCCGGCTGAGGGTCACGGAGCAGAACTGCGAGGGGTCCTCGAACGGGTCGATGGACTTGTTCGTCAGCCCTCTCTGGACGCACATGTCGATCAGGCTCTTGAGCTCGTCCTGCTTCGTGGGGGGCGCCTTGGAGTAGAGGAGGTCCAGCATCTGCTTGGCGTAGGCGTAGTTCTGGACCTCCATGTTCCGCTTGATGGCGGTCCTGATGCAGTTGATCCGGTGCTTGGCTTGGATGGGTAGGGAAGCGAGGTGCCGAGATAGCCTGGCCATTTCCTCCTTAGCACTGAGAGTACCAGCGCCTTGAACCCTTTGCAGGCGAGCAATTTCCTGCATTGAAATCAAAACTGAGCTAGGGCAACTGCAATCTTATACTGAGCATAAATTAGGAGGCACATCCTATTATGTCTTCATGCCATATCAGAAATTAAATTACCTGTAGCAGAGCAACTGCAATCTTATACTGAGCACAAATGGTGGCCTGCGCTTTGATATCAGCTTCACGTGACTGGTCCTTTGCGAGGGCCAAGAATGCTTCATCCAAACAAGATAGTGCATCGGTAAGCTGATTCTGCTCAAGGTGAGCAAGAGCCATCTTGTAGCATTCTGCTGCAGGAGCACCACGCGGTACCTGTAACCATGGATGAGGGTGTCAAGGAAATGATCCCGATCCATCAGATTTGTTTTCAGGAAAAACATAGTACCTGGCCAGGGCGCACAGCAGTAGGAGCTGGCGGACGAGCAGCTTGCTTTGCCGCTCCAGGACCCTCCACCAGAGTGCTGAGATCAATTGGCTGTGATGGAGTGGGAATGCCAGGTTGAAAGCCCTGTGGCTGTGAAGGAAGTGTCTGGGGTTGTGAAGGAAGTGGTTGGCTCTGTGGAGGAACACCACCGTCAGGCAGGCCAATGTTGTCCATAGGAATGCCTGGTTGCTGAGGAAACTGGGACTGCTGCGGTGGTGCTTGTGGCGGCACCCCACCATCTGGAAGGCCAACGTTAGCCATCATGTTTTGATTAGGTACTGGTGGGCCTTGATACATTCCAGGAGCAGGTTGAGCCATTCGAGACAGGACTATTCCAGGAGGGGGTAGTCGAGCCGCAAGTTGATGCGATGGAATAGTGTTCTGGAAGAAGTCCTCAGGGATAGGTCCAGCCGTCACTCCCATGCCTGCAATAACAGGACCTGTGGCACCAGAGGGTGCTTGTGGTTGAACTAAAGTATTTGTTCCAAACAAATCAATTGCAGTATTTGGCATTGCTGGAGAAACAGCAGCTGCTGGACCTCCTGGCTGCGTAGGAGCCTGATTGAATTCTTGTGGTGTCCCTGATAATGATCTTGTCCTACTCAGTGGAGGACCCAAGCCTAGCTGTTTGGTTGCTTCTTTCAATTTGTTAACATCAACAGCAGATGCAGCCGGCTTATCACGTATCCTTATATGTATCTTTTTAGTCTTCGAGGTAGACTCATCTTCATCACTACTCGCACCATCAACAACACCATACAAAGTCTTCTTAAACTCCTCAGCAGCTTTTGCCTGTTCATCAGAAGATGCAATTTGGACACCCAGCTGCCTGGCCAGAGTATCACCAACCGAATCACCACCAGCAATTGCCTTATTTTTCTCAGCTGATTCGGAAGATACTGGCTGTGCATTCTCACTACTAGCTGCTGCTATAGCTTTAACCAAACTCTTTTCACTTACTTCCACTACATTGCCCCGGCCCTTCATCACACCCAAGTACACACCAATATGATCTGCAACAACGGATGGGATACCTGCATCAGTTGTCTTCATGTAGGGCATGACTTCTCCTGCAAGCTCCCACTGAGGTATAGTCTTGATGTTAGTAGGTGTTTTGATCTCCCAGTTTCCACCGGCCCATTCAGGACCTTTAGGAACCATACTTTCAGCAGCAAAATTGGCGAATACGCCCTGCGTCCATCCAGTTGAACGAACTCTTAATATTCTCTCAAGGTATCGCCTCAACTCAGAATCTGTAGCAGATTCCTCTAACTTTTGCGCAAGGCGCCGCAATGCACTGGGGTTCAGATGACATATAAATAGATCCAGCATGCTCTCATGATCTGCAATAACTTCAAACGTTTCTTTTGCACTGTCGAACTGACCATACCTGAAAATATGTATTGAATGTTACACTATAATTCTTATCAGAGCCTATCTCTTTTCAGGATCAACATAGAAGAAAAATTCAAAGCAACAAAAACAAGACAGGCAACTTGTACCAAGCAATAAAGAGTCGGATGATATCAAAGAAAAAAAAAAGGAAATCATTTAGTCATGGTCCACAAAGTAACAACAAAGCCTTTTAGGTCCAAACAAGTTCGTCTAGGCTAGAGGTGAAACCCAACAAGAGCCAACAAAGAGGAAAACATTATATAGAAAATGTAAAAAAGGCATTAATGTAACACCCTAGTCCCAAATATGGCTCAGTCCTAATGCATTTGGCACTTGGGTTTATATGTTGGTGATCTCACTTTCAACTAGCAAGGTGGGACTATTCTTCCACATATGCCATGCCCCTCACATGGGCCACTTGTGGGCTCAAATTCATCCTTGGGCTGGGATGTCACAATTAATAATAGCAAAAAATATTATATTGAATAAACATAAAATACAGAAAAGATTGCTTTGGTAAAAAAAATTCTATAGGATTTTGCTAATTCTTCTGACAACCAGATAATTTGCTAGATGAGCATCTAGCCCATCACAGAACATTTTACAAAATCAACTAGCATGGATTATGGATTCAGTCTGGTGCAGGGCAACATGGGAATATCATAAAATACATTTAGGAAAGGTTCTGAAAGTTTGATGTGCATCTTTAGTACCTCTAATCCACTTTGATAAGATTAACTACCTTTAAAATGCTTCATATTTGGTTGATTAAGAAAATGGTATAATGGACAGTAGTTGTGAATATTTACAGTTTAGCCATACAATTGGAGACTATCCTAATTAAGATCAGGTAGAGATGCCAGCAGAACATACTTTATACATGCGTATCCCAACTCTCGGAAGCGCTGGAACAGATGGGAAGTGGGAGGGCATTGAGGATAATCTCTGGAACGCAAGAACTCATCTTTCAAAATTGACAGAGCAGTAGAGAACCGAAGAGCTTTAATTGCATAATTGCAGCGCATAATCTAAAACGGTGAGGGAAGAAATGTTAGCACAAGTGAAAGAAAATGCTGACAATATGAGCACAGATTAAGCTCACTTGGGTAAACTGAGGTCCTGCTTGAGATAATGATACAGCAAGGTCTCCACAAACAGGAGGTCCTTTAGCTAGTATGTCCAATGACCTTGCAGTAATGCGTAAACTATCGAACCTGCAAGAATGCAACCCAACAAATACAATGTAATCAGAACATGGTGATCCAACCAACAAAATCTATGAGAAAGATTACGCTAACTAGAACAGCAACATATATCAATAACAAACACATAGCACTACCTCTGTGCTAAAATTAAATAAGAAGAGTAATTAACAAGCATACTAAAAAGTGGACAATGGAATCCAGAAAAAAAAATACCTTGAGGTTATTTGGTACAGCACTTCTGAAAGATCAAGTTTTTGCTCAAAATGTTGCTGCATGGTAGCAAATCCAATGAGAAGAGGTTCAAGAAGCCCAACTAAACAGCTCCTTATTTCCACTCCCTTTTTCTGTCTTGGATTTATATCTGTTGGATTTACAAGCAGCAGCCGGTCGTTCAATGCACCAATTAATACTGCAAATATAAAGGGCATATGGTTTAGTTCAGCTTCAGCACAAACTGAGGAAGAAGAAAAAAGCAACATATCGGTAGCATGCTAACAGAACTGGAAGCATCACAAAAGAATCTAGATTGATCACATTTAAAAAAAATAACTGTAATACTGTATGCTATGGATCTTACCTGAACGAGGAAAGCTAGTGGAGAGGATTGATCGGACTTTGTTGTCCCAGCCAAGCATACTTATAGCAGTTGCACTTGAGAAGATAAGTGCTGGTCCAACCCACAACATTGATCGATAGTACAAAGTGGTTAAGTGCTCAACAAAGTAAAGTGGCAATTTACAACGGATAATAAATAGGCTAGGTTGCTAGCAGAGTTTTGTATAACAAGATAAGAAGGAAGAGTAGGGGGAGGTAGATGCAAGACTCAGATAAAAAAGGATATTGATGGGAGACCCCGATCAAATTTTGTTGAGCTGCTTGATAGTATGTCAAGATCTGCAGAAGCAATTAGTACCCTCTGAGTTGTCAATATTCCTACTACTGGACCTCTAAGAGTTGTTTGCCAATGGACCTGCATAGTGGACAAAATTGGTTACAGTCAATTGTAGATAAGTAACTAGTTGTACATACGGTTTTGGTGGTGGAACTAGATTTGTGGTTACTCCTTGTACATGAATTTTAAAAGCCCGAATACTTTCTACATCATTTTAAAAAAAAACTCAAATACCAGCGCTGTTTAAATTTCAAATCTTTCATTCATGAAAATAGTGCATACCATGTGCATCTAATTCAATGACAACTGCCTGCATGCAGTAAGGTTTAATGTAGTATCTACAGCCCATGGCCGGACTTTGTAAATGAATGGTTCAGTGCATGCGTCATGCAGCGGCTGGACTTAAGAAATTACTTCATCTAAAAAACTGTAGTGTCTCATGCTAAAAGCACAGTTCTAAGTGTAAGAATGTGTCCTTTTTTTTGTGTATACTTAGTTATTTGCAACTCAACCGAAACTCCCAAAGAAAGCATCAACAGCACACAAATGCAAGTGTGAACTAAAATACAAATTTAACATCTGAAACATTAAGAAATTGGCTGCATCATAAAATCTAGTTAGTTCCTATCTGCATAATAGCAATCAAACTAAACTCTAAGGACTAACCACCTTAAAAATATTTTTTGGGAAAGTGGATACAAAATTTTTGAACCTGATCAAGCATATCATCAACAACTTAATATTCAAAGCTAGCAAGGATAAAACACCTGAAGAACAGTCTCATTTGGTTTCAACTTGATAAACTTCTTCCCATCAGTTTTTGTTGTGATGGATAGCCCATTGTCTGTAGACAGCCTGTATCCCTGCAGGAGCTTTGCGAGTCCGATATGCTTTCCCGAAATCACATACAACAATGTTGATTCTACAGGACAAAACAATGCGTTGGGTCACCTACTCGCCAGAGTTCCATTTAGATAAAATTTTCAAACAAGGAAACCCTAGCATCCTTTATTTTTGTTCTTTGATGAAAAATGAGGGAATCAGGAGTTGGAAGAAGGATGAGAGGAAAGCAATCCACTCAACCTACCTAGAGGAGAAGAAAATATGCGATCAACCTCTGATTCAAAAGTAAAATGCAGAGGACCTTGGCGTTCCGTTGAGTTAGCAGCATTATCAGCAAAAGTGTTTTCTTCAAGCACAGCAGCATTATTTTCAAGAGCTTCCTTTGTGGCTACTGCCTTGAGACTAAAGAGATTCAGGCTAGTTTTATCTTCCTCCAGAATAGCATATTGATTATCATCTGGGCCCAAAAAGGCAGCATCACGACCTAATAACGAGCCAAATGATGCAGCTGTCAGCAAGCCAGGTAGAAATTACTAAAACATAGGTAAGTAAAATACATGTCAGGAAGAGAGATACCTTTTATCGAACTTCCTTTGCTGTTTACTGTCTGTAGATCAGTCTGCTCCCAGTAAAGAACAACTTCATGCGCCACTCCATTTGGACCACTTAATTCAAACACAACAAGAAAAAGATGCTGCTTTGGACTGTAAGATATATTCTTGGGATGGCATTCCATATTTGAGGGAATCTGAGAATGGATTACATTAGAGAACAAATAAAAGGAAAACAAGCAAGAAAATATTGGTCTAATAGACGGTAAATACCGTTGAGTAAAGCTTCTTATAGAGATTGTCGGTCCCAGATGATAGGTTATGGGCCATCAAGTTAAATCCATCCAAATAGAAAGCCCTAACTGGATATTGAACAACACGGTTTTCCTTATTGAAGAAATTCAGCTCCAGATGATATGGCTGGACTTGCAAAAATAATGAACTGCTTAGAGAGTGAAAGGGAGCATATAAGTGAAAAGATAAAATTACTGTGATAATTACCTGACAAACAGGAACATCTCGCAAAAGGTTGCTAGAATCTGAAATTGTAACGAGAGGTAGGCGAGAGATTGGACCACTTTTAGCATGCCCTTCCATGAAATGCTGCACAAATCATGTAGAAGAAATTAGAAATGGTCTACAAACACAATTATTGACTGAGCTGGTAGAATCAACCAATGGATAAGGACTCAACATGTAGGAAAATGGAAGGCTGAAATGGAACAAAGATGCTCAAAGCCTGAGTTAAAATGTGGGAACACTGCATATGGCAAAGATTCTTTGGGAGGCCTCATTGCCAAACACTCCTAATTCATTTGTTTTCTATACAGAAAAAGAATGTCTTACATCATATTCTGTAACCTAGATGGGTTCAATAAATGTTGTAACAGTTCAGGTTGAGCCACTATATAAAAGAAAAGTGGAAAAAAATACTTTTCTAGCACTGCTAACAGAAGAGAAATGTCACATACACTGTGAAGGAATGCCTTTCTTGCAACATCTGAAATGGTTAGCTGGCTCTGGCTGACAATAAGAAAACAAGTGAAATCAAGCCAGCGATCAATATGACATGAAATGAATAAAGAATATATTTACATAGTGAAACACCATAAAAATCAAATTCATACAAATGGAAAGTTTCTATGATTTATGTAGGAAATACTTAATTTTACCCCTTCAAATGCTGCTCTTGCAGCTGTGCCTGAAGTTGATGCTCTGCTAATATTCCTGATGATCCCAATGCTAAAAGTTTCTCCTTCAAAACAGCAGCTGTAGCACCAGAGCAAATCATAATGTACTTAGGGCATGTATGAACTGCTCAATATATCTAATTATTACAAACATAAAACCATTATGCAGCAGCAAGTCAGCCAAGGAATAAAATAAAATCAGATTAGTGTGCATAAGCAGCCTGATATTTTGCAGTATTTTGTCCTGTATCAACCAAGGTTCCCATTTCCACAAGCCTCATTAAAATAAACATGAGAATAACTACAGGAAAAGGAAGGTTACCAGTTGATCCCCTAGCTCCCTGAAGAAGAGCAAAAAGTTGTCTCCTCCCTTCCCTTGTGTATGCAGCCTTGTTCTTTGCAGCTTCTGTCCCGGACATATCCTGCAAATCAAAGATGTCAAGTGTCCCTGAAACTCTTGGCATTAAGTGCCAGAATTATATGGATTCATAGTTGGTGTGGCCTAACCGCAAAAATTACAGCAGCCAAATTGAACTTGGGATGTACTGCCAAATTTTTTATTCGGGGTAGTGGGTACACTGCTTCTCCTCCTTGAAGAGTTAGTATCTTTGTGATATCCATTGTTTCAATAGCTGCACCATTAACAAAAAAAATGGTTGTGGAAAATCATTCTCAAGCAAAATACATAAGAAATAAACCATGTAAATGTAAAGAATGAAAGGCAGCTTGAGAGGAAAAGAAAGGATTTCTCAATTTTCTCAAAAGATGAGAAGAACAAAAACTAACCTGCACGCTCGAAGAAATGAGTTTCCATAGGTTGTCTGTTAGGGTTTATTATAACTCGTGTCTTCCATACTTGAAGTGATCCATCCTTTGCAATAGTAACAAGCAACCGCAGAGTAGGAAGCCAGGATACAGATGTGATAGGCTGGGAACCAGCCTGTGTACTAAGTAAAAGTGAAAAGTAAAAAATCAGTTAAAAAATAGACAGAAAGGTAGCTATGACAGAACAAAGAGGAATCATAGGATTTGAAATCATCAAAAATAGAGAAACCAACAACAAAAAGGTGCATGCAGATGATTGACCGGGACAAAAATGCATCATTAAAATTTTTCCATATCCATTTGATGCCAAGGAACTGCAAGCATTATATCAGAACTTTTAAATCATAATTCATGTCTGAAGATGCATTAAATCAGATGTGGATGCAAGTTTTATCCTTATAGGGGCAAGTTATCTCAGATAAGTTTAAACAAGTCCTAGTGTGTGCTCTAAGGAATTGTAGGAAAAAATTTCTAGTTTCACTTGTGCTTTAAGCAACTCAATGTCTGACTTCACAAATAATGAAAATTCCCTTAGCACTGAGATCAAAGTAGCAACTTGTATTGGAAAGGGGAGGAACAATGGGCAAATACAACTCTGTTTTTCCACTCTCAATTACTTACATGCCAATCATACTTGGCCTCTCAGTTGATACATCCCATGCCAGGAGAGTACCACCTCTATCACCAACAAATATCCACTCCAGGGTCGGATGAAACCCGAACGCACCAGCTCCCATTAGCTTAATTGTACTGTCAACAGCAACTGAAAAATTGTGCAAATTAAGAAGCTGGTACATGGATAATCATATTAAAATGCATTAATATATAGTACAACAACCCATCTTACGTTGTAAGGTGTAGTGTACAGCATATGTCTGGATGTTGTAGGCACGTATCAAGCCTTCAGCATAAGCTACATACTAAAATTGTAAGCTTGTATGTCAGATATGGGAAAAGGCAATGCACAACAATATAGAATATTGCTGTGTAATTACGAACAAGAAGCAAACAAAGATATGGTTGCCTACCAATACAGGGAGGCGGGGATGGCAAGCCAGGTTAACAATAGGTTTTTTAAGATCAGTCTTTATTTTGGTTGGCGGTCTCCCTCCTTCAACAGTCCCTACAACTAGAAGAAACCAAAAGGTTAAAACATGGAGGTGAACGTTTAAAAACAAAACCAAATGGAGAGCCATTATAAGCCTCCTAAGCAACAAAAAGACCTGCAAAGCTAAGAGAATAACCTGTTACACTCATTCTTTTGTGAAAACCGAAGAAGACAATAGGCTCAAGGGGTGTCAATGCAAGATGAACTTCCGTATCTATTGAGACATGATCTGATTTTTTTTCAGGCGAGTGCAGCACAAGTGTCTGCTCCGTGGCAAAATCACAGGATCTGATTGTAGCATCCTGCAGAGCAAGAGATATAGGAGAGGGTCAATGGTTGCACAAGTTATTAATTAAAAAAATACAAAACTCACAACCAATAGACCACGTTAAAGCATGCTAAAGAGTTATTTATTCACTACATGGCAGATGACTAGATAAAAAGGGCTCAAGAATATGCCTATAGCCTACTAACAACAATGAAGGAACATCACTTTTCTGACTTTCTGTGCGCAGTATCATAAGCGTTTGCCTTATTTTGGAGTTAGTGACAAAAAGGTGATTCACAGTTGTAGCAATAAAATAAATTACTTTTTCAGGAAAAAAGAAGAAGAAAGAAAGTGAAGTATTGAGGCAGACCTCAAGAATAGCAATAACAACATGACTAGTGGTAGGGCTATATGCCATACGAACAACACGGGTGCCAAGGTCAATTGAAGCTATCTTGCTTCCCGTCAGAGCATCAAATTCTGCAAGCAAATAGGAAAATTAAGACAACTCAGAAGATCCGTGTGCAGCAACTAAAGCACTCTATTGAGTTCCTCAACAAACTTCAGCAGTAATTATGCATTAACATTACTTAGCACAGCACTCTTTGATAAGAATAAGTGGTCTGGTTATCACAAAGCAACAACCAAATGATTTCCCCAACAAAAGAGTAAAAAGATGAAATGAACCAACGCACTAACGGTTGTAGCATCCAAATTTTCATGGTTGTCAAGACCAACTTGTTCTGATGATACCATGTTTTTGAGCATCCTAAGCAAAGAATTTGCCAGTTATTCACAGATAAGCGTCATGGCTACATGGTACAGCAACTGAATTATAAAACCTAGTGAAATGCAAGTCTAAACAGCATGCTGTTAAATGGTACTTCATACCAACCCCCAGGTGTTTTAACTGCCAAAATCATCACTTAAGCACATATCAAGCTATGAAACTGACCTATAAACTAATCAAACTGTTACTGCAGGTTCATGGTACTGCTTTCAACAGGGGAACATTACTCAGAGCAACGCAGTAGTCTTAAAATGGGATCCAACGGAGTTGATCATAAGCTCCCTCCAATTCTATAGTTGAGTCGCTAGAGATCCGAGTCCCTTATACCAACTCCCCCTATTTCCACCAGCCGAGCGAACCCGATTGCAGACTTGCAGTGTACACCCACCTCAGATCAGAATCGGAAACTGCGGCACGCGCATCCATTGGAGCTCCACCCAAGCACCTAAGACGAGGCTACAGCGGCCGAGGGTGGTTAAAGCGGCGCAATAGAGGACTTACCAACTACGTGGGTGCCGATGGCGACGGCGACGATGGCCTGGGAGGCGCGGAAGGCGGCGGCGTGCGGCTGCATCGGGCGGGCCGAGGCGCCGCGGCGTCCGCCGGAGTGGCGCAGGTCCAGGTGCTGCACCGTTGTCCACTCCATCGGAGCGCCGGATCTGGTCTGCTCCGGCATCAGGGGCTTGTGTGGCTGCCACCCTGAGCCGAATTTGCCTGGCCGGGGTCCTCCTCCCTGCCCCCCACCCCTGAGTCTGACCGCCCGCCGCCTTGCTGCCGGCCTTCAGCAGCTCGATCCTGCTGCGGAGCAAGCTGCTCCGCTAGCGATCTGTATTTTGGAGGAGCAGAAGGATTTGGGGGGTCGATGGGATCTGGGTGTGGAAGAAAGACTGCACCGACTGGAAAATGGTCTGGAAACATACAAAGTTCTATTTGAGCCGTCGGATCTGGTTCCAGTGGCTTGGATCATGTCCTATCAGCACGTTTCGCAAAAGCGCCTTGCAGTCAGATATCAAGCTGGAAACATTTCTATCCTTCTCAAAGAAAAAGGCCATTTCTATCGTGTCAAAAAAAAATTGCATGGGGCAGGTCACGATTGTATAGATGCGGGATTCAAGTTTCCACGAATTTTAAATTTTCACATATTTTCTAACTGAATGACAAGTCTTCAACTATGATGCCTTCAAAATATGTCGTATGGCAAAAATAACACGAATTTTAAATTTTCACATATTTTCCAGTGACAAGTCTTCAACTATGACAAGTTTCCCGCCTATGGTATGGCAAAAATAACACGAGGTACAATGGATATAATCATCTATCGTCCTCTCACCCTTGAATTGGACGAGTCGGGTCACCCTCTATAGATGCCTTACATCTTCCCTTTTGATGCAAATCAAGGGTTCAAAAGTCAATCCCTCTTTTTTTTTACTATGATGCCATCAAAATATGTCGTTAATTTTTAGTTCCTCACTTTTGAGGAAGTTAAGCAAGCTCATATGAAAGGCCCCGTATCCACTATGCCTTCTTTTCGAATAATGTAAATTAGTTTCCTCTTACTAAAGAACTATGAAGACTTTCTACAGAATTCTCACTAAGAGACAATGGTAAACAAATTGACATGCATAATCTCAACCATAACTATATGGGAGTATTAGAAGAAGTTAGGGGATATTTGGTTTGAGAAATTTGGTTGTCCATGTTCTCACTCATTTTTTTTATAGAAATGGAATGGATTGATCATCACCATATCATTCCTTAGAGGCTAACAATTAGTATAAACATAACAATGGAATCGCCTCACCAAAATTTATGGAATAGACTCGTGATGGACCACCTTCATCTATGATGAGGTGATTCCCCAAACCAAACATCCTATTAGTCTTTTCATTGACAAATGATTATGCGGTTGGGTCATGGCATCTAAACCACCGTTAGTGTTGCTAAATGCTGATGCTTTAGGGAGAGACATTCAAGAGCCATTTTACCCTTAAAATATAAGCTTTGGCTATGGCATTTGTTGATACACATGTGTTCTACTGAAATGAACCGGCACCCTTGAAAAAAAGCTGAAAGCTGTGGCACGCCATATGTGTGTAAGCAACCAAATAGTAGCCTTAGTTGTTTTGGCGGCACCAAAGGTAGGGCGCGGTGATTGATAGCGGGAAACAAGCATACTTTAGCACCTAAAAAGCATTAACCCGCTTTTAGGTTCACGAGAGCATTGAGACGTCTAGAATGAATTAATCTTTCGTCATTTGAAGTATGCGAAATTTGAACATAGCTCTGGTATAACTAAAGAGAGTTGCTAGTTGCTACTCCCTCCGTTCTAAATTGTAGATCGTTTTGACTTTTCTAGATTCATAGATATTATTATACAACTATTATATCTAGATGCACAATAATATCTATGAATTAAAAAAGCTAAAATGACCTATAATTTGAAACGGACTACAATTTGGAACGGAGGAAGTACTCTAATTACATGACAACATTGATCTCGTACACTCGAATGTATTACACGAACATGCATCATCACCTTACTTCTAATATCTAGTGTCTTGTTTAACTCCTGTGTCTCCCTCACCCTATCTGCCATCCACGTACCATGAAACAAGAAATTGCTGGGACATATACAATGACAATCATGACGGTTATTCATCTCCATTGTCTGCTTCCATTTGCAGCCAGAGTTCAATGTATAGACGAAGACTATACAACATTCGTAGTAGGCAGAGCTCTCGTCAATGATTGAATCTTCTCCTTCCTATGTACACCATGCACTCCAATAGCTCATTTTCTTAATGTCAGGAAGCCATCATGGAGCAAAATGATTTATCCTGTCCTTTGTCACGCTAAGGTGTTCTTGTGTACCCCTGTCGCAAAATGGTTAGAGAATTCCGTGCCTCGGAAAATGAGATACAATATGAACATAGCATAAGCAACCACGGCCACACAGAGAGCTGAAGTAGACAACAGTCCTTCCGCTGCTGAAGAGAAGAAATCCAACAACATGTAGCTATTTATTATGATTGGAACGGATGCAGCTGTCCAAGAAGCAATCTACATCAATATGCCAATGTTAGTTTATAGTGCTACATGAATATAATGATTTGGCAAAACTAAAATAACTAAGAGATAAAAGTACTCATGATTTGTGGATAAGTTCTAAAGCAGACTCCCTAAAGAAAGAGAGCACCTCCCCCTGTTCCAAAATGTAAGGTGTTTTAGATTAGTGCTAGCTCAACTTCAAGTTTTACCCAATTTATAGAGAAACGTAGCAACATTTACAAAACCAAACAACCATACTGTAAATATTTAATGGTGGATTTAATGAAACTAACTTCTTGTTGTACATGTTACATTTTTCTATAAACTCGGTCAAACTTGAAGAAGTTTGACTTAGGACAAAACCAAAACACCTTATATTTTGGAATGGAGGGAGTACATTTGAAGATAAAAGTGAAACGTTCAATGCATGATGTGGTAGAACCTAAATGATGGCAAAGTGAAGTGAAAAGTCTAACGTTAACACCTCAGTCTTTAGTTTAGCAGACAATTTGCCATGAAATTAAGATCCCATGGAAACCGCTAGAATCAGGACGCCCGTTAAAAAAATGAAGCTTTGTTAAGCTTTGTGAACAAAGCTCCAGCAGTTCAGATAGCTTAGTTCAGCGAAGCTTAGAGCCTTAGATTGCCAACTTTACATTCACAAACTTGATAGATCTCTACACATACATTGAAAAAGCAAAGGTAAATGTGTAATACACCATGGGGATCATTACTTGTTACTTACTTTTGTTCTTGGACCTATCTTGAAAACTCCCATGACTTCCTCCTTAGAAACCAATGTTACCAGTGGGATTAGTGAGAATGGGATCTGGATTGATTGGAGCACATTGAGCCATTCATTGAGAACATCTAATGCAGTGTCAGATGTGTTGAAGTATAGAGCAACAATTATAGTTGGCACGATTGCAAAGCTTCTAGTGATTAATGCCCGGATCCATTTTTTCAACCGCCAATTCAGAAACCCACCCATTATAAACTGTCCAGCATAAGTTCCTGTTATGGTACTACTTGTGCCAGCAGCTAATAGCCCAACACCCCAAATATAGAGGACAGGGAAAAAATCACCCGCAAACTTCTCATGTAAATATTTTCCAGCATTCTCAAGACCAATACTATCTGCTTCTTTGGTACCATAAAACCCTTTTGCAAAAACTGTCATGACAAATAAATTTATCATGAAGGGCACTACCAATGCCATGGTGGATTCAATGGAATAGTACCTCAACGCTTCACGGACTTCATATTCCTTTTCTGGATCAATTTTTCTTGATTGCACAAGAGCAGAATGGAGGAACACATTATGGGGTGTGATAACACTTCCAACAAGACCAACAGCTTGTTTTATTGTTCTTGAGTTCAGTTTTGGAACCAGAATACCTGTAGCACATAAATTACACTGTAATTGGCTGGAGAACACAATATCAGAAAGTTCATAGGTGAAACACATGATCAAAGGTTAAGCAGACAACAGAACAGCATTGGCCATATAGTAGAGGCACTTGATGCACAGATGCCCACCAAGATTCAGACCTTATTTGGGCCCTGTAACCATCTTCTAATTGGAATCTCCTTTGGCATGTTTTGAGAAAGAAGACAAGAAACAATAGATACTCACCAACGATTAGGTCTTTCCCTCTGGGCTTGGTTTCTACAAACATCCATGCAAAGGAGCAGGCCATTGTTGTAATTAAAACTGCAAACAAAGCTTCCAATTTTCTCACCCCATAGTTCTCTAGGGAAAGAAAAATAAAGCTGAGGGAAAACAACATTTCGGTCAGTGGGATACAATCTTCCTGTTATTCAAACAATAAGAACAATAAAATGCAGTGCTCACAAACCATGACATTGATGAGTAATTTACAAGTTCAAATCAAATAAACTAACATGAACTTGCATTTAATGTTATTCTTATGCTACTCTATAATCGTCAAGTAGTTGGAGATCGATATATTAGAAATGTGCACCATAGGTCCACAAGTCCATACTAGGTTAGGGTTCTTGTTCATATGGTTGAATGTAAAAGAAATTCTAGATACAATTCACTACCGAATTCATGTAAACAGAAATTGATAGATAATATCATGTATTTGTTCTGCATCTGAAGTTTTTACACAAATGTAAATAAAATAATTGAACATGGTGGTAAGGCTTCTTGATCCATTTTTGTAGGCCATGAGTACGAGCAACAAATCTTTAACATTCTACCAGCTGACTAGATAGCAAAGTGATGAAGGTACTCACCACATTTGATGTATTCAACGGGAAATACTGGGTTCTAATCACACCTACATTGTTCAACAAAGACGCAAATGCTGCAAATCTAGTATGAATTGGAGAATTATCTGCTACCCTCCCTAAGAATCTTTAATGCACTTTTCACACCAGATTGACATTATCTTGTTATAAATTAGCAATAAGCCAGTGACTAAACTGGATATTGGATACTCCAATTTACGGAAACAGCTTGAGATCTAGCACCAAAATCACCAGATACATCACCGTTTGTGCGAAATGCCTACCATAACCGAAGAAGAGGGTAGCAAAGAAGCTTACCAATCCAATGCGGTGATGACAACGCCGGCCCAAATCGGCAACCAGCCGTGGCTGAGGATCTTGATGGCAATGGCGCTCCCGATGACCTCCTGGATGTCGGCGCTGACCAGGGCCACCTCGGCCATGAGCCAGAGCGCGCGGCGCGCCCAGTCCGGGTACTCGTCGCGGCAGAGCTCGGCGAGGTGCCTCCCCGTGGCGACCCCGAGGCGCGCGGCGAGCAGCTGCACGAGCAGCCCCATTGCCGTGGACCACAGGAGCAGCCAGAGCAGCGAGCCGCCGGCCGTGGCGCCGGCCTGGAGGTCGCCCTCGATGTTCCCGGGGTCCACGAACGCGATGCTCATCAGGTACCCGGGCCCCGTGAAGAGCCACAGCTTGCGCCACGAGAAGGGCGGCGCGCGGCCCCCCGAGGCGTAGAAGAGGCGCTCCTCGTCGTCGGGGTCGCCGGAGACGGAGACGACGACCTTCTCGGCCGGCTCGTACGCGCGCTCCTCGAAGCCCTCCTCATCGTCGGAGATGGCGGAGGCGAACGACGAGGGACGGAGGAGGGCGCGCCCCTCGGCGCCGGAGGCGGGCGGCGAGCTGCTCTCGGCGTGCTCTCCGGCGCCGGCGTCGTTGTCGGCGGCCATCTCGTCGGAGTTTGCCGGATGCGCAAACGCCGGTGCGCCCGCGTGGCTCGTGGCGCAAAACCAAATGCCGAGGCGCCGAGCCGATCTCCGTTGCCGCGTGTTTTGGGGCTCCTATATTTAAGGCGTGATTGGTAGGCGGGATGGTGGCGTCCGGAGGACCATCCGGCATCATCTCGTGCATTTGGACGTGATTGGTTGCTCTTCCCGCATCATATGGCTGCACCCTCTCGTTCACTCCACCCCTCCCATCCCGCATCCCTCCGTCCGCCCAAAAACTACCTTCCCTCGCGAGCCGGGATGGCACGGTGCAGGTGAGCGCGTAGGACCCATGTGACATACATCAAAAACTCTTATCCATGCATGCAACCAAACACGATTCCGTCTCCTACCGGACCAACAACAAAGACAACCAAACACAACTCAGTGCACGATTTCAACCTGTCTCCCGTGAGCTTGGACCGATCCTCCATACCGGCTCCCTACGCCCGGAGCAACCAATCACACCCTTAGAGACTGGATGCAAACAGCTCGTAAAATGATCCTAAAATGTTCAAATCTATATCTATATCTATACCAACACGATAGTTTCTTCCAACCATCGTGATTATTTTACAAAAAAATCTTTCAACTTTTTCGTAATCAACTTGCAGTACTGAAAGTTAAACTGTCATAGTCCGTTGATGATTTACAAAAAAGTCCCTCAGCTTTTTCGTAATGGCCGCTAAGCGCGAGAGCGGGGATGGAGCAGCAGTCAAGCGGCTGGCGCAGGCATGGCCGGTGCCGAGCCCGAGAGGTGATCGTGGCGCAGCTACGCCACGCACGTGTGGGATGGGGGTGCTGCGGCTTCCAACGAGGGCAGACTAGCGGCTTTTCCGGCGATGGCGCTGGGACTCCCCGCAGTGGCAACACGTCGCATCGCTGTCACCCTTTGCTGGAACCTGAAGCTAATCCCGGCGGGGAGGCGTCACAGGCATAGCTTAGTGGTGGAGGAGCTCCCCCATGACGTGCAACAGATCTCGCATGGTCATAGTGATGTATGCCACCACCCACCAGTGTGGATTCACTCGCATGCCCAGCAATAGTCCTCAACCAGAGGCACTGCTAACTGATGTTGTCTTCGTCAGCAACACTTACCGCCACCTGCCAGAAGAGCTGCCGCTTTGGCCTCAGCATAAAGCTCCACTGCCCTTTGCTACATCACCAGGAGGGTAATCCATAACTGGAAACCATATGTGTGGGATGACGAGGAAAAATCCACTAGCGCACGTCGCTGTTGATCTGCACGAGTACTTTTTAAGTTGCAAGAATTAATGATAAGAGAGGTAAATTAATGATAAGAGGGATCTTCTTGCTCCAATTATTTTGTAATATGATTGAGGAGCTTATCGTGGGTCACTCGGATGCTGTGGTACTTCTTGGGGGTACACTTCATGGTCACTCAGGTGCAATGCCTTCTCTTCTACAATTTATGTTCGTCTTAGTACAACGCCCTCTCTCATATGCCTAATAATAATTATGGTTTTTTGTTATGAAGGATTTTATCCCAACTGATGGACGATCAAATCTTAAATATGATTTGCCCTTATATTTTGAAATTTTTAGCCACAAGATAGTAGGTCGATTGCTATACCTTTACTATTTGGAACCGAAAATTAATTTGTAGGTAGAACATTTAGTCATCATTACTATATTATGAGTATTACGAGGAGCAAATTGCAGAAGGATATTTGATTGCTCATGTTTCTTGGAGCAACTAGGTCATGATGTCAGGGGTGTATACACTTATGTATGAATTGTTGAGCATATTATAATTAAGGACTGAGCATTTATTTTAGTCTTGTAGTTTTTTTTCTTTTTATAGGCCGAAAGTTTCGTGGACAACCTTTTATGTTAATAATAACTTACATATTCATAAAAACTAAAACCTAAGACAGGAGTTGCATTAGTACTGAATCTTACCAAAAGTTTTAATGCATGTTTGAACCAGATGTAGGACACATAACATATGTATAAAAATTGAGATTCCACCGTTCAAATAGGCCATGTAGAATTCAATGAAGTTGTCCGCTTATTATTATCAAAGATATATACAAATATTATGAAACATTCTAAACCAAATTAGGAAGTAAAGCAAGCGAACTAGGAGCTAGCGGATGACAACTTGGGAGCAAGTAAGAAACCGTAGCAACGCACGGGCATTATACTAGTTAGTATAATAATTTGATCAATTGGTGCATCCGCAATTCGAATGTTATAATGAGCGGCATATTTGCTAATGCCCGATCAGAGTACATTCAAGTCAAAATAAACTATTAAGCATTATTTTTATTATTGATATTCGCATGATAATATCAATATATTTAGCCAAGACTAAAACCTTCCGTGTTTAGAAAATTAATGTTATATCTTCATATTAATTAATTTTATATAGTAATTTAATTTTGATAAAATATTTAATTTCATATACAATATATTTGATTATATACATTGTTGAGGTAAAAAAACCAACATGTTAATACATACTAAAAATACCTTTTAGAAGCTTAGCATAAATATTTTTGAAGCCTCATGTACTTGTTTAGAAAAGAAAAATGAGCTAAAATAAGAGAAACCAACATGATTTTATACAGAGTTGAATACATGAGCAGAAGTACAGATGTTAAATACACGAGCAGAAGTGTGGAGAAAACCTAAGTTCACAAAGTCTCTTTTATGGACTTTAGTCTTTCGATAATGCCAATAAAGTAAATCTAAAATTTGATTCATTTTAACTAGTGAACAAATAAATTATATACATAATTGAGAAGAAACAACATCAATAACTCTTGTTAAAAAATTAAGAATTATTGTCTGAAGGAAAATTTACATGTCCATCCTTGCTTAATATATTGTGGTTCTAATGTTTTGGACTATAGGTGCACCAATTTATAAAGTTATTGCACTAATTTTATCATTTCACAAGTTGTTGGACCAACCTGCACCCACCTGTAAAATTATTGTACTAGATTGAGCATTTTGCCACCTAACTAGTTGTTGTATGATGGGTGCAATTCATTCTTTAGAGCGCGGATGAGTGGTTTCTGCATGTGTCTGCTACCCGCTACGACTACGTGAAGAATGCTAAGAATGAGAGGACGCCAGCTTAGAAACGCTGTGGACTTGATGTAGATCAGCGCTGAAACAAATGGGATGTTGAGATTAATATAAGGAAATGCAAGTCTGTAATTTTTTTACTGGCAGAGGAAACCAGTCTCCTTCCTTCTAAGCTATGGGAATGTTTGCTTTATATTAGAATCCTTAAAAGGTGATTGTAGATTGTGGATTTGAAATAATCCTTGATTTAAATAACAATGATTGTGGATTTGAAATAATCCTTGATTTAAATAACAATGTTTGCTTTCTTGAATGCTGGCTGCAAAGGCTGTTTGGCTTCCTAGATTATGGACAAATCACAGATGAAACACCCATATTTTCTGAGGGTGCAACCGTGCAAGATAAGATAAGATGGGTGATAGGATGAATAACAATAGCGCTTGATATCTATCTATACCTAATATTAAAGAGATGATGTTTCTTCTCGTGGTTATTTTTCAAAAAGGCCTCTCAAGTTTTTGATAATCAACTCGCAGTTCAAAATCTGAATAGAAGGGGGCTTGGGTGGAAAAAGGAGGGAAGGGAGGGGGTTAACGGGAAAAAGCTTTTCTCCTTTCTTCCCAACAGAGAGGCGGATGAGGAAGATTGGGCGCGGACGGCCGGCAGCATCGGTGGTGCGGTGGCGTCCTGAGCTCAGCCGCGGCCGTGGAGAAGGGGAGGAGGGAGAGTGTGAAGGGCAGACCAACCGCGGGTGCAGACTGCGGAGACGAGGTCGAGTGAGCTCCGGCGGCCCACGGTGGACGCGGCCGCGCTGCGCCGCTGCCCCGGAGGCCATTGTCTCCGGCCTGGCTCCCCCTGCGGGGTCGCCGTACGTGCAGCAGTGCTCCACTCCTCTGTGCGGTGCTCCTCGTGCTTTGCGATCAGCCGATTACCTCAGTCTGCGTCGCCGCCGCTTGGATGGGTGTCGTGCGACAGGCGGAAGGTGTAGGAGAAAGCACGCGGCATTGCTTCTGTAGCCGAACAGAGGAATTGTGGAGGAGGAGCAGATAACTTGATGAGCATGCGCGCGGCAGTGGTGAAGCAACATAGCTATGGTGTGCGAGCAAAAGGTTTGATGCGAGCAAAAAGCTATTCTGATTTTAGGCAAAACGTGTTTCCATTAAAGGTGGCTATCCTCAATTGCAAAGGAAATATTTGGTTAGCCTCCTGCTGGATAAGCGTGCATATGGTTCAATGATCATGGCATATATCAGGGCTGACATGCTGGACAAAGCAGAAGAGTTAATCAAAGAAATGGAGGATCAGCAGATCTTCGCAGGAAAGGAGGTCTACAGGGCGCTGCTGAGAGCCTTTTCATACAAAGGCGATTCAGATGGGGCACATCGGATTTTCGATGCCATACAGTTTGCAGGGATAGTGCCTGACACGAAACTGGTGAATGCTTACTGTCTGCCCAATAGAATGGCAGAAGCTGTTTGTGTGATTCGAAATATGAGAAGTGCAAGAGTGACACCTTGCGACAAATGCATTGCCTTGGTACTAGGTGCTTATGAGAAGGTGGACATGCTAGAAACAGCACTGGGATTTTTGACCGAGCTTGAAGAAAACGGGATTGCAATTGGCCAAGAGCCCTCTCAGTTGCTTGCTGTGTGGTTCCGAAAGCTTGGGGTAGTTCATGAAGTCGAACAGGTTCTGAAGGAGCTCTCAGAAGACATGAAGACCAAGCAAACAGTTGCATTATTGGTGGAACAGAGGTTATATAGCACTATTTCATATGAATCGGGAATAAGAAGATAATTATTTTAGAGAGGGTAAAGACCCGTAGTAATGCACGGGCAATTCTACTAGTTTCTTTTAAAATTTCGCTGGCATGTGGCATCTTCATGTTCCCGTGCACACACTTTCCGAACGTACGAGTGTGTGCCATGCGCGCGACATTTTTAATTTTTTTTGAGTGGGGCGCGACTTTTTTTTTTGAGGGGGGGGGGGGGGGGGCGCGACATTTTTAATCGATGGAGGACCGAGAACTGAGTGCTAATTTGACGGCTGGGCTCAAGAAATGGTCATGAAGTACACGGCCTCAGCAGTCGCCGCCCGGGCCCGCAGAACCTCCTCCTCTACCGTCGCCGCCCGGCCTGCAGAACCTCCTGGGCCGCACTGGTTGGGCCCGAACATACACAGCAGGCCTTTAAAGCACCCGTCCAGTCCACCAAGAGCGGCGGGCGACAGGTCGACAGCGGAGCCGCTCACGTGGACGAGCAGCAGAGGTGTCAGTCATCCACGCAATTCCACCCGCCTCCACGTCCACGTAACCGGGGGCCAGCCGCGGCCGTCCACGAGTTCCCCCCGCCTGCCCCCACCCGCCAGCGACCCACCGCCCCCCGCAAGTATGCACGGCTCCGGCTCGCCTACCACGCAGAAGCGGACGCGGGCAGACGCAGCTAGAGCCAAGAGAGAGAGAGACCGAGACAGCCAGCGGGGCAGCTGAAAAAGCCTATCTCCTATCGCCACCGGGGTCCGAGGGGGGAAGCGAGGGAGGAGGGAGGAATCGCCCACCACGCCCGCAGAGGCAGGGTCGGGGTCGGGGTCGGGGGGAATAAGCGAGAGGCGGGGAAGGGGAAGCGACCGGCGGCGGCCCACATGCCGATCGCCTACAGCCTCCGCGCGCCGCCCTCCGCCGCGCAGCAGCGCCTCAGGCTGCTGCCCCCTCCGCCGCCGCCGTTCGCTGCGGCGGCGCCGACGGGGGCCGGGGCCGCCCGGCGGAGGAGGGCGGTCGGGGTGGCGGCCGCCTCCGCGTCGCCCTTCGACGAGCTCCACGCGCGGGGGAGGCCCGTACATGGACCCTCCAAGGTGAGCCAACAACCACCGTCGTCTCGCCTACCTCACCTGCCTCGGGCGCATCGCCCGAAAGGCCAGCCTCTTTTCCCTCCCCAAATTGAATAGTAGTGTCCTGTAGTCGGTAGGTAGTATTGGATGCTACTACGTGATTAGTCTCCGGTGGTTTCCTTGGCGGGTGATTTGAGGTTTGGATACCGGGAAGGTGCTGTCCGTAATCATTTCTTGTTTGTAATTTGACTTAAGAGCGAGGAATAAGATCTAGCTTCCAGGAAACTGTTGATCTTATGATGACCAGCTCCTGCAGTAGCCTCAGCTTCGGCTATTTATTGATTTATTGCCTGTATGTAAACAAGATTGGATCGTTGCTCTGCTGGAACATTTCGTGTATCAATACAAGATGCTTTGCTTCGAAGCGGTGAATTGTTAGCTGCAATCACTGAATCGTTGACAGAAAAGAGGACTCAATGCTTGCACTATTCTAGTTATGATTTTTAAGGCAAGTTGTTGTTTTTAGCGATGGAGTTTTAGTTGCAACTCTAGGCCAGGTAAATCATTAGCAATCATGGTCAATTAAACATATGATAGCTTGATGCTACCCCGCCTGGATCATGAGGCTGATGGGGATTTCTTTTGGGGGGTTATAAGATCCATCCCCCCCCCCCCCCCTGTTTTTGAGTTCACGTTATGAACTTGTGATTTAGGAAGAATGATTGTCTAATTCATCAACCTGCTCTTAAAGGGGGGTACATAGCATTTCAAATAGAAACAAACTGTGTTATAAGTCCCATGTGACATGAGGAACCATGATGCTTAAGGTTTGAGTGTTCTACCATTATACATTTGTAGGTCCAAACATTATATATTGCTGCCTATCATCATCTTTATATCATTGCTGAGCTAAGATATTCTTAACATTGCAATTCTGTTTTTGTAGTCCGTATTGACTGAGTTAATGTATGGATTGAAAAGCTATGACCTTATAATTTGATATAAAGATGAATTCTTGGAAACATTGTGAATATTGACCTGGATCCTTCTCAACATTTACGGCTTACTATCTTGCTGTAGGATGTTCGCTTCTGTATATATATACTCCCTCCGCTTGAATTTACAAGGTGTTTTTTGTTTCATTAGGACAAGGCTTTGACCAACAATTACTCCACTGATACATAATTTTGTGACACGAACTTGATATTATAATTCTTTTATCATATAAATGACATATTAATGGAGTAAGCGTTTGTCAAACTTTCCTAACGGATTCTACGCCAAGGAACTTTTACCAGTTAGCTGCCACTTGTCTTGTACGCATTAATTGCATGTAATACATGTGACTCTATTATTTTGAACATTGGCTTATGAACACTTGCTGGGGGTGAGGTTAATACACATGTTTAAATATTATAGTTTATAAAGTGCCTATAAACTTGCTTGATTTGACTACTGTTTATTCATGATATTCATGATGTTTATTTTCATCCATTAAAAGTCACTTGGACATTGTTTTGGTCGTGCTGTAAAGTTGGCTCATGATGTATTTTGTTATCCTGTAGAAATCCATGCTCTGGAACTTGATCCAGGATATAGAACCCTTGGACCTAAGTGTCATTCAGAAAGATGTTGCTCCTGAAACAGTAGATGCAATGAAGAGGACCATATCTGGCATGTTGGGCCTGCTTCCATCTGATCAGTTCCGTGTCGTTGTAGAAGCCCTTTGGAATCCCTTCTTCAAGTTATTGGTATCTTCAATTATGACGGGGTATGATTTCTTGCTCAGATTATTTTATCATGGTGGTTATGAAAAGTATTTTCTGAGACTTAGTTGCATCAATTAGGCATGTGATTTGCTTTTGTTTTTCCTGAACTTAGAATTCAGAGTCAACATCTATTACCTTTCAACGTGTGTCGGTCTTAAATGACATGTGAAACTGATGACAACTCTTGCAATCTTGTATTTATTAGTTCAGAAGAATAGCATGTTGACCTAGAAAAATGACCAACTTTGTTGTATACTTCTCTGACATGTTATGTCCCAGAAAGAGGCCAATCGGCATCAGATTATTAAAAAATGATAACCTTCTAGTGAGGTTTAATAGTTTCCTTGGTAGTGACATTTCATCTACCTATACCTCTTCGTGGTAGTTTGTGGTTCCTTCTTGGCTTCTTTTGGGTCTAGTAGAGAGTTGACCATGTTCTGAGCATCCTGCTTGTGTGGCTTGCTTTTCTCATAAGAGCATGTTCTGGTATGGTCGAATATGTTGAATTGGCTAGTTTTCCAGCTTAATAGACACATCTCAAAGCTAACAAGGCTGGATAGCTCCTGAATTACTTTCTATGTCCTAAAATACAAGCATTTCTAGATTTGTCCTAAGTCAAGCTTCTATTAAGTTTGACCAAATTTATGTAAGAGTATCAACATCTACCAAATCAAAGAAGTACACTATGAAAATGTTTTTCGTAATGGATAAAATAATACTAATTTGATATCGTAAATGTTGTTATTCTTTTCTATAAGCTTAGTCAAACTGAAGACGGTTTGACTTAGGACAAAACTAGAAATGCTTAAATTTTAGGAAGGAGGGAGTAACTGTTAATTTCTTCATTTTTCAGACACAAAATGTAAAAATGTAAATTTAGCTCTCTCCCTCTACTTGCTCAATGCTTTTTTTAAAAAATAAAAAAATGCTCTTATAAACTTTGTTTGAGGTCCTGACCTAATTAGTTAATACCACAAACCTATCTGCCATGTGATAACTCTTAATATATTGTTTTCTGTAATAGCTACAGCTATGTAATCTATCAATGGAATAACTGACGAAATACAGTTCACATGTATGCCAAAGTAAAACTCTGATATTTACTTTGTTTCTGCCTCAGGTATACTCTACGTAATGCTGAATACAGGCTTTCTTTTGAAAGAAACCTTGAACTGTCTGAAGAAGATGCAGAATGTCCAAAAACTGATATCACAGAAGACAATCATCATAACATCAATTTGGGTAAACCTGTCACTATTTTTAGATTATCAGAAGAGGACATGCCCCAGGACCCTGGAAAAAGTGATGAAGAATCATCATATGAGAATATGGTAGAAGAGCTTGGTGACTTAACACCTCAAGCAGAAGAATACATTATTCAGATGCAATCTCGTTTGGATGCCATGAAAAAGGTAATATAGTCTGTTGCTTGATTAAGTTTCAAACCATTTTATCTACTAGTCTGTTTGATTATGTGGTATTATATCAATTGCAGCCATGCCTTCCATGTAAATATGCAATTTTCAGTTTAGTTCACAGATAGGAATGTTGCATATACCATAGGAACTTGGGAATACTGCAATGTCAGCAGTAACTTGGGAGTATGCTCATTATGCACAGGCTAGCGTTGGTACTTCTGTAATTAACTTGAGCTCACCCACTATATGTTTGTAGTTTTTACTGCTATATGAACTTGTGGATGTTAGCTCAATGCATACCAGATTTATTGAACATATTGATAGGTTATTGAGAATGTCTTGCATGTCATATATCGAGATAGGTTTTCTGTGCCATTATTTGTTTGTCACTAATTCATTTTGCAAATATGTTGAGTTTATTGATTGTATCTAGGTAATTCATGGCCTGGTCCCAGCAAAATACACAATGTAGATTATTCTTTCTCAATTATGAGATGATATAGTACATTTTTTTAATTATCCACACATATAGAGAAGCCAAGCTCGAAGGTTTAGTGCAATCAGGTATAAGCTTGAACTGAGCTTAAGCAAGCCTAAGTTATTGTTCAAGCTTGGTGAGCTCAAGGTCGGCTCTGTCAAAGCTTGAGCTCAAAGCATGCCACATCTTGAACAATTGGACACCATATATGACAACAATAGTCCAAGCTGCACTCAAGTAAGAGGGTGTTTGGATCCATGGACTAATTTTTAGTTCGGGTCACATCGGATGTTTGGATACCAATTAGAAGGACTAAACGTGAACTAATTATAAAACTAATTGCATAAACGAGGGCTAATTCGCGAG
>NC_028458.1:11509168-11639149 GCF_000263155.2 Setaria italica | reverse complement strand
GTCAATAGTCTTGAATTGAGCCTAAGCAAGCCTAAAGCTATGCTTGTAGCCTAGGGAGCTCAAGGTCTGCTTTGTCATAGGTTGAGCTCAAAGCAGCCTGTATCTTGGGCAAGTAGACACCGTATGGGGCAACAATAGTCTTAGCTGCACTCAAGTAAAGAGGGTGTTTGGATCCCTGGACTAATTTTTAGTTCGGGTCACATCGGATGTTTTGGATACCCAATTAGAAGGACTAAACGTGAACTAATTATAAAAACTAATTGCATAAACGAGGGCTAATTCGCGAGACGAATCTATTAAGCCTAATTAATCCATAATTAGCACATGTTTACTGTAGCATCACATGGACTAATTAGGCTTAATAGATTCGTCTCGCGAATTAGCCCTCATTTATGCAATTAGTTTTATCATTAGACTATATTTAATACTCCTAATTAGTGTGCAAACATCTGATGTGACAGGGACTAAAGTTTAGTCCGGGGTATCCAAACACCCCCTAAGTTCAGCATGCAAACTGGACAAATACCCGAGGCACCTGTTTCGATCCTCTGTGAACTGGACAATTCAGTGGATCAGAAAAAAAGTATAAATCAATTGTATCCCTATTACCATTTTGTGTAATTGGTCCTGTAGAATATGATTTGATCATTTTGCATATTACAGTGCTGTGTTGTATCTTACATCAAACTTGAACGCTTATTGATTTTATTGACATTGCAGGAGTTACATGACCTCAGGAGAAAGAATTCTGCCCTACAGATGCAACAGTTTGTTGGAGAGGAAAAAAATGACTTGCTGGACTATTTGAGATCACTAACACCAGAGAAGGTATGTTCCCAATTGAATCTCACAATTAATGCAAATGGTCAATATTTTGTTACATTTCATCTGCCTAAGATTTTTTTAGTGATAAAATGTTCTTAATAATCCCAAGTGTAAAACAAGAACTAGAAAGCTATCTCCTGCTCAGTTGCCTAACCTAGCTGCTTTGAACAGGTTGCTGAACTATCAGAGTCTACGTGTCCCGGCGTGCAAGAAGCAATTCATTCTGTGGTTCACGGTTTACTTGCTACTCTTTCCCCCAAGATACACTCAAAGGCCCCTCCGCCACTAGAGAACACTTCTGGGGGTGCCCTAAACCTAGGGGGTGAGGATGATGACTGTGCGGAGCTTGTTGAGAATGCTTCACTCCCGTTTCAGCCTCTAATATCTGTACCCCGTGATTATCTTGCACGTCTGCTCTTCTGGTAATTCAAAGCAGATTAATTGGCAATCGTTTGCTTGGTGTTGTTTATTCCTATACCATATAGCTACTGACCACCTGTTTTCTGAACTGTTCAGGTGCATGCTGCTGGGTCACTACATCCGGGGTCTGGAGTACCGGTTAGAGCTGGCGCAGCTTCTTCGAATATCCAGTGATGTAGGTTCTTTCGCTAATGGTGATGATCATGTTGTTTGAGAATGCCACGTTCACTGACATTCCCCACCGCCGCCGGAGAGAATGGCAATCCCTGGCTGATAAATGGTGGAGCTGGTGGTTACACTGCGTTCCCTGTCCTAAGGAGGGCCCCTAATACAGGGAGCACTGCTGAGCTATATAGTTCTTGTTGTAGTTCTTGTAAATTCAGAAAACAGCCACTCGGGGTGTAAAGCTAGTGTTATATATGGACGCGAACTGCTCTCTTTTTCTTCTTTTGATGTTGTGCCGTATAAAAAGGAATTCGGTTGTTCGTTGCTGTTAATCCTGTGGTAGCGTGGTAGGCATCCTTGTATTGTAGTTGTATGTATTTGTTGGCTATGATTGTTGTCCATTTAGTGCCCTTGTTTGTGTCTCATCTTTATTCTAATAAAGATGAACTTTTCATATTTGGATGTCACAAGTTCATACCTTCGTTGGAATTATGTCCAGATTACTATGGTACCTATGTCACAAGGAGAAGTGCTACCTGGATCAAGAAATCGGTTCCAAGTACTATTGACGGGCAGAATAAAATTTGCTGTCAGGGTCACAAGTATACACAGCTAATTAGCCTATGCCCAACACGCCAGTCGCCAGGTTGGCCAATAACCCCATCCAGGTCATATCAGTTGGTGGCTTGGCACTGGCAGAGGCTCACGGCCACAGTTGTTAGTCACCTGTAAAATAGAAGTAGCAAATTCCTGATCTGGCAAAAGGTCCAGGCACCTGCTCAAGCCCGCGTTGGTTTGGAAGCAGCAGGCAGCAGCCGTCAGGGACCTTGTCCACTGCCCGTCACGCCACGATGCAGAGGTGCCACAATTTTTTGGAATAATTTTTTGTGGCTGCTACTTGGTCGGTGAATTGCTTTGGGCACGCCACACGGGATACAGGCCATTGCTACGTTGTCATGGTTACGGGCAGCCTCATGGTAGTAGCGAGCTACAAACAGTTGGTGAATAGGGTCGTCCTCAGTTGCTAGGAAGTCGCTGAAAGCCTGCTGCTGCTGCACAGAGGTTGGGTGCTGATGGAACTGCAGCTGGTTGCCGTATCCACCGGCCTGGTGAGCTTCAGCAAAGGGGTGCCCCGGCGCCGGCAGGTATCCACTCTCCTGGGGGTAAGCAAAGGGCTCCTGGTGCCCGTCGATGAAGACGGGGTCGTCGTACATGGCTTCCAGAGGGAAGTGGTCTCCGGCGTTGCGGCCCAGGAACGGCGCCGACATGGACGACGACGGTGGCACTGGGTTGTCACCCGACGCCGGCGCTTGAGATGAGGCGGCAGCAAAATTGGAGCCTGGAAATGGCACCTTGACCTCATTATTGATCTCCTGGCCGCTCCCAGCTGCGTGGACAGGGCTGGTGGGGACAGCCGGAGTGCCCTTCCCTTCTTCTTCCTCCTTGAGGCCGCGGATGTAATCCGCGACGATGCTGGGGCGGGTCTCCTTGCTCTTGTCCTTGCGCTTCGTCTCCAAGCTGCGTTCGGCCGCGTACCATTGGTTCTTGATGGAGTTCTCAGGCCGGCCAGGGATGTGCCTGGCAATCTTGACCCACTTTTTGCCGAACTTCTTGTGGTACTTCACCAGCATCAACTCCTCATCTTCTGTCCAGGCCATATTCTGCAGGACACAGGGGCACAAGGCTTGTTTCAGGACATAACTATGAAATGAAATCAGTGCATTGTATATGAAATCAAAATATGGAGCAAGTACCTCCTCGTGCAAAACAAAGTACTGTGGGATCAAAACATAATTAAGCAAAATACTTCACACTTGCATTTCCATGTGTTTAATAATTATTATCTCAACACATTTGCGTATCAGGGATTCAGGGCAGTGCAGTTACTATAGAGTTGTGCTGTTGGCTTACGGATGAATTGGTGATAATCTCTACATTAGGGTGCCTCTTAAAATATCTCTGTATGACTGGTTGAGATGTCTAAGTAGTCTCTTAGGATACCTCTATGCGACTACACAAGTCCTTAAGGCATGGCGTGTTAGTTAAGACTTAAGAGACGACCTACACTCTACCTCCTTCACGTACGTAGGATTTCCATGATGCGGCAAGCCTTAGAGACACAAATTTATATAGGAAAAAAATCTTTTATAAAATTGTATCTCTGAAAAAATCTGATATAAAATGTTATATAAGATGAAACAACCAAACTAAAAAAATAAAGATATTCAATTAATTAACAAATGCTAATGATACTGGTTTTTTTCAGATGAAAGGTTTACTCGGTGTGAATGTGACTTTGACACAGCACACGCACGCACGCACGCACGCACACACCCACACCCACACCCACACACACGCGCACACACACGCGCACACACAGACACACACACCCCAAATACCGCCTAAAATTCAAATGGCACCATCATTTTTCCACATGCATCAGAAATCTTGTAGAAAAAAAAACACTATATATATATATATATCCTAAACTGACATTGGTAGCAAAATAAAGCCTAGAAAAATGGAATAAGACAAAAGCATCTCAAGATAAATAAATAGCACATATTTATTGTTTAGTTGCATATAATGGCTGACTGATTTCACAAGACAAAAGGTAAAACGACACAGAAATGTTTTCTGCAAATGATCGGCGTCACTACACAACGTACTACCAATTGAAATAAAGTATTGCTAGCAAGGTTAAAAACACTACAAATTTTTTTTTGTCCCTCTATTACAAATCAATTGTTGTAGAAAAAGATTGAGAAAGAATGTTTACTCATGAAAGGACATTTGAAAATTCGTAATCAAGGATGTCTAATCATGTCTATGAATGCTTAAATAGTTACATTGAAAACCTACAGGTAAGAGTAATTGATGGGAAAAGCATGTAGACCTAGGAAGTAATAAATCAGTCCTAGAGGACCAAGCAACAAGACAAAAAAATACCTTAATTTCTGGGTCTTGAACTCTTGATGGTTGATCCATCTCTCTCGGCCTTGCTTCCCAGTTCTGTCGGGAAATTCCCTTGCAACATCTGACCAAGCTCTTTTACCATGCTGCTCCATAAGTTCTTGTAGCATTCTGCAAATGAAATGTGTCACTACATATATGATATAGCAATGTGCAACTCATACTGATGTGCATTTAACATGAATACATGAAATAGTGCATTGACATGTGTTAATGTCTACAACATAACTTGAACAACCATAATGATGGCATGGAAATTAACGGTGAACAACTACAACAAACATGAAACTATATTATGGACTTACGTATCCTCTTCAGGAGTCCACTGCCCTCTTGTAGCATTGTTTCCAGTAGGGCTACTTCCATCATATGCCTTGCCCACCACTTTCTTCAAGGCCAAGGAATCTATCATTTGACCATGATTTTCAGTGATAGGAGTGTCCTGGATGGGATCACCTCCATGTCCTTTATTAAAGCCTGAAGCACCTTGCAAAGGGATCTTGTAATCATCCACCCCAAAGTTGATAGCTTGATCAATGGTTACATCTTGCTGACCAAGGGCATGTTGATCATCCTGCAAAAAAGCACCGAAAGGGTAACTCTCGAGTTGCGACAATGACTCAACCTTATTCCAAATCCATGACACCATGCTCACCCTCTCAAACATCTCGTAGAACATGGAACTCTTCTCACCGATGCGGATTGCCATGGTTTCACAGAAGACAAAATGCAGAGGAGAGCTTAGGAAGAATGAGGGGTAAAGAAGTGACAACCTTCATGGTTGGCTATTGCGGATGTTATATAGGCGGACTCAAGCAATCCAACTCAAGGTTTGGAGGATATGATTCACCGCAACGTATCTGTAATGATATCAATCCTGGTCATAGCACAAGGGCAAAGTTAAGCACTAATTTATTACACGAAATTTGATTCCTAATTAAGATATTGACTATCTGTCATAAAAAAAATATACCACTAACTAAAATCTATATCGTCCTATTGGATGGGTGCGTACCTTCTGCATAATAGCGTACCTAGTTTGGTAACATTTAAAATCCTGTCTGGAATGGCCGAGTTATCTCTAGCTAAGCAAACCCCTCTTTTTCATATGAGTATTTTGTTGGCATTATTTATTGCACTAAATTAGTGTGAAATCATCTTAGTATATTATTGACTCATTATTATTGTAATGCTCCAGGCTCTAGATAGCTCATTTTGGCTAATGGACACATTTTCACGAGGTATTGTGAGCACACTGGACATGTTGCAATGCCAACTCTAATGTAAGAACTTGCGTTTCATACACATGTTGGTAATCATGAGCAGGGGCGGAGCTTCTCAATGGCCAATCTGAGCCATGCCACCCATCTGAGCTTGTTGCCGCTCTTAGATTGAAATCATTGTGACAGAACCGCCAAATTAAAACTCTAATTAAGTGTAATGGCCATCATTTGAACACATCTGACTCATTAACTTAATGGTTTAATTTGACAACCTGCATTCCCCAGTATGCCGATCAAAACAAACACCAGTAGTCTCACGCGAAGGTGAGCGCATATAGTACAAACATGATAGTTTTTACACAAATATAAGAGATACAACACAAGAATGATACAAAAGTATAAAAAAGAGTTCAAATACATGAATATTACATAGATTTTAAAGGTACAACGGAATTACATTTTAAAACACAAATACCGACCAACTAACTCTAGAGCGATAACGGCGACGAGGAGACACCACATCGAGCCCACCGATATGACATCAAAGAAAATGGCTCCTCCTGAAATAGGGTCAAAACAACAACCCTAAGTATACTGATACTCAGCAAGATTTACCCAATTACGGTATATATATAGCCGCCTCCTAGCATGCAAGGCTTTTGGCTATAGGGTTTGTTTTGCTAAAAGCAACTAAGAGTGAATCCTTACTTCCAATATTTTAGCTAAGTTTAAACGTGAGAGCAGCTATTTTCTAAGTTTGGAGGACTACAACACATCAGTGTGGAAGAATAATTAATTGTACAAGCCACAGAAATCATCATCATCTACTACGATGAGACAGAGAGATCAAGGGTCTCTTATCCGAGAGGTGCGACGAATCGATTCGATTTAATTCTTACAAGGAAAACTTAATCACATGACACACGCACACCTCGTTGAGCCGCACGTGGCAACCGTTCTCTTAGAGAGCGCTGAATACTTGACCTGCCCCGCTGCACTCAAGTACTAGTCCCCACCGATACCTCGACAGGTCAGACATGAGTTTCTGACTAGCACCCGATGGAGAAGACGGTATCAGCTCATACCTACCAGCACGCACGGTATGTAGGTTTACCGGTTTTGACTACCTCCTACTCCCAGCATGTGATTACTACCGTTCAAAACTTGATCAACTGCGCTACAATGAACGGGCCTTAATCGACACAGGCGGAGGTACACTTTCAATCCATATGTCATATCCTTAACCAATCTCAATTCTCATCTCCGCCTAGTCTCTCATTTTACCATGCGAACCATTTGTCCATGGTACAAGTATAAGTATCCAGTGATCCTGTATCTCGCGAGTGACAAGAAATCACCTGACTTCTACCAAACTTATTAAGCATGGCAGAGCTAATGGCCTATACATACTAGTATAATCATGGGAACCTATGGATCATGCATCTATGGTTTCATCCAACTTCTAGAAATGTAAATGCACAAATACATAAATAAGAACATCGTATAGTTTTGAAAATAAAGGTTATGGTCTGGGGCTTGCCTTCCGAGCGGTAGAGTTAGTGTCAACTAGGCCTTGGGCCCTTCCGACCTTAGGCCAGGTTTTTTCGATTCTCCTGCTAGGCTTCGTGTCTCCTTCATATCCACGAGCTCGCATGCATCGGAATCTACATGCATGCAAGTATTTTAAATGTGATAATGCATACCAACTCCAATGTAAGGCACCATGAGCAGTTGTCTCACAGAATTGTGTTGAAATTTCTAAAATTTCCATCTCAAACAGTATTACTGATTTCATGTGGTTCATTATTTATACAGTAAAAAAGATGCATCACAAAGACTATACATGAACCTGTAACTAGAATGCTCAGAAATGCCTGAAACTTGGGAGGATATCTAATGCAAGAAGTCAGGAACCCAACAACAGCATATCTACACCTTAATAAGGCATAAGTGTTTTAGTGCAGGCCTGTCCAGAAAAGAAAGAAACAATAGCAATGATCTATATGTTGAAAATGAACACAAACTGATTACCAAAGAAATTCCAGAGATAACATGGTTGGCATTATTTTTATTTTTAATTAACAGAACATGTATAAATACAATATCAGGATTTGGTTTCACAATTAGCTAAGCATATACTAAGTTAGATATGCCTATGAGTCCTGTAGGAAATATCAACCACATCTCCATGACCAAGCATATTTCTAACGTAAGGGAACAAGTTTAGGGAAACAACAGGACTAGCCTCATGTCACTGGGAGGTATGACTATTTGACTAAGGATTTCAATCATGCATGTAAACTAACAAAAGTGATTTCATAGTTTTTTTTACTTATACAATTTTTTTAGCGTGATTAATTGGGTATAAGGCCAATCTCACATTTGGTCATGAACAAAAATCCTAACATGCTGGTTAGAAATTTTAAGTGGGACAGCATGGCATAGTAGAGCTACATAACAAGTTTCAGAGCTACTGAAAATCTAGCATGATTTCTCCCAGGTAAGACATATTTGAAGAATATTTTAGGATTCAAGTTTGTGCCTATCCAATTGCATATTGTTCCCTACAGAGAAAACATTTCAGACATCATACACTTCTCATTAATGACGGAACATGAAAACTGTCAGTACATCTGCAATATCTTTTCCCAGTAATATGCAACACCTCATGATTATAGAAAATGGTTTCTATGGCATCAGATGGTGGATGTATATAACCAGCAGTTTTAGACATACACAATGCACAAGGTAGCAATTTGGGATATCAGGTTCAGATGCATTCTTTATGAAAAATACAAGTTCAGTGCAGCAACGTTTCTCGATTAAATCTGACTATTAAAACTAATAGCTTTGAAAGTGCATGTAATTTTTGCCTGACCCAATATTAGGCAGGTAGACCATCACAAGTGGTTTCATCATTTTTGGAGCTGCCATTATTTTTCTAGGAATTCCACAAGATCAGGAATGCACACATACTAACAAGCGTCAGCTAATTAACTAGCTTGTACTGTTCATCTGTTCCTCTTCCTCATAGCACGCGCGTTGCAGAAAAGGAAAAGGAAAAGACTAGAGCAACTTGCCGTCAGCAAGTTGGCTGCAACAAAGAATCAGGAATGCTCAGTTGCTCACCCAGCAGCAGGTTGACTGCATCACGCGGCTCTGGGTCATCGGCGTCGTTGGTGTATTTCGTCGAGCGGCTTCGGGCAGTGCGGCTTGGGGGAAGCTGCCTTGCAGCTCCAGCCGCTGCAGCTTGTGCTAGTTCTGGTGCTTGGGATTTGGGGGAAAAGAAGTCGACGTGCAGCAGATTAGTAAGGGGAGAATAGCTGGAGAGGCTCTTTTCTTTGTTGATTTGAAAATGGTGGGAGGAGCTTGGAGGATTTTGGTCGGCGGAGGTGCTTGGTGGCTGACGACAATGGCAGCCGGGAATGCGCCCGATTCCGGCGAGTTAGCGCACGGCCTACGCTTTGGGTGGCTCTGGGTGGTAGCTGGGAAGGTGGAGGAGGTGTGCGTGGTGGCGATTTGGAATTGCTGGGGTGGATGCAGAGTATTTGGCCGGCGGGTGACTGCGGTTCGGCTCGGCTCTGTTTTTGCTTGTCCCGTCCGGAGGAAGAAGAAGCAAGAGGGGGATGCGGAGACCGGCTGGCTTGGAGAGGAGATGAGGCCGAGGAAGTCGCCGGCCCTGCTCCCACGGACAGTGAGCGAGGATGACCGAACAGTGGCGGGAGGACGACGAGCAGTGGCGCGAGGACGGCCGAGGACGACGCGAACCGCGGCGGCCAGCGGACTGACGCCAGTCGTCGGCATGGGCGAAGCGTGGGCGCGGCATGGGCAGTCGCACGGCGAGGTGAGGAGACGGCGTGTGGGGAGGCCACGGCACGGGCGACGGCTTGACTTCGGCGCGGCCACCGGCGAACTGCGGCCGACGCGCGTTCGCTAGCAGGCAGCAGCAGTTTAGGCAGGAAGAACAAGGGTTTGACTCGATTTTGACCAGGTTTTGGAACAATCAGGGCTACTTTGGACGTGGCTGATTAGCCTAGGTATATACATATACCTTGCGGGGGTTTTTTTTTGAACTTTTCAAATCCCTGGAAGAGAGATTTGCTGCCCTCTTCCCCCTGTCGCCGTTTGGAAGCTCTGACGAGGGGCATGCAGCACAGGAGGAGAATATATATATCCAGCAAGTGACGATATGTACTTTGATGATGACATAGTGGTAAATCGACCAAACTTCAGTCCTCACAAATGGTATAGTATCATAATACATCCAGCTCATGCAAAAGATAAAGAGTTGTAGATTTCTTGACATGTTTAGTCACAAAACTACACTCTTTAGCTTAACCATGGATGCAATACAACCTTCCCCCAATCATTCTCTTTATGCCTCTTGGTTCTCCTCAACACTCATAAATTCTGTCAAATAGCTAATAAAATAAAAATTGAGATCAGTGTTGAGGAGATGCAACCAGGTGCAAAGTAAGATACACATATTTCTTATTCAACGCTCCATCAGTTTTTGCAAAAACATGTGGAGCTATCAAAGCTACAAAACTAGGCGGTACAAACGGTTGCATACTTCTTGAATAGCATAAGTACCACAACAGAAGGTGAAGCAATACATGCTTTGAATCTACAGATTAGAAGGAGTAGCAAAACTAGAACAAAAGATTGGTCATGGATGGCTAGGCTGATATTACAAAGCAGATAGCAGATTACCAAAGAAAGGGGGAAAAACATGTGAATCATCTCTAATCTATGCAGAATTGTTCGGTATGGTAGTGTAGCCATGGTAGTGTAGAACAGAGAAAAGTGCAACAGTTTACCAAAGTATTCAAGCAAAGCACGAACAAGTCATTAGAATAGGGCTAACTTACCTTGTTGAAATATAAACGGTGGCTAACAACCGGAAACAAAGGCTATTTTGGAGAAAAGAAAATATGAATTATTTGCATACACACAAAATATGTATTGCACACAAAAGAAATATGTCTAAGTTCAGACTCAAAAGTCATGAAATGTCATGGCTGCTGTTGGAACTATAGTTCCTTTCATTCTTCAAAAGTTCTGTTTTGTTTCTTCCAAATGAAAGTTTTCTCCCGTCAAAAGAAAAGAGAGTTTTCCCAAGGACTAAAGTATACTTTCTCAGATGTGCTTACAGTATGCTATGAACTGACAAAAGAGAAAGCAATACTCTCTCACAGAGGATAAAAAGATGCATACCAATTGTTATGAGCCATCTATGTTCAAAGTTAACATTTGATTCAATAACTAAGAGAAAACTTGTTTGGCAATATAGTGATTAGTGAGAGTGAGTGTAAATAAAACCACAAGCCAACAGCACAAAGATAGCTACTATAATTACAAGCAAGTTTACAACAGTGTACTCACAAGTCGTTGCTTATCTAGCAACATAGTTGCTGTGTCAGATCTAGTATACTAATCTGAAAAAAAGAATTCCACATTATACACTCCAGTTGCTTGGATTTTTTATGTAATCAGTAGAACATCCAGTTCAGTTGGAGGTCTGTTCAAATTACTTGAGCATCTGGATCTACCTATAATTAACTACCTATGCTTAATTAGTAGAATAGTGTGTTCTGGATGTACTGTATTCCAGAGAATAATTTAACCAGGTGGCAATAGGTTAAGAGGACTGACATGAGCATCGAAATTAAAAGATTGATGCTTGGAGACAAGTAAACACGGTTTATACATACTGCAAGATTACACATAATTTAAAAACAGGTGGCAATAGATTATACGCTTGCAGACAGTGGGTAGAGCAGCCACATAATTAAAAAAAATCCAATAACAAGTATATGAAGCATACAAGGACATGATTTATACATACTACAAGATTATACAATTTTTGACAATAGCTTTAAAAAATGAATAGCCACATGCAACATTCATAGTCTGATCTAAATATCTTCAAATTACCTAAGCAGATAAAAAAAATGTTGACTTCAAGTCTGAGCTAAAGTGACAAACCATTAAAGCACTTGGATATACTGATTACTGAACCATTAAAGCACTCGCATGTGAAATGGATGGAATCTGCCTGCGGCACAGGTGAAAAAATGGAGATGTACTGAAAGTCTGAACTTCTGCTAAAATATTTGCACATTCAAGCTATTATAATACTTTAGTTTGCAGTAATTTGTGGAGCTGAATTCCTTCTAGAATTGATGGCACAGATATATGGAAAAATGGAGTGTACTGAGAGTCTGAACTTCTACTAAAATGATTTTGCACATTCAAACTAGTAATACTTTGCATCAGTTGGATACATTGAAATGCGCTCTCGAACAGAAGTAAGCTTCATATTCAAGTAAACCTCTACATGCATGTCAAACAAATAAGGCCCTGCAAACTCAAATCACAGTGACACAAGTTAAGAAACATCACAGCAGATGTGCATTCCCATCTGCGAATGCAAGTGGTCTCTACATCAGGGAGGTGCAGCACAACTAGAATTCAAATCAAAGATCTAGCATAAGAATGGAGATGCTAACTTCAAGAAGTCGCATTGTAGGCACGACGAGTACAAATCCTAGGAAAACCCTAGGCAACAGTTGAGGAGGAAGCAGAGAGAACTCACATCATGGATGCGGAGGCGGTGGCCGAGCTAGAGATCTCATAGGTCGAGATGTCCACGGTGGCTGTGACAAGACGGTCGGAGACGGAGCGACGTGGCCGGGATGGAGGCACGGCGCTACCAGGTCGGAGGATGCACGGAGCGGTCAGGACGGAGATGGAGCGCACGACCAGGATGAAGATGGAGCGCACGGTCGGGACGGTGATGGAGCGGCGCGGCCTAGACGGAGGTGGTTGGGACGACGGAGGTGGAGCGGTGCGGCCAGGATAGAGCGGCATGGAGGCGGAGCAGAAGGGAGCCGCTCGGGGAAGAGACATCTGAACTCGAGAGGTGGGAAAGCGTTGCCTCGAGGAAAACACGTGGACAGGGTTCTCGTACCCCGGGCGTGGACTTCCAAAGGGCGTGTTGATTTAGCCCGTGCCCAGTTTTCCGCGTGGGCTTTCAGCCTAGGGAAAAGGCCGGGTTTCCCGCGGGATTTGGGGTTCCCAAATTAGGCTTCAAGCAAAGTTTTCACAAAACAAGCTTATACTCATGCTAAACTAGATATGAAGGACTACCAAATTTGTATTGGTCCAAAGATGAGTGTTTAGACAAAATAAACTTTAACAACACTCAAACAAGGCTAAAATGAAATACATCCACACTTAAGATTTTCCACCATACACATGTTTAAACATAGGATTTGAATTTGTTTGAGCATTTAAACCTGTTTATGAGTCAAAATGATTTATCTGACATAAAGAACTATATTTGAGCACAATTTCATATTTAGATGTTTTATTAACATTTAGTTGCCAAAAAGAACATAAACCTCCATAATTTGTATTTTAAAAAGATAAACTACGTCACATGTGTAAAAAAATATTAGCAAAAATGTTTAAATGCAATTATGCATGCATAAATACTGTTAATGACTATGTTCAATGCTTAATGAGTGTTATTAACACCCGGGGTGTTACAATCATCCTTTACCTTGGACCCTCCCGACACGAACCGTAAGCCTATTGTCAAGATTCTAGCTCTATGTACCTCTTGTGATAGACCCAAAATGATAGGCCAATACTTTAGCTATCACATACAATGCTTGTCTTAGATAGGATATATCACATCCAGCAATAGAATAATAATTTAAAAGTTCATTGTTACATCAAGAATATTGCAGAGTACATCCTGACATAAGTGATACAAAATCCAAAGGACTGAGTAACATGAAGAAGACTTCTACATAGTGGAGGCTAGGGCATCTCCATCCCCATAGGCATTCCAGCGTAGCATCATGGCTTCAAAAGGCGCACCCGTAGTTTTGGTTGAAGTCGTAATCCGGCTCTGAGCTTGAAAACTCAAGATCTACCCCTAAGAAATGGGCATGATTTCACACCCTAATATGCAATGCCAAGGAGTATCAATATACCAGTATGCAAGTATTTTAAGGATCCATGGCTTCTAATGCAGCATCGGTAGCAGTAGCTATCCGATAAATCTTCATCCCAGAACCAACCTCGCACACGTCAGGCCATCTCTGATAGAACTGGAGTCAAGCATGAAGTCAACATCCACCTCAGCTCTCTCTAGGAAATGAGGAAAGATCCCTCCGTTATCTCAATGGCAAATGCCAGACCTTACCTAAAAATTTGGAGAGAAGAAGAGTAATCCATGCCAATCGGGTGTAGCTAGTACCTTAGCACCACAACACCAAGACCGAGGATACATCTATACATAGAGTTTTAACTCCGTAGAGTGTGTACACATTTTCTCATACCAAGTGATGCACCAGGTGTAACTAGTACTTTAGCATCACAACACTGATGAAAAACCTGATTGTGATTGGCACCATCTCACTTTTCCAGGCTTGGAGATGTACGGTCACAACTGTACAACCCTCAACTGTGCGACTGTGAATCCTCCCTCGTGGACAGTGGGGGGCAGTAGGTATCCGCCATAGGTAAAATAGTAGGGTTCCAGGAAGTACCCAAGCGCCTCTCCCCTACTGACAAGTCCTCCTGCTCCATCATGCAAAGTGTGTTGAAGTCCACTCATCATCCCACCACAACTCATGCGGAGAACACATCAAGGATTCCATGACTTCTCTAACACATGCAAAGTGTGTCGTGAGTATAGTATATAAGAGCGCAAAGCAGGAATAATGTAATAAAAATAGGGGAAGGGGCTCAAAACAATATGAGGGTGATGCAATATGGTAGCCATGTAGTCAAAATAAGGCTTAGCTTGACTAGTTGCAATGGCTAATATGGTTCAATTATGGATCGAGTTGGACATGAACTTGGTTCATTTTTCTCTTCCTGCTCAACTTCATAGACGAGGTTGTTGGCATCCTCCGGGTTCTTCAAATAACGGAGCATTACAAGCAAATAAACTCTAAATGAGAACAATAGATGATCCAAATAACTCCAAACTTGTCATTATCAAGTAGAGCTTGATTTTAGAAAGATAATGAAACTGATTTCGTATTTTCTAAGTTAAAATGATTTAGTTATGAATTTTCAAAGGTTAGATCTAATTTAAATTATTTTTTGTGTTTCTTTCTCTCTTTTTTTTGCGAAACATGTTTCTTTGTTGTTGTGCTACTGTCGTTGTCGAGATTAGCGGATCAAGGCTTAGACTAGTAAATTTCTTTTATGCGCGTAAGGCTTCAGATGGTGGCGCGGGAGACACGGGATTTAGACTGGTTCGGGCCAAGGAACGCCCTACGTCCAGTGTCGGGTGCTGCTCGTGTTGCCCACGCGGGGTTCTGTAGTAAGGGTTACAGGAGTGCGAGAGAGGGAGCTGATCCCAGGTCTCTTGGGTGTGTCCTGATCTTCTAAGTGAGTACCAGTGTGTTCCGTTGGTTGGAGAGCGTTTGTTGTCCTGTGGGTTCGTCCCCCGGGGCCTCCCCCTGTCTCAAGCCCCCCGATCCTCCTTTTATAGCGTAAGCAGACCACCGGGGTTACAGGCGAGACCGAATGCGGGGGGAAGTAAAGAGATAAACATAGCTAGGTAAAAATACAACATGAAGGGAGGAACCGAGTTCCCGGATCCCCGGCGTCTTCGCCGGCCTTCGACTTTTGCCGGCACGTTTGCTGGAGGAGGGCGGCCGCCGTTGTGTCCCGTCGATGGCCTCCTCGCGTGATGATGGCTTTTCGTCGTGACTCTTGTGTCCGTTGGGGGGGGGGGCCGGATCCCGCCATCCTGCTGATGGCTCGCGGAGAGCGGACGTCGCATCCTTGCCGCCGGGCGCGCGGGATGCGAGAACGGGCGAGGCTTCCCCCTGCTCCGAGCGGCGCAGGCCATGAGTGCCCTGTGGCGAATGGGAGGAAGCTGCAGCTACTGTAGCTGGTACTGTGCAGCCGCGCATGGGTACTTACGGCAGGTTGTGTGGGGGCGCGGGTATCCTTCTTCCTGACAGACCTGCGGCGCATTTATGGCGAGATCGACAGGGGGACCCATGAGATCCGCGCCCGAGGCAGATACTTGTCTGGCGGGCCCGGGTCAACCCGACCTCCTACACTTGGGGTCGGGCGAGGCGGAGACCCGCGGCGGGGGGTCGGACGCTCCCGACCCCAGACTTGCGGTCGGGCGAGGCGGAGCTTGGTCTCCCGGGGGTCGGGGGCGCCTGATCCCGGAATACGAGGTCGGGCGAGGCAAAGCGTGATTCTCCCCCCCTATGTTGGGCCGGCGGCAGTCTTTGTTACCTTAGGTGGGTCTGGGCCTTCATGTTTTGTTGTTTCCATGGGCTTTGGGGAGACCGTTAATATTTTCCCCCCAACAGCTACTCTTTGCTATTTTGTAGTTGTCTTTGCTTCAACGAGTGAGGATGGGTTGCACCATGACTTTGTTGTTGTGCTCCAGTAGATCCCTTTACTTTTCTATTTTCTTAATAATTATTGGACAAACCAATAATCCACCCTAAGAGCAACTCCAAAAAAATCTATATCCTACCCCTAATACCTTGTTTAGGGAGAAAAAAAAGAAAAAAAGAACTCCAACAGCTTCCTCAAAACTTCCCCAAGCTATTCGTGACGCCAAAACAAAGCCTGTCACCGCGCATATTTGCGCGACGTCCTTCCTTCCCCAATTGTCCCCTTCCCACGCACAAGAGAGGCTTCCCGCGAGATTTGGTGCGCACGCATGGCAGGAAGCTCTGTGGCGGCGGCTGGGTGAGCGGCGGCGGCAGCGGGACGAGGGGCCCGTTTTTGCGTTTTCCGGTGGTGTGGTGGACGGTGCACGGGGACAAGTCGAGGAGAAAGCTGGGAGGGTTGGCTAGGTGGAGGCGTGGTGGATTTGGTGAAGGTGGTCGGACGGTGGCAAATCGGGTCGGCGGACGGAGTTTGGTGGCTTGGGGGTGGCGGACAGAAAACTTTCAATTCCCGACCGGGTGGAGGCGCGGCGGACGCCGAGGAGTAGCTGAGGGGGTAGCTAACGATGTGGTGAGGGTGTGGGTGCGGTGACTCGGTGGGAGGAGGGCGGAGCGCGGTGGATGGCGCTGGCAAGTGGAGCTCGGTTGGTCTAGCAATGGAGGGGAGGGAGTATGAAGGAGGCAGAAAAGGGGTTGGTCTAGCTGGTGGCGTGGAGCAGAGTGGGGCAAGGCGCGGTGCTGCAGGCGATGCGAACGTTGGTTGGCGCGCGCAGGGCGAGGCCGTACGCCGACGGCGATGTGGCGCGTGCGCTCTGGCTCCAGTCGGCCCCAACCAATAGCTCAAGTCATTCATCCAAATTTCGGTTCTTCTTCAGCTGGAGGAAGAAGAAGAAAGAATGAGACGCGGAGAGAGCAGGGAGGTGTCAGGCTAGGCCTAATTACGATGATGTGGCATGTTTGAAAATATTGGGAGCTAGTTATTAGCGATCTGTTGTGGGTTGATATGTTTTTGGGGGAAAAAAGCTTTTTAGAAGAGCCCCAATATATAGTTTTGAGGAAAAACTTTTTGGGAAACTTTTGGAGTTGCTCTCACCCTAAATAAAGGAGTTGTGACTCTCCAAATACGGGGAGATTATTGGGGAAGTGTAAAAAGTAACCCTCCCAATAATCACCAAAGAAATATTAGGACATCTCTATTAAGGGAAAGATTTATTAAAAAATTGCCGGAGACGTTGTTACAAGTGATCTATATTTTACTTTTCTTTTTTAAATGTTAAAATTCGGCGTACGAGACATATTCGAAGCACGACCCAAGATAGCGTATAGGCCAACAAACTACCGAGATCCCGAGCGTACGTACTAAACATTAGCCTGGTTTCCGTACGCTCAGTTCGGGAAAACAAAATTGAAACAGCAACACACACCAAATTCCAAATTGTCCTAAAACTCTTTTACTACCAGGCAGCAGCAGTTAAAAAACAGAGCGAGACGGAAAAAAGGGGAGATTTAATCTAAAAAGGAAAGAAAAAGGGTGAAAAAACCGGGTGCCAGGTCAACCACGAGGCGCCGGGCCGCCGGCAGCGTGACTCTCACGCCCGAATCCCAAAACCGAAATGGAGCATAGCGCCTGCGCCACGCACGCAGGAGCCGCTCGAATCAAATCAAAACGAGAGCTCCTCCCCGCGTCACCCCTCTGACAGCCCCCCAAATCTCCCGCGCTCTCTGTGGCGCGAGTCGGCGTCCCGCCGCGCCGCGGGGCCTCGTCTCCTCCCCCCGAAACGCTCCCAATTTTTTAAAATAATTCCCAAAATCTTCCCTCCCTCCGCCGAAACGCGAACGAATTTCCAAGCCGCGGCGGCGATCGAAAGGCACCCGAGGCCTTCCCTCCAACCGGAGCGCTCGCAAATCCTTCGAATCCAAAATAATGGCGGCCTCATCTCCCTCCCATTCCCCGCGCCCCGCCCCGCTACTTAACCGCATCCTGCCCTGGTCGCTCAATCCCTCCTCCGCCTCCTCCGCTCCGGCGCCTAGCTACCACTCCTACCACCGCCGCCGCGCTCGGAGCCGGAGGAGCAACCCCCTCCCCTCCACACCGCCCCCCCCCGCCCCCCGCCGCCGCCCATGGCCGACAAGGAGAACTCCGCCTGCGCCGCCGCCCCGCCGCGCCTCACCCGCGCCCAGGCCAAGCGCGCCGCCGCCGTCACCGCCGTCGCCGTCGCCGCCAAGCGCAAGCGCGTGGCCCTCACCGAGCTGCCCACGCTCCCCAACGCCGCGCACGACGACGACGACGACCGCGCCAAGCCCGCCAGGAAGCAGCGCCTCCTCCCCGCCGCCGAGCCCAAGCCCAAGCCCAGGGCCGCGCCCAAGCCGGCGCCCCCCTCCGCCGCCGATGCCGCCGCCGCCGCGGATGGCGAGGAGGGGGACCCGCAGCTCTGCGCGCCCTACGCCTCCGACATCTACTCCTACCTCCGCTCCATGGAGGCGCAGGCCAGGCGCCGCCCCGCGCAGGACTACATCGCCGCCGTGCAGGTCGACGTCACGGCCAACATGCGCTCCATCCTCGTTGACTGGCTCGTCGAGGTCGCCGAGGAGTACAAGCTCGTCTCCGACACGCTCTACCTCACCGTCTCATACATCGACCGCTTCCTCTCCGACAAGGCGCTCAACAGGCAGAGGCTGCAGCTCCTCGGTGTCTCCGCCATGCTCATCGCCTCGTAAGCACCCGATCCATCGATTACCTATAGCATTTCTGTCTCGATTTATCGATTATCGCTAGAATTGAGTTCCAATTCTGATGCATTGGGTCGAATCGATTGCAGCAAGTATGAGGAGATCAGCCCGCCGAATGTGGAGGACTTCTGTTACATCACTGACAACACCTACACCAAGCAGGAGGTGTGTGTTTACAACCTTGTATGCTTTGAGTGCGACTTGCGTCCGGATCTTGCTAGTGATTGATTCTGAATCAGTAATTGGTCTGTGCTACTTCTTGGTGCTTGGGATCTGTAGGTTGTTAAGATGGAGAGTGATATACTGAATGTCCTCAAGTTTGAGATGGGCACTCCTACCACCAAGACGTTCCTGAGGTAGATCACAAACCAAATCAATCTGATGAGGTATTATCGGCATTCCTGTGTTGCTAAATGTCTTGTCCTCTGTTTCCTTGTCTGTTAACAGGATGTTCATCAGATCTGCCCAAGAAGACAGCAAGAATGTAATACCACAGTAACACCTTTCAGATCTGTTACATTTGAACCTTGAATTCTACTTCCATTCAAAGTGCCTGCTACCTGTGTACATCATAGTCTGATCCATTATGTTGTGATGCATAATGCAGAATCCTAGCCTCTCGTTGGAGTTCCTGGGGAGCTACCTTGCTGAGCTGAGCTTGTTGGACTATGGCTTGCTTCGCTTCTTGCCATCACTTGTTGCGGCCTCGGTGGTGTTTGTTGCAAGGCTGACCCTTGATCCACACACCCATCCCTGGGTATGATATAGATCTGCTCGATTCCAATTGTTGCTCTGGCTCATATGCTATGAAATGCCGACTCATTTTGTTATGTATATATGGCTGCAGAGCAAGAAGATGCAAGCACTGACAGGCTACAATCCATCTGAGTTGAAGGACTGTGTTACTGCCATACATGAGCTGCAGCTCAACCGGAAATGTTCATCTATGATGGCGATCCGGGACAAATACAAGCAACACAGGGTAAGCATGAACTTTTGGCAGCCACATGATTTTCATGTCAGATCGTTTGCATAATTCTAGTGTCCTAACTTCGCAATAAATCTTTTGAACAGTTCAAGGGTGTATCAGCATTGCTACCTCCTGTTGAGATCCCTCCATCATACTTCAAGAAACTCAAGGACTAGGTGTTCCTGCATAATCTAGTAACGCCAAGCACACTTTGAGCTTTCCTCCACCAAGACGCGCAATGATGAGGTCGAGAAGTGACTTGTCAGTCCAGTTGGGGGACTGAGAGGTTCTTGGATGCTGCGTCTTGGCTCGAGTAGGAGCGTTTGGAGTTAATTTAGTTGAAGTTGAAGCTCAGTAGGAGGCTAGCCATGTCAAATCTTGTACCTGTGTATTATAACAATACATTACAATCAAATGCCTTTATTGTTGAGGGGCACAATTCCAAAATTTTCATTTATTGGTCCTTGCGCCGTTTTCTCCTTGATTATTTTTTCCCACACAGTTCTACAAGTCCAGAACACAATCTAGTGGGCAGTTTTGCATCTTAGGGTACCTTATGTGTGTATTTATATTTTTAGAAGTTGGTAAAACAGCATACTGAAAGTGAGACACTCTTCACACAGAAATTGAGTCTTCAGTAGACTGGGAAGTTGGAACAGTTGTGAATGATCATTACTAATACAATGTGACCTTTACAGTTGATTGGAAAATTGGCCACATGTGAATGATCATTACTTCGAACACAATACACCTTTACAGTTCATTCTTGGAAAACTGGAAATTCTAAATGTCTGAATTCTTATCGTCTTGAAATGTTATTGTCATTCATGATAACTTTTGCAGTTTCAACTTGTTAGTACTCGGTACTTCAGTAGTGTACTTTGCTAAACTGATGGATGGAGTAGAGCACTCAGCAAAGCACTGAATCTGAAAATTCTTGAATTGTGCGTATGTGGTTCTGGAGAAGGAGCAGATGGGCAATTAGCTACACTAGTACACTGTAATGATATAATAAGCATGTATCCTCATTAGCCTGATTGTGGCAACCTTCACCATGTTGCTTCAAGTAGATACTAACATATCATTGACCTCAGTTGAAACATATTGCATGTTTAGAAGTGGTTAATAAAACTTTTTGACAAAACTAACAATTGGTGTATTCCAGTGGTTTCATGGCAAGTAATTCCACTTCTTTCTGCCATTCGTGTATTGGCACTGTATATCAAACAGAAATACAGCAAATCCAATTAACTGAACAGTGAAGTTCATGTTTAGTTATTTGTATAGTTAGCCCTGACCGTACTCATCTCTGAATTCTACTAATACTCTAACCAAGGGTAGCTGGTGTAAATGTTGTTCCTTCAAAAACCTGAAGTGACATTTCTTTGCAAATAAACAAACTTTCTGAATGTTAGTGATTTCACTTTGGATGGAGCAGTGTTGAAATTCTTCATGCTGGTAGATATTCCTTATACTGCGAAAGTTTATACCATGTCAATTTTTCTGTGCCAACTGGCACTACAACTTATCACTTGACCTAATAGGCTACAAAGTTACAGTAAGGCAAAATCTTCAGAATGGTATCTGGATTCACTCTGTAAAAAATATTACAACTTTCATCCAGCTGCTTGAATTTGTTCATCTTTGAACAAAAATCCAAGGGGTTGTTTTACAACCTGAGAGCCTGGACAGCATCTCATGAAGGCGACATTTGCCTATATAATCCAATTTCAGGGCTCCTTTAGCTGTTTCAGAGCCAAGCAATTTTGGAAAACCGAAACAGAGAATAAATGCAGTTTTTTTTTTACCTTGCTATTGTGCAACACAAACTGAACACTGCAGACTATCTTGCAAGAAAAAATCGACCACATAACAGCCTATGTTCCCTGTGTAATCAAGCACACGAATAACTTCATCTCAGCCTACAGTATGTTTTCCGAGAGGTATGGGACTATGGGAGCATGTAGCAAATTGATCACATTGATCTGAATTCAGAAGTAGGCTCCAGGGACAGGGAGACCATGCTTCAGTTGAGGCCTGGTGGGAGGAGATAATGGCGCCCATTGCAAACCCTGATGTGAAGGTTTCTGCCTCTATCTTTATCTATACATGCAGAGTATTTGAAAGGAAAGAAACTGACATATTTTTCAAAAAAAAAAAAAGAAAAGAAAGAAGAAGCAGGCAGCCACTGAAGATATGCTATGTGGCCAAGGATGATGTTGCAGACAAGCTAGTTGGTTATGTGTAGTTTCTCAGCTGCTCTGTTTTTGATGTTGTTCGCTCTTTTCTTCTGAAATCATTTTTTTGACTGATCAGCTAAGGTACTTGTTCATCACCGTCAAGTGCTACTCACTGTCCATTTTTTTTTTGAAAACAATACAGTGATGAAAAATTGGTCATTTCCCATCTAAATTCATTCATTTACTGTTCTAACACTTCTCCCTTGCCGTGTTGGCTGTTGTAATTCTTATCAAGTGCATTCCTGTTTCCATGTACCTATAACCTACTTGAGTACAAACTTGATCCATATTCCACAGAACAATTTGTTTAACTGCCCTACCCAATGCAGAATGTTGTAGCAGCTCAAGCATGTCCCATAGCGCTGCAATTCTTCAAGTCTTCGATCTCCCAAGTCTCACAGTACACATTGATTTCCAAAAGGAGATTTCTAGGAAACAATCAAGAACTCCCTCTAGTCGTAAGTGACGTCTTGTGTCATAATAATGTTTCCAGCTTTCCCTGTGCCTATGTCTCATTTCTCTAGTACAATGTGCTCTGGACATTTCAGTTATACACTAAAATTCTATTAAAAACTTCAAAAAATTTACCAAGTCCCCTAGTCACGCAGGGCGAGCCATGAGTTACTTCTAGTATACATCTGATCATGCTTTGGATTTGACTTCATCATTCAGATATTAAAATATCTATAATATTTTTAAAGAAATAGAGCACAGGTTGTCTTCAGCTACAGAAACAGAAGGGAAAATTCTTGAAATAGATAATTGACATTCTCTCATGTTGGAAATGATGCATCAGGTTCTTCATCATTAATAAAAAGATTTCTGAACATTGCATAGTCTTTTGCAATGTTCGGAGATGCTAAATTCTTTTGGTATAGTACTAGCTAATAATAGTGAACTAGGTTGCTTTTCTGCTGACCTTTCTCTATCTTATCTTTGTGCTGAGTAGAATGGCACAATGGCACCTGCAACTACCACTTGCTGAATAGGAGGGAAACATCTGACTAACGCATTTTCCATGTCAGACATGGCTGGACAGATTCAGAATTCAAAGGCAATACTTTTTTAAGCAAACTTTATTCCTGCCAACAAGTTCTTGATACTGATCGACTTGTAAGTTGTTTTTTCCTATTTGGTTCCCCTTTTTCATACCTTTTTCTTCTTTCGCTGAACATTGTGGACTTGGATCGTGAGGGAAGTACAATATTTACACTAAAATGTTAGACTCGGACAATAAAATTAAATTCCTCCAAATTTCTTTTCTTCCTAGTAGTATACTAATATTTTGCTCCCGTGCCTTTTTGTCGAAAGCTCTGTCTTGTACGTCAAAAGAGCATGATGATGCATATACACACCATTAAGCAGTTCGAAACGCACTCTTCATCCTGCGATCCGATCTTACGACACAGAATCTGGCTCATGATAATCCTAGATTTTAACTCATAAAAAAATGTCTCAGCATGCACTCAAAATGGATTTCACATCTGATGAAAAGAACAGCCAAATCTTGAGAAAATTTCCCCTGCATGCCTCAGCGATGGTATCTGAAGATGCAGACTTAACCGATCATTTCTTGAATGATTCGTTATTCAGAAACTAGAACATCATGGTGAGGAATTAAACACTTCATAATTAATTATATACTGGTCAAATTAATTGAAAATCAAAGTACAGGTCGCTAGAAAACTCTACATCCATCCACTAGGATCTTTCACAGCCTGAGGTCCAAGTCTATCTTCTTACTCTGCTCCGATGGCTGCTGCTCCGAGCTCGGCGGCTCAGGCTGCGTTCTCATCCGGAAGCTCCCCGGCCACGTCGAGCTGACCGGCTCCTCGAAGAGGAGCTGCGTCCACGGGGTCGCCGCGGCCGTGGCGGCGCTGTCGCCGTCGTGGAACCTGGGCGCCGTGCCCGCGGCGGTGGCGGCCGCCCGCGCCGCGGCGAGCTCCTGGCTGGCCTTGTGGATGGCCGAGCTCGCCGGGCTGACGCGCAGGGCGGCGTGCACGAACGCGGCGTGCGCCTCGAGCGGCAGGCCGGCCATGACCATCCTCTGCGCGTGGAGGTGGTGGTAGGCCGTCGCCGAGGACGAGGAGCGCTTGGCCGCGCTGCGCTCCCGCTTGTGCGCGTTCTGGTGCCCGCCCAGCGCCTGCGAGCTGAAGAACTTGCGCATGCAGAAGTTGCAGGAGAACACCTTGTGCGGCGCGGCGCCGGCGCCGGCGGCGCCCGCAGCCGGAGAAGGAGGAGAAGCAGGCTTGGCCGGCTCGCCGTCCGAGGACGAGGAGTCGCCGTCCGTGGCCGGCGCCGATAGATCATCTTGCGAGGCTTTCACGGCCAGCGTGAGGTCCAGCCACGCCATGGCGCCGTCGACCCTACTTATCTGCTCGCCGCCGGCCATGGGCAGCCGCTCCGTGCTCTGCTCGTTCACCGACGCCTCATCGGCCATCTGCTCCATGCTCCAATCTTGCATGGAAACTGAAACTAGCTAGCTGCTAGTGTTTCTTGGCTCTCGACGCTGCTTCTGCTTGCAGGTGATCAGCTACCAGCTACTACCACGCCTGGTTTCAGGTTCGCAGTTTGCTTTATAGAGAGTGAGAGGGCCCGAGGCACGGGGACAAGCTAATAACGTAAGGATTGTAGAGAGGGAATAATTCTTTTGGGTAATGGAGGCTTGTGGAGGGTCTCTGCGAGGAATCAGGAGGTAGAGAGAGAAAGAGAACCTTTGGTTTGTCTCTCTCTCTCTGCACTCCACTTATTAGTGGATATCTCCTCCGAATCACACTCTCTTTCTCTGTCTAGCTTCCTTTACCCGCTTATCTCTTCTTCCTCGATCTCCTTTGCTTTCCCATCTGGATCTGGCCCATGTCCCTGGAGCAGCGCCTTCTCACATCACCGTCTCCGATCCTATGCCCTCGTCCATCCTCATCCGGTTCTGTACCCAGGTTCATTCCACACCTGTAGCAGGTAACCCATGTAGAGCTTGCCTCCATCTGTGACTGTACCTACTCTTTTTCTGAAAGATCATGGTACCATACCTGGTAGGACAAATTAAATTTCAACGGCAACGTCAACCGTTGCTCTCCAGTTGAAACCGACGTGTCGTTTTACCAGTGGCGCAGGGTGCGGTGAAAGTGATTTCTCTGACAAAAACATGCGTGAACACACATACAACTGGTTCTTCTGGAATTTTGCTGTCCAAACTCCAGTTAAACTCATGGTTGGGTTCATGTCACAGTCAGAAAGCCATGCATGAAGCTAACCCACTCTGTCCTTCACATTGATGGCACCCTGATCAAGTTACATGCTCACACATCCTGCAAACCTTTGTCTGAAGATTAGCATTTACGCCGAAACACGGTGACCGGGACGCGCCGCGTGACGTTGACTGCACCCTGTTTTCTCTGATAAGTTCCATTAGCACACATGATTTTTCTCTTTTCTTTTTATGTATGTGTTCAGTAGCAGTAGACACTAGTTAGTGGGCGCTGGAAAGATTTCCCCGCATCGGGTCCTGTCGTTTTTCTGTACCAGCACTAGAGCTGACTGATATGAACACTAACAGTTCAGAGTTTAGACTAAATCACTATGACTTGTTCATGAACCTTGTCTCATGCATGCATTTTGTGTTTTTTGCTATCCTCTTAGAGTTGGCAAGTGTCAGCGATGGAAATGTGGAATTGTACAATGATGCCCCCACAAGATTTTTCCTTTTGGTGGTGGGAGACTGTTGCTGTCACAGCCCACAAGTGCACTGGTATAGAGAGGAGGACCAGCTGTACTTTTTTTTTTCCCGGTGGTCTTCTGTTTGCAGCTGGGAGCCCGAACCCCGAGCAGATGAGTTCTTGCGAAAGCTAGTGCGTTGTGATGTTAGCATTGGATCCTGACTCCTGAGTCAACTTGATCAGGCAGGCTTGGGGATAGAAAAGGAGAGGCACCTGGCTTCCTTCCACATACTTAGCCATATCTGCAGGGGGCAGCTCCAACATGCGTCGCTTTCGGCGAGATATGCAGATCTACATGCATTTCTAGAGCACAATCGGCCAGGGACCCAGTGGAGTGGCATCTAGTTCTTCAGTTCCACAATCACCAACCTTGTATGTTTCTGTTTCTTCTTTTTTCAAGAAAAAAATGCTATTAATTTCCCGGCTTGAATAGGAAGGAACGTATAGCTCGGTTTCGCCACCTGTTGCAAGTGCTTTCTGTCATCATGTTATTTAGGTATGGAGTAGTTCTCAAATCATGAGCTCTACTCAATCTGTGGTCCAGCTCAGCTGTTGTATTTGACCTGTGCTCTCAAACTTTGAGAGGGGTCCAATAATCTCAACATGATCATAGTGGGAGATCCTGCTTGCGCAGCTATTCCTTTCGTAATGGAGACGGCAATACATCGGCAAGTTTTCAACGTGATTAGACAGCTATAAGCCATGAAACAATGTTAGAAATGGCCAATCAAGAACACCCACAGTTCGGTTGGCCTGTTGCTGCAACTTACAAGTCATCAACTGATGTCACTTCAGTCCTGTACTTGCAGCGAGCTGAGGTCAAGTACAGTTAATGCTTTGACCTTATCCCCTCCGCGTCAAGCTGAATGCGACAGTAAGAAATCCTATTCGCACTGTAATTCCTTTCTTGAGACCGATTTAGAGAGATGATGATAACTTGCCGAAAAGATTTTCTAACCTGCTGCTAATTATTTGAGAAATCAGGCGTCTGCCATGTGATAAATGAGCAGGACTCTTCCTAATTCGCACCACAAGTGAGTGAGATTAGTTCAACTTGTCCAAAAGGCAGCCACACTTTTCTATTGGTATGAGTTCCTGGTGATGGTGGCAACCCTTGTCTGCCACTTTGCATGCTTCTAGTAACAGAGCAATGGCCCATGGAAACCACGAGAGGGCAAAATACTTTTCAAGCAACAACATCCCTGGCATCTGCAGGAACTGATGTTATGTTCACTCAGGCATAGGGTGCTAAAGCCTCTGAAAGTCTTTTATATATCAGGTGCACGTAGACATGTTTACATGTTGATTCCTTGGACCATGTCTGGCCACAATGGCAGCCATGGGGGCTGTATGCTGCGTCCAGAAGCCAAAAGAGAAGGGATGAGAATGACATGTAGTTTGCAATGAGAAGAATTAGGGGGGTTTCAGATGGACGGTCTCATGAAGTGCAAGAATATTGGGAACTTGATGACACGCTTTACTGAAAATCAAACTTGTGTGCCCGGATTGGGCACGTCTCTCTTCTTGTTTGTCCTTTCATGAATGTTCACCAATCGCATTGCGACAAAGATGGGTCCTCAAGGATCTGCATCTGCCGACGAGCATTGGACAAGAACTTTCAGCAGCAGCAGCAGTAGTGGTAGTTACCTTGTGACTTTGTTAAAGCATCTGACAAGTGACAGGGCTTGATCCTGACTAAACGCACATGGTGAAAAATCAGGTGCTTGATTTGTGGACTGGAGTTGTGCATGGTGTGGGAGATTCGTCTCGTCGATTGTTATCGATAACTTGATTATCCCCGGAAGTGAGTTTGCTGAGAGCCTGGGACTGCTTGGCATCTTCTGAACTTTTTATCCTGTTTTTGCTTTAACAAACACGTTATCTTACCTTTATGTCAGATGTCTTAAGGTTCGTGAACTTAAGGTTTGCTACACTTGTCAGATGGAGAAAGCAGTGAAGAAGTTTACGTTGATCCATGGAGCATGGCTGTTCTTGCAGAGAGTTTTTGTTTGCTGTAAATAAAATTCACCTCAGAAAGTTATATTTATATTTATATGATCAGGAATAGTAAAGTGAAGTTCAGGAATTGAATGAATCTATCAGTTCAATTATTGCTCTAGATTGCATCGAACAACTTCGATAGCATAAAGAATGTTCTCTAGTCGATCACGCGTGAATTTAGAAAAGAGCTCCAGAGCCTACGAAAGTGTGCCATGCAAGTGAAACTGAAACATTCTGATGCGCTGCACTGTCAGAAGGAGACAGATTTTATTTTTCTTCGACGAACCGAAGGAGACAACTAAAAAGAAAGGAGAGAATCGTCGAGAAAAAAGCATAAAATGCAAAAGCATACCAATCTACTTTCTATCGGCATTAAAAGTACAGAAATGTGACATCAACTCTCAAGGACATGCGCTAGAGAAACTAGAGCAACTGCTGTTGCATTTCTATAACCAAAGGCCTACGCTACTTTCTTCTGAAGTTGTGCAGGATCTACTTCTATCCCATAGGTACCTCATGAATGGACGAGAAGCGTTGGACGAGTAAAAAGCCTAATCACGCTGATGCTATTCAACATCTACAGGAACTAGGGGAAGCTTGCACATCAATCACAGGACTGCACATGACCCTTCTGATATGGTGGATGCTAGTAAAAGTTCTCAAATAGAGAAGGCCTCCATCGATGTCGGTATCTTTCACCCCCAGTACTGCAATGTAAAAGGATGATTTCATATCCAAATCCAATTGTTACCACGTGTGCAGAGAGTGCAGTGGAATAGAGAAGCAGGGCTCTGCACTAAGCTGCTGGTTTAGAGGGGAGGAGGGCAGTAACAAAGTGAAACGTGTTTTGGACTGCATTACTGAGGCGCCACCTCCCCTAGAAAAAGGATTTCGATGCTATTATATTATATTCTCGAGGATTGCAACCTACAGAACAAACACCATGCAATATCTGAATAAAATTGTCACTATTTTGTCACCACGCATTGCACAGTTTTGAGGCTTTTATCTGTTTACTGCGAAAATGGGGCATCACAGTATCATGTACTTAACTGATGAATGTATTGAAGAGGGATGCCGACTGTTGCGCCCATCGATCCCGTACGACTTCCTTTAATTACAAGCCAGATTACTACACATAACAGAGCCAAAACAAAACTATAAGCGAATTAAGCAAGGGAAAAAACAGCTGCACATTCCTTAGCATAACCCTGAACTTTTTTAGTTAGTTGACAGCAGTTCATTGCCCACATAAGTTACATTTATCATTTCTCACATTGCATAATGAAACAATATTTAACAGATTATGTATTTTCTCAATGTTACCCATTGTAGCAAAAATGAATGCACAATATATTATCCTACTATCTGTCAAAACATAACCTAATATGTTTATATTTACTATAAAAGAGAAAGAAACTAATGATTTACAGAACCAGTGCACTACCACATTATCAGAAAGTCATCTGAGACTAACCATGTACTGATGTACAAGAAATTGCTGGTAAAGAAATGCATCCTGTTAAATGAAATCTCCTTCCACAAAAAATGCACCACCAAAACCATTTATGCCAACTGATCAGTCAGTACCAAAATTTTTGCATTCTCCTTTCACATGCTGACTCACATGAACAAGAACAAAGTCATCCATCCAAAGTATACAAGTTCTAAAACTACCTGTACCAAAATGCTTGCTAGATATCCATTCATATACTGCCAAACAAATGAATAACGACTCAGAAACTCAAAGATGTCAGTCATAAATCGCTACTGATAATATTCTAAGCATCCTGTCAAATCTCCTTTCACACACTGAATGAGGAACGGATGTGAAAGTCTAACTTCAGTCTCTTCACTTCCTTGTCTAGCTATGAAGGCTTTCATTTTCTGAGTCTAGGTTTCTTCCCTATCCATGAAATCTGCCAAGGCTGGCCTGTGGTAGTCTCAGCAGAACCAGTCTTTTGTGCAGTCTCAGCAGAACTGATGTTTCGTTCTTTGGAGTCCGTCCCTTGTGCCTTTGCATGCTTTGTCTGATTTCTACGTATTGTAGCAGTCTCACCAGGATTTCTGTTCTGCTCAGCCTTCGTTTTCCGTGTAGGCTTCCTCCTATACATTGCGCTAGCCTCAGCAGAACCGGTCTTCTGCCCAATCTCAGCAGAACTGATGTTCTGTTCTGTGGAGTCTTTCCCTTGTGCCTTAAAATGCTTCATTGGCTGAGTTCCACCTATTGCAGCAGTTTCATCAGGATTGGTGTTCTGCACAGCCTCTGTTTTCCGCGTAGGTTTCTTCCTATACATTGTGGTAGTCTCAGCAGAACACTGCGCTTTGTCAGTCTCACCAGAATTGATCTTCTGCTCTTTGTCATTCTTGACAGAATTCCACTGCGAACTGCTGGTAACTTTCTTTCTCAGCTCGTCTAAATCATTGGTCATTAAGTCCAGAGTATCAAAAAAGTGGTGCTCGTCATCGCTACCAATCTCAGACTACAGACACAAATAGAAGAAAACATGTTATGGAGTTGCCAACAGATAATGCAGGAATCATCATGCAAACTAGTAACATTAGCTTACATTTGCTTCCAACTCGATGTACTCAAGACCTTTATGCACGATCCTGATCAAGGTACCTTGTGGAATCATTCCCTGGATGTTGCCTCTTTCAATATCCGCCTCATAGAAGAAATTGAATGCAGTATGCACAAATCCTGCAATTTCATATGGAACAAGTACATCATTAGGTTACATCTTACAAATAATTTACATGCTTCAAAAAAAAAAAACTAGACAGCATAGCCAAAAAAGAAGACGAAGAGGACAACGATACCAGAACCCAAACAGCTAAAGACAAGCTTACTGCAACTTTTTATACAATGACAAATAATGCAAATGTCTTTCATGTTTCACATTGAGCAAGCTAACACTAAACAATCAGCTTGATTCTGGTGAAATTATTAGAGGCGCTGAACTATTTGGGGGAGAAAACCTGACACCTCATAAAGTGTCTAAGAAACAATTAAGCAATGCAGAAATAATTACGCAACCCACTCAATGAAGGTTAGTAGTACAAATGATGCCACTGTTTTATTACCACATTAGATACTGTTCTTTTCCTTGATTCTAGCTCTCCAGGAATCCAAGTTTTCTGAGCTATTTGCTGAATTCGTAATGACACATCATTGACCAAATTATGGATCAAAAGAATAATGCCAAAACATCAGGTTGGGAAATCCAATATTAAAAATTATTAGGTAAGAAAACGCAACGGCATGAAATATGGAATCCTCCAACCAAGAGCGAAATGTCACCATTTATTAAATTATCCTCCCAAGTTCGTATGTACAGTTCAAATTGGCCATTTTTCTGTTCATATCAACAGATCAACATAGTCACACAACAATTTATTTTTCAACCGAACTTATAAAGAATTGGTATGTGGTCAGTTGTATAAAACATCATGAATCAGCAAAAGTAAATGGCCCAAATAACTTGTTAAATTGGTCCAAAGTCACCAAAGCAACAAACATTCCTATAATCACTTAGAACAGAAGTTATTGGTGATTTATTTTGTATTAACAAACCAAGCATAGTAAATTTTTTCGCAACTTTCTGGATGTTTCACAAAACAACATGCTACCTGTGGCACGCCTTAAAAGAAAGAAGAAGCCATACAAGGATGTACTACTGTTCCCTTAGAACCAAAGAATAAATGTTTCTTAAAGGAAGCACCGTCATAGTTTTATTAAACTAGCAGTACTCTCGTGGTTCTGATTTATAAGCTATTCGATGAACCCGACAAGACAATAAAATGACCCAAGCTTAGGATGAACGAAAATTTTTTGTGATAATGGCACTGGCTGATCAACATAAGTGAATATTCCAAAAAAATATGTTCCCCTGCCTCCCTTCACACATTGATTTATTTCTTTTTGTTCTCTACACATGAAATTCTTCAAATTTTTCACTAAACTAAGCAAACCAACACTAGTTTCAGCCATTATATAGGTCTCTAACAACACAATGACCAATATTACCCTAGAAAGAACTAACAAACAAGTAATGCTAATATCCGACCAAGATGTGAGAGGATTGGGCTCCAGTTTGTCAAACCTGAATCCTGGAGGTATCTGTACACTGCAGCGTTAAGCTCAGTTCCTGTGAGGGCCTCAGACCCTTTTCTCTGCATCGAAGACGACACTGAAGGAACCAACCCTTTCTTGAAGTCTAGAAAGGCAGTTACAATTACAAAGTCAGTCATCGAAGATTTGGTAACTAGAATGCTAATATGATGGCATCTTGCCAAAACATTAAGGCAACAAAACAAATTCTTGCCAATGCTCGTAAAAGCATACAAAATTTTAAACAATCAATCAGCTGTCTTTGCTGGAAATTCCATGAAACCAGAAGCATCACAGGTGCTCAAATTTGCATTAACTGTTGGTGTACTGTGTGTATTAGGGCCCAATAGGCCCATGTAAGACATCTATATAGCTACCCTCTAGGGTTAGCCCATAATAAATCTATTACCTTCTGATATGGTATCAGCCTAGGTTAGGGTTAGGGTTACCTGTGACTGCCGCCGCCGTCGCCGCCGCCGCCGCCGCCGCCGGCCGGCGCCATGGCCGGCGACTCCTTCCCCCCTCCCCTCTCCTCTTTCCCCTCTCTCCTTCCCTCGTGGGCGCAGGTGGCGGCCGCCGACCGGCCCCCTGCGGCCGCGGCTCTGGCGGCCGTCGGGGCGGGCCCTGCCGCCGCCGAATTACTTATACATGTCATAACTTCCATCTAGCCTAGGCCAACCAAAAGTGGAAGTGGCGTTTATGTTTCAGAGTTCAGCCTTTACACGAATTCTGAAGCTCTGAATCCTTAAAAAAAGTGAGGAGTTGACCACAAAAGCTAAAGAGATTAATTAGGGGACACAATTCAGTAATAACCCAATCAAGGACATGATTAACCCAATTCAGCAATCGATTTTGCTCATGTACTAACAAACCACGAGACCTCCATCAGTAACGTTCAAACCGACCACTGATAACCAAGAAAGGACGCCCAAACGAACAATTCATAACCCTAGCCAAGATTTCATCCAACCGCATAACGCTGATCAAGAACATATGCCTCGTCATGATGAACCCCAACGCAAGGCGCAAGGAAAAAAAGAAAAGGCTCGCCGATCCAAGAAACATCCAAATAGCGCGCAATGCCGACACGGGAGGAGCGGGGCTTGAGGCCAAACCTGAGAAGTACGCCCTGGAAGTAGGGGGTGCACGGCGGCGGAGGTCGTTGGGCGCGACGCACGGGAGCGCCCGCCGCTGCTCCGGCCGGCGGTGCGGAGATAGTCCGAGGGCGTGAGCAACCTCGTGCGGCCCCGGCGGGGCGGCGGGGGCACGAAGCCTGCCCTTCTCTTGGATAGGTAGCGGCGCGGGAGCTTGGGTTCCTCCGTTCTTGTCTTGCCGACGACGAGGCGGTGCGGGGGGTTTGTCCGTTGGGATTCTCGGCCGGGAGACCGGAGACGGGTCTTGAAAAGAAGATTCGGAGGAGACGAGACGAGAACGCAGGCAAGATTTTATAGGCACTGGGCAGCGGGCCACATAGGTTGGTTGTGGGCCAGGGAATGCAGGGAACTGTCTCTTTCCGGGACTCTCGGGCCATGCCGGCATCGACCAGCTCGTGAGGAATACCGACCTCTGTTTCCAAATACTTATCACTTTTGAGCATCTTATTTGTTTCAAAATATTTGGCACTTCACATTTCCCAAGAAACACTTTCCTATTTTACCTTATACAAATATTAAATGAATGTTCTAGAAGCACTTAAAAGTTAAGTTCGTAAGGGTATTTTGGTCATTTTTCTTGAAAAGTTGAATTGCTTTGGTAACTGTGTTTGGTCAAAATTGCCAAGTATTCAAAAACGGAGGTCAGTAGTATGAAACGATGAGCAATATACAGTAAAAAAGAAAATTGCATTTTTAAAATTATATAAACTTAATTTTTTTTGTGGGATGCAAAATCTTTATCCAGACCAATTATACCGTATATGCACAGAGTTGTGACATGTAGTCCCTTGGTCCTAAGAATTAACGTCCTGTTATGGGAGTCCCAAACGTAGTTACTCGATCAATCTCGAGCTTTTGCAAGTTGAAATAAATCAAGGAAAAAATAAACAAAACTTTGCATTCGCAATCCGATTCGGACATTCATACTAGGGCTTTCTTTACTCTGAAATTGACTCGTAATCCATTGAGTATATCATGACACCTGATGATTTTGAACAGGTGATCCGTGAGTTGACATCCAGGTGTTCATCAGAGAGTTGAGGCAGCATCATATATGTAGTTTCATTTGTAGGTTCAGTTTAATTAGAATATTGTAACCGGCATCTCCGATCCGATGCTTGGGGGTGGTGATTGCTCATGATACTTTTCTTGCCATGCTGTAGAAAGAATGACCGCGCGGAGAGATCAGCAGAGAAGCTTTGCCCACATTGCAAGAAACACAAGTAGCTATAATATTCTCATAAACAACTTATGTGAACATTGCAGAGAGCAATCCTTACACCAGCGAAACAGCACCTCATTTCACTTGCTACTAAACAACAAACACGGCCAGAAATTGCGAAGGAAGATTAACTGTACCAAAATTAAAGACCATATTATGCTGAATGTTAAAGAAAAAGGGAAAAAGAAAGACAAAGCTGCAGGAATGGAGCACAAGAACTAAGAAGTATGAAATCCAAGGGCACACATGCATAAACACAATCGAAGAAGGTCATGTCTGCCGTGCATGCAGATAGATCAGAGTCCGAGGCCAAGGAGCAGCCTCCCCGCGAGTCGGATGCCGCCGTCGAGCAGGCCCCGGCCATGGAAAAGCATCGTGCCGGCGAGGTCGTCGGAGCCCGGCTCGGGCCCGGGCGCCAGCGCCGGGGACATGGTCATGTCCATGTAGTCGGCCACCGGAGGCATCGCTGCCGTGACAAGCAGCAGGCGGCGCGCGTCGGCGGCGGTTGCCAGGCAGCCGGCGAGGAGCACGGAGAGGACGCAGGCCGCGGCGAGGCTCCTCGACGACGCGGCGGCCATGGCTCTTCGCTTGCCTAGATGCTCGTGGCTGCGCAAATGGTGTGTGTGGCTGAATGTGACGAGGCGTGGAAGCCTTGTCCCGTATCTATTCGTTTATATAGTCGAGCCCGTTTGGTGGAGCGAGAGCGAGACGTGTCGGTGCGGGCACGCGTCAATAAGGTGCGCATCAGTTGGTGTAGGAGTACGCGTGTGTGCCATCACGTTTGGTTGACCCATCGATACGTGCACCGCACTAGCTCACTGCTGGTAGGTTCGGTCGTCATGTCTTTCGTGTGTACAGGTTACACGCCGCGGGTTGTTACGTTGATTCTTTTCCGGTCAGCCAGGATGCAAACATTTTGGCGCCTCCCAGCACTTTATTTTAATTCCGCAAATGTGTGCCAAGATTCATACTCAAGGTCAAGGATGCTGGCTACAGTACTAGGAAAAATTCATGCATTTTAATTAGATCATGTACTAACTACTCCTAATTAAACCTTCGTTAGTTCGTTTACATCCCATTTTTTACAGTCCGATTGTACTAAAGTAATGAACCAGTGGCAGATTGTACTGTTGAGTAGTAAAATATAATCCACTCATATCTCGGTAAGATTGTACTTACATTGTCGCTCCTATCCAACTCCGTTTAGAGCGCAAGTTTGCAATCTCAGTCTGCTGCACATAAGTTTCTTCCCCAAAATGCGCTGAATCTTTCATTGGTTGCTGGAAGGACGCGCGTTATCGTTCACATGCATGCTACACAAACATCCTACTCCTTTCTTAAGGCGCAAATATTATTGGATTCATATTTCAAATTTAATAGCCTACAAAAATTAATATCATTGGATTCATATTTCAACATAAGGTTTTTTTTTTGAAAGGGCTCGGATAGAGTATCATCAAATTCACATGCAGAAAATAGTGCCAGCCCGAGTTAAAGATTTTCGAAGGCTCTCCGAGTCACATAAAACAAAATGTATTCTTATTAATATGATACCATATCTTCGTTCAAAATTGGACGAACCAACATCACACATTCAAGAATGGAAGGGAATTACACATAACGATGGTCATCATGAAAGAAAAACACGCGTGTGCACATAATCAACCGGCAAAAGACGCCACAACGAAGATCAACCGACGGCGAGGACGCAACGCAGTAGCGTGACAACAACGGCCAGGAAGGTCAGCACTGGATCCGCCGGCCGCTCGAGTTGTATGTAGGTCGATCGATATATCCCGATCAGAGTCCGAGGCCAAGAAGCAGCCTCCCCGCGAGGCGAAGGCCGCCGTCGAGGAGCTCACGACCTCCCTCGAGAAGCAACCGGCCGCTGGCGTAGTCGGCGCCCGGCGTAGGAGACGGTGCCATCCCCGGGGACGCGGGCGGCATCGCCGTGGCGAGCAGACGGCGCGCGTCGGCGCCTGGCAGGGCGGCGGCTAGGCAAGCGGCGAAGAGCAGGGCGAGGAGGCAGGTGGCGGCGGCGAGGCTCCTCGACGTCGACGAGGCGGCGCCGGCAGCCATGTTTCCTTCCTGGCCCCTGCGTGTGCTTGGGCCTGAGCCTTTGTTTTCTGCCTGCGTCCTGTGAGGCTGCGAGTGCAAAAACTGTGGCTGATTGAATGTTGTTCAGTTTTCAGAAGAGCCCCTTTCTGATCCGTATATATAGCTAGGCGCGAGACCTGAATCGCACGCGTCTGGTTGGTTGCGATGCATGTCGGTGTGGTTGGGCATGTACGCGTTTTGGTCGTCGCCAACCGCTTAGGTTGGTGCCAGACCTTGTGCTAGCTGCTCTTGATGACCAGGGTTGTTAGATTGACCACGCACTACGTGCAGCGCACTCCATCACCAGGTCAATCTAACCTGTCAATGGTGTACAATGATGTGCAACACCACTAAGATAGTGTTTTGGTTATGGACTGCAAACGTAAACGCAAACGGAAATGAAATACAACACTAACGGTAATGGATGGATCAAATCTCTAATTTTGTTTGGTTCAACACTGTAAACGCAAACAAATACCAGAGCTATGGTTGAAGAGAAAGGCAAGTTGCAAGGATCTGGCTGTGATCCGTTTACAGCGGATATGCAGCTGTAACGTTTTTGAATGGGCTGTAATATGATTACGGGGGTAATGGATTACAGGCCACGCTGAAACAAACACGTGTAACATAATCTCTTACCTTCTATTTACGTTACAGTGAACCAAACGTTACCTAAGTTTCAAGTCGAGGGTGTTTTGCAAGACGGATTCAAGAGTTGTGAGCTGTGCTCTGCACAGTTTTATTTACATTTCGACCATGCAATTAACTGAGAAATGAACCGAGAGTAGTTGAGGGTTTAAAACTGGGTTTTTTTTTACAAGTCAAACAAAGAATGCTCAAATACATGGCATAGTATAGTACATGTATCAATTAGATGTACATGGTCCTAGCTCTCGGAGTGGACTTGCTCACTAGCTAGGTCAAGCAAGAATCCAGAAACGAAGGAACAGGAAATTTTTTTGCTCGCTACTGTACTTTCTTGGTTAAGTGAATTATATAAGCATATGTGATTGACATCAGAGGTGGGAAGCGAGTAAGTTTCTCTAAAGCTCCAGCATTGATACTTTAGCTCACGATTTACAGCTTTACTCAAAACTGGTAACCAAGATGAGTTACAGACAGAAACACCGGACAACAAAGTGGTGCAGGTCAGGGAACCTGAAAAAAAGATTTGGTATTGCTGTGTGCAATGCTACCAAGAAGATATGTTGAGTCATTAAGCTCCAAGTGTTCTATTTCTTCTAAGTATTTATACACTTATAAATGACACAGAAACTAACAGTCTGCTTCACCAGCGTCCTACACGTAAATGTAAAAGGCTCCAACAAACACAAACATCATTCACCAGTTCTGAATTAGGCAACAGATAATGTAGAATCTTCCACAGCAGCTAGAGAAATCCTCCATGGTAGTTTGAGATTGGCCACCTGCCATAATTATAAAGTAAAATACGAATATGAAAAAAATGTTCAACATAAAACTAGGGGAGGGATAATTACGAGTAGAAATTCTTCTCCACGGTCTCCTCCACAGGAAGATGTATTGAATGTGCAGTGCCATCCTCAGCCTTTATAACAGTCAACTCCACCATCTTTCCAATATTTTCCACCAATATTTCGAACAACTCGTCAAACCAAAATTGAAACAAAGCATATATGAGTGCAGCCTCACAGCAAACATGAGTGCCAATGCCACAAAAAACAATTAGTTTCATGACAAAAGTTATGGAAGTACCTGTAAACTTGTAGCAACACGTCTTCCATTGCACTGAATAATTAGATCCCTTTGCCGTAGTCCAACTGATGAAGCAGCTCGCAGTGCCTTGTAGGAGACAGGCATCCAGTTAGCAAGACTTCAGAAAAATGGTAGAATTATATAAATGAACATCACCTATTTTGTTCGCACATAAGTCTGGCTGGTCAAAATGTACACCACTTATAGTATTTATACATATGTCATTTCGGTTATTACTCCCTCTGATTCCAAACGTAGGTCATTTTGGACATCGATGCTGTCTCCAGTATGATACTTTGTCTCAATCTTTTTTTGTAAAAGTATAATATTTCAAATAGAGAAAGTTATATATTATGAAAGTACTTACCATGAAGAATCTAACAACATCAACCATGTGTTATCAATATATTGATGGACCAAGTTAAGAAGTTTGAGCAACTAGATCGGAGGGAGTATTTAATATTGAAACAAACTGCATTTCCATATTCAACGAGCAGATTAAACAATCATGAACATGAGTTGTACATTTAACAAGCAAGTCAAAGCAAATAATGAACATGGGACATACCAGCTCAACAACAAGACCATCCAACCCTTCATGCAAAGTCGTGGGAACTTTCATCCAAGGTGAAGACTGGGCATTATGCAAATTCACACCGAAAGCCATTATACTTGGACGGCAATACCTCCTATAAAAGAAGCTCGTGAATAAAATACGCAAAGAAAGAGGATCTAATGTCACCAAATTCTACCAAGCTACAAACTAACTGTCAAAAGTTATAAGAGCAGCCTTGTGACAATTTGTTAACTTGCACAAAGCATGTGCATCAGTAAACTATAAAACTTTAGAGTTTGCATAATCTCATTCTCCTGCCTTTTGTTTCTTTTGCAAGGTTTTTCTGTTATCCTAAAAGAAAATGATACTGAACCATATATAGTTAATAAGTTTTGTTTGCAGTCTTGTCCAAGTCCTCATTTTCTAACCATATATACTACTAAAAAATCACGAAACTCCGCAGTTTGTTATCCCATATTTAGGTTAGTGGCCTCAGTTAGGTATCATGGTCCAAACACATAATGTGGCGGGCTTGCGGTAATGTGTACAGTCTTGTGCAGCGTGATGCGCTATGGTATCTTTTTCCTGTTCAACTTATTGGCTACAACAGGACTAACCGGTTCCTTCTACCTTTACACTAATAGCTAGCAAAAAAATCAAGGACATGTTGTAAAGGTGCATTCTTGCTTAATGTTGCCCGTTGTAGTTAAGATTAGAGTGCATATGTACATGAGAGCACAATGTTGCCCGTTGTAGAGGGGGGCCAAAAACAGGGGAAATATTTGAGCGGCCAATCCCCCCACGCCACCCAAGACGGAGCAAGGTTCAATTTTTTTTAATTAAAGAAACCGGAAGATTTGGCACATTTTAACACGGTGCAGGAATCAGGAACACGCAAAAGAGGACCCATGAAGCTACCGTCGATGGAGGCGACGGCGACGACTGCCTGGGACACTCCGGCCACAACCCTCCTAGCCTCTTCGTCGATTGGCAGGTTTGCCTCCCGGGGTATCGCCACATAACTGTCCTCTGATTACATAATTTTAGTTTCAGTGCCACGAAGCAGGTAAAACAGGACGACATTTGGAACATGAAGGCTAGGTTCCGGACCGCACCTGGGTTACACGAGCAGTGTGGGAGTGAGAGTCTTGCGGGCAGGTTCCAAGGATGCTTGGTCGGGGCGATGGGGTCGATATCCCTCCGCTTCGCCGGCGGCTCGCGGAGCACCGGATCCCGCCATGACTCCGCCATGGCGCGTACTACACTTTTTGGCTGTCCTCCCTGCTGACTGCTGATGAGGGAAGACAGAGAGATGAGCCGTAGCCCAATCATGGAGAGTTTGGGCCTTGGGGGCAGTACAGCCCAAACCCATGGTTCACAAAATGCCCATGGGCCATATCAGACAATTAAGTCCCGGGGCCCGAGCGGCGCCACGGCCCACGGAAGACGTGGATGCCGCGCGGATCGCCCACAGCACGCGGCCGAGGCCCAGGCGGAGAGGCTGGACCCGGCAGCAGGCTTCCGGCGCCGTTTGTCCACGACGCCGACAACTGCTGCTCCAGCACTGCCGGCGGCGGCGGCGCTCGGACATTGGCCATGCCCGGATCTCGGCGCTGGTGACTAGATGCTTTTTCGTTCCGGTGCTTGCGCGCGCCTCACGAGGATACGGCGCCGTGGAGGCGGCGACGCTTGAAGGAAGGATGGATGTGCGGGATGGGGATGCTGTGGTTGTACTTGTACCTGGGCTAGGAGAAATGGCTCGTATCCCGCGGCGTGCGCGTCGCGGGCTCGTTGCGTCGCGGGCACCGATTCCGGCGGGGACGCCCATGCCGGGTGCCCGGGTGGGGTGGCCATGGCGTCGAGAGGCTGCTCCGGCGGTGGCTGGCGGAGCCTTTCCGTGGCGTAGACCTCAGCTATGGCTGTGAGCGGCGAGAATACCGCAGGCCGCAGCAGAGCTGACGGGGAGTTCCCGCCGGATGCCCGGCGGAGGGGACAGCACAGCCTCGCCGGCCGCCGTGTTGGCCATCCGCCCGCCGTCCCGGCGTACTTGCACGTGCCCCCTTATCCAAATATTTACAAAATACCCCCTAATATTTACGAATAAACCCCTGATTTGGATCGCGATCAATGATCGCGATCCAAATATTTTCAATGTACCCCCTGTTATTTTATAGAATTGAGCCCCTCCCGCTCTCGACCGTCCGCCACCGCACTTCACTGCCGGCGGCCGCCACCGCGCTTCCGCCCTCCGCGGCGCCCTCCCCACGGCAGAGCATGCAGTGTTAGTTTCAATGTTTGGGCAGGAGAAGCGGCGAGTTGGCGGCGGGCTGTCACCGCGGCCGTGGACGAGCGATTCGGCCGTCGGGGGAGCACCGGAGGCGGCGGATGGAGCGTCGTCGTGGCTGATGCTTCCCTGATTCCCCCACCGCGTTGCGAGTTGCGACGGTCTTCGTGTCCACCGGAGTGGAGGCCACAACTAGAGGTGGACGTGGGGTGCCCGCGGTGGATCAGGAAAGCGTTGGGACGCCAATGGCTGCTCTGGCTTGGTTGTTGCCACCTGCAGATTAACCTGTAATAGTCAGCATGCTGCACTACTCGTGGTAACAAGATGTCATCCAATCCAAGTACCCAGTTCAGTTTCGGATTCAGACTAGTGCGTTCGGTGTAGCAGAGAATTCAGAGTTGTGAGCACAGACGGTAAGGATCTTATCCGAAGAGTCCATCTCTGATGTCTGATCGACGATCCTCACATGTTGCCCGCGGATGTAGTCAGAGGTTTCTCTCACGCTCATGCTTGAATAATGCTAACAGAATTCAGTGCAGTATGTTCATAACTAGGTACTAACGTAGATGCTGTACATGCTGATGTGTAGGAGAGGGAAGGGTGCACTCATGTAGTTTCATTTGGTCGCTGCGGTAATTAACAATGGCGTCTAAAGATGGGCATGGTTCAACCATGGAGCGAACCGTAATCGATCCAGCGATCTATTTGATACCCAGAGGAGCACCGGTTGCTCCATTTCAATCAGCTGCTGAACCTCGGTGCTCCAATGGATACTGTTGAAACCGGCGGTGCCCCGGCTTGAACGGCGTCGCTGCCGGCGAGGCGAGAACGCAGATAGGCACACGAGAAAGTGGATAATTTGGTGCTGCCAACGTCGCAACGTTTTTTATTTCTCTTTATTTGGAATACAGGACCGAGTCCCACGCCACACTGCCCAGGTGCGTGATGTGCTATTTCCTTGCGACGCCACACGACGTGCCCGCTAAAGGCGCTGTGGCGCTGACCAGACAAAACACTTGACCATGCCGTGAGCTACGCACGACTCCAGCCCACACACGACTCGTTCCTACCAGCTAACGACCTGACGCGACTCAACACATGCAAGTACGTATTTACAAAGATATGCCACGGATTTAAGCTAACAAATCACCCCCTAAATCCTTTGCACCGAGCCAACTCCAAGCTTGTTCTTCATCTCGACAAACTTGATGCGGCCAAGAGCTTTGGTCAGGACGTCTGCCAATTGCTCAGCAGTCTCCACTTGATCAACCTCCACGATGCCATGGTCAATGCACTCTCTGATGTAATGAAACTTCGCATCAATATGCTTGCTCCTGTCATGATGAACCGGATTCTTGCTCAGAGCTATTGCTGACATGTTGTCGACTTTCAGTTTCACAATAGCTGGCTCTTTGGCTGTCAGTTCAGCAAGAAGACGACTGAGCCAAACACCCTGACATGCTGCACCTGCTGCTGCCATGTATTCTGCTTCACAGGATGAAAGAGCCACGATTCTTTGCTTCTGTGACATCCAAGTGATCAGACTTGTGCCCAGGAAAAATACCATGCCTATAGTACTCTTCCTGTCATCAACATCTCCAGCAAAATCACTGTCACTGTAACCTATAAGGTCAGTTACTTGTGACTGATTTCTCTTGTAATGGCAGCCATGTTCCAAAGTCCCTTTGATGTATCTGAGGATCTGCTTCACTGCCTTCCAATGCTGCATCCCTGGAGCTTCCATATACCTGCTAACCAGCCCCACTGAATGTGCAAGATCAGGCCTAGTATTCACAAGATATCTCAGGCTCCCAATGATGCTCCTGTACTTTTTGGCATCCACGCTTTCTCCTGCATCTTTCTTGCTCAACTTCATTCCTACCTCAAGTGGTGTCTTGGTAGGATTGCACTTGGACATACCAGCCACTTCTAGTATCTTGGCTGCATAAGAACTCTGACTGACAGTGATGCCATCAGATTCTTGCTTTACCTCAATCCCCAGATAGTAGCTTAGTAACCCCAGGTCACTCATGCTGAATCTGTGTTGCATCTCCTTCTTAAATTCAGCTATGTCTTCAGCTCTTGGCCCTACTATGATCAGATCATCAACATATACACCAATTATCAGAAAGGATTTTTCATCACCTCTTCTGTACACAGCGTGCTCTAGCTTGTTTCTGACAAACCCAAGCTGAATCAGTTCCCTGTCAAGCCTTGCATTCCATGCCCTCGGTGCCTGACGCAATCCATACAACACTTTGTTCAGTTTCAGAACCTTGTGTTGATCATCTCTGATCACAAATCCTGGTGGCTGACTGACATAAACTTCCTCCTTGAGATCACCATTCAGAAACGCCGATTTAACATCCATGTGATGAACTTGCCACCCGCCATGAGTTGCAAGTGCCAAAATCAATCGGACTATTTCAATATGGGCCACCGGTGCATACACTTCATCAAAATCGATCCCTTGTCGTTGAGCATAGCCTTTTGCTACCAAACATGCCTTGTGCTTCACAATATTTCCTGCAGGATCTCTTTTCACCTTGAATACCCATTTGAGACCAATTGCACGCTGTCTAGCAGGTAGTCTGCTTGGCTCCCAGGTGTTGTTCTCCTTGATTGCTCCTAGCTCAGCTTCCATGGCCTTCTTCCAGCAATCCTCGGCTAGAGCTGCCTCTACCCCAGCGGGCTCATCTGCAGCTAGTAGGCATAAACCACTGTACTCAAAATCCATTACCTCCTCAGTTGTGTCCAGGAGATCAGGGATGGTTCTGAAACGCAGTGGTACTCCCTCAGAGTCTTCTGCTCCTTCAGATGGTGGCATTGCCCATTGAACTTGAAACGGCAAGGGAGTGAGCTCCGGCACTTCGGGGTCCTCGGTGGAGTACTGAGGTGTTGCCGGTGATCTGCCTCCGACCGCCGAGTTTTGCGGCTCAGGTGATGATGGCTCTCCCTGTACTGATTTAGGCGCTTGTGCGTCTAATGGAGCTATTATCGGACCACCAACAGTGACTGGGAAGTGCGCTGTCAGTGGTGCTGCAGTTTTGACCGGGGTCGCGTCGTCCGCCGCCCAGTTCCACGCCTTCTTCTCGTTGAAGATTACATCTCAGGTGACCATCAGCTTCTTGCCCACTGGGTCATAGACCCTATAGGCCTTGGTCCCGGGTTCATAGCCGAAGAACACCCCCGGAACGGACCTATCCGCCAGCTTGGTGATGCCAGGGCTGACGCGCTTGGCATAGGCCACGTACCCAAAAGTGCGCAGATGACGAACGCTGGGCTTCTTCCCGTACCAGGCCTCGAATGGGGTTCTCCCCTCCAAGCTTCGTGTAGGCGACCGGTTAAGGATGTACACGGCCGTCTTGATTGCTACTCCCCAGGATTTGGCTGGCACCCGCATGCTTTTCAGCAAGCACCGAGCCATCTCGACCACCGATTGGTTCCGGCGCTTGACAATGCCGTTTTGTTGAGGTGAGTACGGTGCTGTGGTGTTGTGCTTGATCCCCTGCTCATTACAATATGCAGTGAACATATTTGAGTTGAAATCACCACCGCGGTCGCTTCTGAACGCCTTGAGATGGCGTCTGTGCTCACGTTCAGCTGCTGCCTAGACCTTCTTAAAGTACTGGAACGCCTCGTCCTTTGCTGTCAACAGCTCAAGCCACATGAACCTGCTATAGTCATCCACGATGAGGAGGAAAAATGACTTCCCTCCTGGAGTCGGTGGAGAGATGTGGCCACACAAGTCACCATGGAACAGCTCCAGTCCGCGCTTTGCACGATACGTCGAGGCCTGTGGGAACGGCGTGCGATGCTGCTTCCCGAGTGCGCAACCATCACACACCTGCTCGCCCCGCCGGATCAGTGGTATGCCATCAACCATCTCCTTCACTCCCAACTCCCGTAGGGATCGGAAGTTCAGATGCCCATATCAAGCATGTCATCGCCACGCTTCCTCCTCCATCTTGGACAGCAGATAGACTAGCGCGCACAGAGTCGGCTTCATGGTGTACAGCCGGTTCTTGCGCGTCGCCTCCACCAGGACTGCACAATCCCGATCGAGCACTTGCAGGATGCCATTGTCAATCTCAATTCTGTAGCCTCCTTCTTCTAACTGTCCAAGATTGATAATATTGCATTTCAACGATGGGATGAAGAATACCTCTGTGAGGACCCTGTGTTCCTCATTTCTGCCTGAGACCATCACTGCACCAAGTCCACAGATCTCCACCTTGGAGCCATCTTCAAAGCGGACGACACCACGCACCATCTCGTCGAGTGACGTTAGCACCTCACGGCACCCCATCATGTGGTTTGTTGCGCCCGTGTCAAGGATCCAGGCGCCCTCGTCGTACTCCCCTGGGAACACGCGTTCCTGATTCAGGAATACGCTCTGGGTAAGACTGTAAGAGAGGTGTGCACGACGCTACAAACCTCCGTCAGCAGCAGTGCCGGCTGCTCGATGTCGGCCCTCGCCACATGAGCGGCCTCCTGCCGCTCCTCCTTCTTCGGCTTTTTGCACTCCTTGGCCCAGTGTCCATAGATGTCGCAGTTCTTGCACCTCCCCTTGCGTCGTGGCGTTCCCATCGACATGAGCTTGATGCCAGAATCACCGCGCGCTGCAGCCTTCCCCTTGTCGCCGGAGTATGCACCACTCTTGCCACCAGATGATGACGACTCAGACTGGAGACGATGCCTGTTCCTCGCCGCCCAGTCTTCCTCGGTCAGCAGAAGCCGACTGGCCTTGTCAGTTACCTGATCTACCGTTGGCTCGAACCGATCCTTAGCAGAACGGAGTCTGCCCACCAGCTCCTCGACCGTGAGTTCCTCCATCTTGCAGAACATCTTGATCGAGACAGCGACTTGATTGAGTTGAGCCGGCACAACACGGGGGAATTTCTTGACGACACGAATATCTTCAACTTCCTCGCCGAGGGTCTTCAGGTTTGCGATGAGGTTGTTGATCCTCATGCCAAAATCTTCCACACTCTCACCTCCTTGAACGCGATGTTCTCGAACTCTTTGAGGAGCTTCTGAGCATTGGCTGCCTTGACACGGTCAGTTCCTTGCCTCATGGTCTTTAACAGATCCCATGCCTCCTTGACGCTCGCCTTCGCACCGATCGCTGCCCACATGTCACTAGGCACGGAGCGCATTAGGGCGCCCATAGCCTGCCTATCTATTGGCCGCGGCACCTCCTTTCCAGGATCGATTGCATCCCATATTTCAAGGGCTTCGTAATTGATCTTCATCATCATCATCGCCCAAACTGCATAATTGGTGCGGGTAAGCATTGGCCACATCAACGTGCTCTCCTTGACGACACGGTGACCGCCTGATCCTGATGCATCGTCGTCGCTAGCCATCTTCTCTTCCTCAATGCGCAGTCTCTTGGGTGAGGGCGGCTTCTCGAATGGGATCTATTTCATCCAACACCGAAATCCCCTCACGCCAGAGCTTCTTCACGCCTGGACGCCGGCGAACGGCTCTGATGCCAGTTGTTGAAACTGGGCGTTGCCCCGGCTTGAACGGCGTCGCTGCCGGCGAGGCGAGAACACAGATACGCATGCGGGAAAGTGAATATTTTGGTGCTGCTAACATTACAGCGTTTTCTATTTTTCTGCTCCTCTTTATTTGGAATACAGGACCGAGTCCCACGCCACACCGTCCAGGTGCGCGACGTGCTATTTCCTTGCGACGCCACGCCATGTGCCCGCCAAAGGCGCTGGCGCTGACCAGACATAGCACTTGGCCATGCCGTGAGCTACGCACGACTCCAGCCCACACATGACTCGTTCCTACCAGCTAACGACCTGACGCGACTCAACACATGCAAGTACGTATTTACAAAGATATGCAACGGATTTAAGCTAACAGATACCTCAGGTCAACCCATGTGTTTATGCTTTGTAGATTGTTTTAGCTTTTCCAGGTTCATAGATATTACACTATATGTAGATGTATAATAATATATATGCACCTAGAGAAGATAAAATGGCTTACAATTTAGAATGGAGGGAGTAATAATTTAAGCTTACTACTTTGCTTGCGGGCTACTCGGCAGCTAGGAGCGGCATCCGCTGATCCACAGCCAACCTCCGCTGGCTGTATGCTGCTCCAACTACAACGATGGCGTCAAGTTTGTTGTCGCGGGTCCGACGCTGACGTTCGCCGCCCGCCGGCGACAAGGATCACGACGTGCATACATTCGAGCGGCTTGTTTCAGAGGTCAACATGCATGACTTGCTGCCGGTGCCACCTATGGCCGAGCAAGCCCTGCGCCGGGAACAAGCTCAGTAAGATGGACATGACCAGCGCTTGACCTGTTGGCAAACAAGCTTGGCCGCCGATCTGATTGCAGCACGGCAGCTGCGCCCCACTCGGGTACCTCAGCCTCTCAGGCAACGTGATCCATGGAGCGCTTGATTCTGACAGACAACCCAACGCCAAGTGAGGTTCAAAGCGAATTTCTAAAACTGGTTGGAAAAGGCAGCAATTGGAGGCGTCTCGAGATTAATGACAACAACATCAATACACTGGGTTATCTGAATGCACACAAGTGTAAAAATTGTTTACCAGTGCAATTGGCCTTGGGGCCGGGACGTAGGAAAAGTAAATGCAAGAGCGGGGAGATGGAAGCGCTCGAGAAGCCTGCGAAGTGCAGCCGGGAGATGCCGATGCCCGGTGAAGCGTGACGGCGAGGGCAGCGAAGTGTACGGAGAGGTGTCTCGATGGGCGACGCCGACGGAGGAAACACAACTAGCTGAGAACGGGGCGGCAGCTCAGCCTCGATAGATGCCGCGGTGCCGCCGAGTCGAAGAGGATGGATCGAACCTGGCGATCCTTTGGTTCCTGTGTTTCCAAACCGTTGACCCAGAGTGGCTTTGTGGGTCGGAGGAGGAGCCCATTAGGGTCGTTTCTGCGGTTCGGTTCGACGAACCTGGGGATCGATCCGCACTGTTACCTGTAATCGTGTACGTATAGGTGTCGCTAGAGTCAAATAAGCTGGCCCGTGTTGAGGCTGAGCGAGTCTGTCGGAGCTCAGCGCATGGATGCATGCGGAGCGCGTCTTCAGGAGCTGCGCGGCCTGGATGCTGGACGTGGGATGCCACGGCCAAAAGGAGCGGCACGCCGCGCTTGTAGGGCAGCACACTGCCACGATCAGGGAGTTCGTTAGGCGTTTTGTTTTCCTTTATATTCAAGTAAGCAATACAGAAAACGTGGCTGGTTACAGCAGCACAAAATCTTCTTGCGTTCGTGTGTTCGCGAGTGCCACCGTGTGATCGCCGGCGACGGAAGCTCGCCGGGATTTACAACAATTAGTATCAGAGCTGAGGAAGGAGCGGGAATCAATCGTGGTCAGGTACCGCCGCTGGTATCGTGATCCGGCGATCCGCTACGCGCTCATGGTGGGCGACAAGAAGAAGACCCCTCCCAGCTCTCCCAGGAAGCCAGCCGGTGGAAAGGGTGACGAAGCTGGTGGTAGTGGCAAGGAGGAGGTGGTGCGCGTCGTTCGAGACATCGGCAGCGCGACGAATTGGCCCATGCTCACCAAGACTAATTACACGCAATGGTCTTTGGTGATGAAAGTCAAGATGCAAGCCCGCAACATGTGGGAAGCAATTAAGCCTGGTGGCGTCTCGCTGCAGGAGGACCGTATGGCGCTCGACGCCATAACGAGCGCCATGCCTCAGGAGATGGTGGTGTAGTTGGCGGCGAAGGTGACGGCGCTGGAGGCGTGGAATGCCGTGAAGACCTGGTGCATCGGCAGCGAATCGGTGTGGAAGACGAATGCGCAGCGCCTCCGCCGGGAGTTTGAGATGATCCGCTTCAATGACGGTGAGGGCGTCGACAATTTCACGTTGCGGCTATAGAACCTCGTAGCCGCACTGGAGACTACTGGGAGACGATCGTGACTCAGAAGGTCGTGGAGAAGCTCCTGCGAGCACTTGTCGCAGGTCACTGTCGCCATCGAGGTCACGACAAATCTAGCCACGCTGTCGCTGGAGGACGCCAGCGGATGGCTGCACGTGGCGGAGGACCGGGCAGCCGAGGACGACGCTCCACTGCCACCACGTGATGACGGGAAGCTCTACCTCACGGAGGAGGAGTGGATCGCGTGCTCCAAGGAGCGACGGAGAGGTGACAACTCCTCTACAAGTTCCAAGTCCGGCAATCACCGGAGCTGGCCGCGGCGTAGCCCATCGAGCGGGGGATCAAGCTTTGGGTCGGGCCGCAAGGTCAACGACGACCAGTGCCGAAGATGCGGGAAGATGGGGCATTGGGCCCGTGAGTGCCCCTCGAAGCCCAAGAGCGGTGCGGCACACGCTGCACAGGCCGAAGAAGAGGAGCCCACTCTGCTGATGGCGAGGGTGGACTTGATCCAAGTCCGGCCCCCTCCGGCTGCGGCTGCAGTCAACGTGCCGCCGCCGATGATTTGGCTGCCAGGGGTGGGTGCGCCGCTTCAGCTGGTGGAGGCTCGAGTCTTCGTCTAGCTCGACGGCAATGACCCCTCTGATGACACCCTCTGGTACCTCGACACGGGCGCGACCAATCACATGACTGGGTCGCGCACCGTCTTCTCCGAGCTCGACAACAGCGTCATCGACACCGTGCGCTTCGGGGATGGCTCAGTGGTCAAGATCGAGGGCTGCGAGACAATGCTGATCACCTACAAGACCGGCAAACACAAGCAGCTGACTGGCGTCTCCTTTATCCCGCGCCTTGACACCAACCTGATCAACATCGGACAGCTCGACGAGGACGGCTACGACATCCACATCGACAATGGGGTGATGCGGATCCGCGATGAGCAGAGGCGCCTTTTGAAGCGTCCCCACATAAGTAGAGATTAAATGTGATACAAATATCAGTTCCAGGAGGCTGATAACACATTTATTCAACAGATGGTTCATAAACCGTATAACTCCCGAGGGAGTGGGCGCGAAAGCCACGTCGAAATGATAAGTAAATAAACAACAGCAGCGACCCAAGCTACTGTCATTCTTGACAGCACTTGGGACTACACAGCAGCGGAAGCATTATGCAAAGACCAACACCACAGGCAGCGTTGGGTGCAGAAGCGACCTCCTACTCGAAATCCTTGACAACGAAGTCCGGGTCTTCCTCTGAAGCAACAAAATAAGGGTGAGTACAAAAGTACTCAACATGTCCAACCCCATCCACGGAGGGGGATACAACCAAGAATATGCACAGGATATATCAAGGGTAAGGCTAGGGTTTATTTGCAATAAAGCTAGATTTTAACACATGCAAGGGTTCATTTTCAAAAGGATTTTCGCAAAGCATTTCTTTAGTAATCGAATCAATAAGTGGGGTTGATCCTACATGAAGGATCCAAGTTTTAATGGTACCAAACTCCTCGTCTGCAGTAGCTCATGGCACAACTGCTGTACACTTCCAAAATCCAACACACACCATGAAAATCATTCATCTCCCAACACTAGTCATGTGTCCAAGCTGTAGCTCGTCCAATACCGTGGGCACAACTATCCGGATAGGTTTTAACTCTGCAGAGGTATACACTTTACCCACAAGTAGGGTACCGCAACACGATCACCTTAGTGTCGGTGTAGATCCTATCAAAGCCATTACCCACCTTAGCTAAACCTGACTAGCCAACACGGAAACAACCAAGGGGTTAACGACCTACCAACGATGTCTTAACCGAGACCTAAGTCACAAAGATTTTACTCCTTTTCCATGGTCTCCCATTGCTCACCAGCTCTCCTGATGGCTAATAGACTAACTAGTAGGATTTATACTAAGCTGTTGCCGCATACAACGGTCGAGTGGTTGCACGATAAATTGTGTTTGGCAAGATGACACATCAACTCGGTCCTTAACCGTGACAAGATGGATATCTCCCAACCTGCTCAACCACAAAGGTACGAGCCCAACTTGGCATTTCACACAAGAAACACCCATCCATCTCATCTAAGCATTTTCTTTCCTTTATTTCCCGAAAACCCATTTTTCTCCTTTAAAACACTCACACCTTTATTTTTTGATAAACACATTGTAGTCATATTTGAATTGTAATAAAATGAGTAACAAGTCTAAGCATTCTAGCAGTAATTATCATCCCAATAGAGCAAATCATGTTTAGAGATAATTATAGGACATCAAGGAATAATCATAACAATCAATGGGTGGCTATCCAACCGTGTTTCAGTAGTAAAACAATACGCAATTTTATAAAATAGGCCAACAGGTTATGTTTGAAAAACTAGGATAAATATGCATCAAAGGGTGACATTGGACTTACCGTCCTCAAAGTCGGCCGGGAGTTCTTGCTCACGGTACTGGTCTTCAGGCTTCGGCTCATGGTACTAGGCTTTAAGCTTCTTGTCGGGCTCCTCCGCGGTCACTGCACGATCTACGGCACACACAAGCAAGCACACAATAAATAAAAGAAAATAAAGTTTTACTCGTTGAGCTTGAAGAGAGGGAGTGAACTAAAAATAGGAAATGAGAGTATTTTTAGGGATTTTGTAGATGACTTGGCGGAAATATATTTGAGAATGACGTGGTCGAATTTGGGGTTTACTGGAGAGGATTTGGCGCATAAAATGACAAGGTAAGGTGGTTTAGGAGCTAAACAGAGGATCAAGGGCTTATTTGTAAGGAGTTAGGGACCTCTTTGTAATTATTTTTGGAAGTGGAAGGGTCTCTGATGAAAAAGAGAAAGAGAGAGGTGGGAGGGTTCTGATGCGAAAAGAAATAAGCGGATGGGTAAAAAGGCAAAATAACTCTTTCTTCTTTCTTGAGACAAAAACTTCACGCACGGAAATAGAACGAAACGGGAAACAGCCGGGTTGGAGAGAGGCGGCGTCGAGGCACGGCGATGATCGGGAAGAGGGGGAAAATGGAGAGGAGGTCGAGGGGGTTCGATTCCTCTCCTTACCTCGGGCTGAGGCGGCTCCACAGCGGCGGGCGGGAGACTGCGGGAGCGGCACTGAAGCTCAGGAGCGAGGGAGTTGGCCAGGAAGCTTGGTGGTGGAGCGGAGGCCCCTTTATAGGCTGGAGGTGAGGGGGAGGGGGCTGCCGACGGGCGTTGCGCAGGAACGGCGGAGTTAATGGCAGCGGGATGCTCGAGCACACAGGAAGCGCACAGGTTGGTGGCGTAGCGAGGTGGCGCTCTGCGTGCGTGGCGTGATGGGGCCGGGCTCGCGCGGCGAGGCGAACAGGGACACGGTGGCGTGCTCGAGCGGCGGTGCGCGTGGATGGTGTGGCTAGGGCGCTTGTTGTGTCGCGACGATGGGCAGTGGTGACCACGCCCAGAGGGGCGGCATTGCTGCGAGCTGGGGAGGCGAGTGTGTGGCCAGGCGCGGTGTCGCACGGGTGTGCATGGTGATCGCGAGCAGGCACACGACAGTGTGCGGGGCGAGCGCGCGGCGCGGTGAAGGCGAGGTGCAGCCAGGCGCGGCGTGCGGCGTGGTGTCGGTGTACGTGGTGATCGCGAGCAGGCGCATGGCAGAGTGCGGGGCGAGCGCGCGGCGCGGTGAAGGCGAGGGGCAGCCAGGCTCGGCGTGTGGCGGTGTCGTGGCGAGCGCGCGTGGGCACTGGGGAGCAGCGGTGTGCTGTGGTGGAGCGTGGAGAGCGCAGGGATCGTGGTGCGTGTTGCCGTGGCCTGGGGTGTGGCGCGACGCTGTGTAGGTGGGGCCGACGTGGGCCAGGCGGTGGCGTGCATCAGGCAGAGGGGGGCAGCGTTGGTGGGCCAGACATGCGCGCCAGGGAGGAGGTGCGTGCGTGCTGGGAGAGGTGCAGGCACTGGTGGGCCTGGCGTTAGGCACAGGGAAAAGGAGTTAGGCGCATGCGTGCTTGGAGCTAGGGAGCAGCCATAAAAGAATGAGGTGTGGCAGGAGAGAGAAAAGGGAGGAAGGGAAAAAGAAAAAGAAACAGGAAGGGAGATGAAAAAAGAAAAGAAGGGAAATAAGGAAGAGAAGAAAAAGGGAGAAAAAGGAAGGGAAAAAGGGGAAGGAAAAATAGAAGAAAAAGAGAGAGACGATGGTGATTGCAGAAAATGGTCATGGGCATGCGCGGCGGTCTTCCATCTAGCATGCACGTTGACTCGTAGAGAGGATAAGGGAAAAGGATGGACGGTGGTCAGCTTTGGTGCCGGGATGGCGGAATCGTCGGGAAGACGGGATTTGGGAGCTCAAACGATAAAAAGATTTTGAAAATGATTTTTAGTGAGTGATTTAACTTGGTGAATTTTTCCGGGATGTTACACCTTCTCGCTCGGGTGCGGCGCTCCCCCAACCACCTGTACACCATCCGCTTCAACATCGCGCACCCAATCTGCCTGGTAGCACGGTGAGGCAGCGAGTCATGACGCTGGCACCAGCGTTTCGGCCAGGCATTGCGCAAACTCTAGAGCGGCAACCGGGTCCGCAGACTGCCGCACATCGATCATGTTGATCAATTGTGCAACAACTGCCTGGCGGGGAAGTAGCGCAGAAGCCCATTCCCGGTGCTGGCGTGGCGCAGAGCAGCAGGGCTTCTCGACTTGGTGCACGGCAATATATGCGGACCCATCACTTCGACAACTCTAAGCGGGAATTGCTACTTCCTGCTGCTGGTAGATGATCTGAGCCGTCATGTGGCTCTGTCTTCTCGTGAGCAAGGATCAGGCACCAGCAGCAATCCGACGATTCAAGGCGGTGGAAGAAGTGGAGCCAAGGCGCAAGATCAAGGTGTTGTGCACTGACAGGGGTGGAGAGTTCACCTCGGTGGAGTTTGGGGCCTACTGCGCGGAAGAGGGTGTTCAGCGGCAGCTCACGGGCCCCTACTCGCCTCAACAGAATGGGGTTGTCGAGTGGTGGAACTAGATGATGGTCGGGATGGCAAGGAGCATGATGAAAGCGAAGGGCCTCCCAGGGACATTTTTAGGTGAAGTCGTCACGACAGCGGTGTTCATCCTCAATAGATCAACCACCCGCAACCTTGATGGGAAGACCCCCTACGAGGTGTGGCATGGCGAGCGGCCGGCGGTGAGTTTCTTTCGCACCTTTGGATGCATTGCTCATGTGCGAAACACAAAGCCACATCTGAAGAAACTGGAGGATCGAAGCACACCAATGATCTTCATCGATTACGAGGCGGGATCGAAGGCCTACAGGATGTTTAATCCAATGGATGGTCGCGTCCACGTGACGCACGATGCCGTGTTCGATGAGGGTGCCCAGTGGGACTGGGGCACCGGTGCTGGAAGAGAAGACGGCGGCGGCGCAGAGACGTTCTCCGTCGAGTTCCCGGTGTACACCGATCCTGTGGTTGTGGAGGGTGAGCCTGTGGGGGGGAGCCTCGTAGCCGTGAACTCACCGCCCGTGGCCTCTACTCCATCGACGGTCAGTGCGCCCATGACGCCGCCCGCGCCTGCACCTGTCGCGGCGCATCCGTCGCTCGAGACCATCGAGTTCGCGATGCTGCCGTGCAACGTCCACGACGCACTAGACGCTAACCAAGATGACGATGCCCCCCTGCGCTTCCGTACGCTCAAAGACGTGCTGGGGCCAGACACTCTGCCTGGGCTGGTGTCATGGGAGCTCGCCAGGATTTACAACAGATCGATCGTACCATCCCCATCCTCAAGGGCTAGTTTGGTAGGGCTCCAGCTCCTCCTTAAAGGAGCCGGAGCTGGAGGAGCCATTTTTTTTTGCTCCAACTTCTCCATATAAAACGGCTCCGGCTCCTCCAGTGCTTTAGTGGTGATCAATCAAGTCAACGATGAGTGGGACCACCACAAGGTGAACATGGATGCGTATTTTCTAGAAGTACGCAAGCTAGAGAACAAATTCTCTGGTTTGGAGTTCCACCATGTAGTTCACGACAACAACGTTGACGCAGAAGTCCTATCCAAGCTTGGATCTAGTCGTGCTCTAGTTCCAGCAGGGTTTTTTGTCTATGAACTACACAAGCCATCCATAATGAAGCCAGCGCCATCAACAACCACTGACCAAGGTCCTACCACACTAGATCGAGAGGTCATGATGATCGATGTAGACTGAAGGGTCCCCTTCATTACATCAAAGAGCACAAGTTACCATCAGACAAGACAAAAGCAGAGCAAACCTTACGACGTAGCAAGAACTATGTTCTAGTTGGAGACAAGCTTTACAGAAGAGGCGTATCGTCAGGAGTACTCATGAAGTGCGTATCACGACAAGATGGTAAGGACATGCTGGAGGAGATCCACAAAGGCATTTGCGGGAACCATGCGTCCTCGTGAACAATCGTGGGTAAAGCTTTTAGATCAGGGCTCTATTGGCCTACAGCTCTCGCTGATGCCGAGGAACTAGTCCGCCGATACCAAGGGTGCCAATTCTTCGTCAAGCAACTGCATGTTCCTGCCTATAAGTTGATCATCATACCACCCTATTAGCCCTTCGCATGCTGGGGGCTCAACATGATTGGCCCACTGCCCACGACGCTTGGAGGATTCAACCGAGTACCGGTGGCAATTGATAAGTTTACCAAGTGGATTGAGGTAAAGCCAGTAACCTGCCCAAAGGCAGAAAGAGTACTCGACTTCCTCGATGAATTGTCTAGCGCTACGGCTTCCCTAATTGCATTATCACAGACCTGGGCTCCAACTTCAACAATCATGCGTTCTAGGAGTACTACAAGAACAGTGGGATCGATGTCCGGTATGTCTCTGTCGCTCATCCACGGGCCGATGTCTAGGTTGAGCGAGCTAATGTGATGGTACTGGAAGCTCTCAAGAAAAGGCTGCACGATATCAGAAACACGAATGGAGACAAGTGGCTCAAAGAACTACCCAATGTCCTCTGGGAGCTCCATACCCAGCCATGCAAGCCTACAGGGCAATCGCTCTACTTCCTAGTCTACGCTGTCCTACCTGCCGATGTCATGTGGAAATCTCCAACAGTCGAGCAGTACGAGGAAGGTGCAGCAGAAGTAACAAGACGTCTAGACTTAGATAGCCTCGAAGAAGCTCGCTGTGCAGCACGCGTCCAGTCTGCAAGGTACCTTGAAGGAATCTGCCGCTATCATGATCGAAACATCAAAGAACAATCGTTCAACATAGGCGACATGGTCCTTCGCCGTATCCAGGACACCAAAGGGCTGCACAAGCTCAACTCACCATGGGAGGGGCATTTTGTCATCTCCAAGGTCACTGGACCTAGATCATATCAATTACAACACCCTTAAGGTGAAGACGTCGACAACTCATGGAACATCGAGCAACTCTGTCGATTTTATCCCTAAATCCATATTTGCATATTTATGTAAATCGGCCATCGGCCCTAGTTGTAGAATTACAACTCAACGCATTCATATTCTCGTCGTAATTTGACTACTTATTTCTACCTTATCGCGGTTTACAGAAGCAAGTTCGCAGTAATCCTAAATGAGCTATTCAGCTCCTTGGGAAAAATCGCCTAAATTGCGGCTTGTAATAACAAGTTTGCACAAACTCCAATGAGCTATTCAGCTCCCTAGGCAAAAGTTGCTCAAATACGGCTTGTAATAACAAGTTTGAATTTTTTCGAGTTATTCAACTCACTGAACAAAATTATCCGATCGCGGCTTGCAAAGAAAGTCTATAGTAAATTTCATGAGTTAGTGAACTCATTGGATAAACCTGTCCCTTGGCGGCTTGCAGAAAAGAAGCAATCAGTACGTTAGGAGTTAATTAACTACCGGAGTGACTATTCACTAGACAAATCTATCTAGTCGCGGCTTGTAATAATAAGTCTGCAGTTTCAGCCTTTCCAAAGCGTAACATCAATACAACTTAGGGAAGTTGCAAAGATAGGCTCTACTTGTCGAAATCCTGAAGAGATTACTCACCTAGTAGTCTACTATCCTGATAGCTCGAGTACTCGCGCTCCACAACAGGACATGCGTCCTAAGTACTCTACAATGTGCATCTGATGAGGCTCACAAAAGAAGCCTTATGTGAAGACACTCACATTAATCGTATGAGCAACAATCAGGATTAATTATGAGAGGCACTAAAAATAACAAGTCGCAAAGCAAGAAAATAATTGCATAAACTTCAATATATTACAATCATTGACAATTATTCATACTAATGTTTGATTACAATGCAGAACTACTCAAGATCTAGTCTTTTGGCCACTTCTTTAGCAATTGGGGCCATCTCCTGCATATACTATTGAAGGGCTTCATCAGTGCAGTCGCCAGCCACGCCCTCAGCAATGGGTGCCAAATTGGCTTTTGGGTAGAATGACTTCACGAAGCTCAACACTTGCTAGGAGATCAACTTGGCCATCTTCTGGATATAGCTGGAAAATTGGTCTGGCACATTCTTGAGTATTTTTGACAGAGGACGCGGCTCCACACCTTCAACTGGAGGCTCTATCATGTCCGCAATGGGCTGAGCGACTTCACAGATTTGCTTCAGAACAAAGGAGGTACTCTCCGCCTCTGCCTCACGGTTCTTCAAAGTCTCCATGGCTTGAACAAGGTCAGCCTCACCATCCTCGTGCATCTTTTTCTCCTTCTCAAGGTGATGCTCCAGCTTTTCCATGTGAAGAACAAGCTTGTCATGCTGGTCAGTCACACGGTAATAAGAATTCTTCCAATCCGTGACCCGCACCTCGAGATCCTTCTTGACCTTTTTCAAAGCTATACATGGATGTACAATAAGGGTCAAAAACTACAGAGTAGAATCAACAAACACAAAATTGCAAAGAGCAGAGGATTACCTTTGACTTTCTGGCTTAAGGACCTTTTTCGTCCAACAAGGCGATCCTTTTGTTCTATGAGCTCCTGAATGCGATTGCGGTACTCAGTGGCCATCCCATCAAACTTCATAAGCAACCTCGAGGAGTACTCTTTCTCTTTGGCAAGCTTCTCCTCCAGCGCCTTCGCGCGAAGCACTATATCTCTGTATCCCTCAAGCTTTTGTGACTTGCGGCGGGAGCACTCAATGATGTCCTACAGCACAAACATCAGTACTCATGGCAATTCATGAGAACAAATCCATTGATTATCTCCAACAAAACAAGGGCAAGGAGATATACCAGCATATAATTGCCCAGGTGGCGATGTGACTCCATCATTAGTGACACCATTTTTGGGTTCAGTAATGGGTCATTGATCAATTGGATGTACTCCATATGGATATTCTTATCAGCTCCAGATCTTGCATGGAATTCTCCTTGCAGCACCAAGGCATGACTACTTGATGGCCCAGCCGTGACAGCTTCTGTCACCATAGCTTCTAGAGCTGATGCCGTTTCAATTTCTACAACTGGCTCGGGGGCTACTGGAAAGGCCACAATGCCAGGAGTAGTCACTAGGCCCTTGGGCAATGGCTTGGGAGCTGGCACTTCTACATCCGCCATTGACTCAACTACCTTGTGCATCAATGTAGCCACACTAGATACGACACTCTGTGTAGTCGTAGTCTCTTTAGGTTGCCCTTGAGGCATTGGGGTTGGCGGCACCAGGGCAAGATCTTCTGCTGAGGGACCAAGGCCATCAGTACTCGATTTCTCGCCAGGCCCTGACAATTCAATGTTCGAAGATTTCCTACAGAACGAAGAACTCCAAAGTTGAGTAGCGAAAACAAAATTTGAGTAGCGAAGACAACGCGATACAATAAGTAATCACGAGAGAACCAGAATTACGTGGATGGTCTTTTTAACTTCTACTTGGGCTCTCCCGTTAAGCGCAAAGGCTTGATGCTCGGGGAGGGTACCTTGGGTGCGGTCTGTTTCTCCATAATGCGAACTTGACCAGCCTGTAGTACTCTCTCTGGTCTTCGAGTTGTTTTTGCGCTGGCAGGGTCCATCATTTGACCAGTTGACTGGTCATCAGCAGCACGGTGAGATGACGGACCATCGTCAATCTCAATGACTTCAATGTTCACCGGTGACCTATCTTGAGCAGCCAAAGCAGCTGCCTTCTCCATGTTCGTCGTTGGCTCGATCGCCTGCAAACCACTAGTATCATCTAAATTAGACATATTGGTGACATTGGAAACACCTTTTGGGAGTATAAGATACTCAGAACCTTATCCTTCCTCATAGGTAATTTCCTTGGGGGGCACATTATCCGCAGCGATGGATTTCTTCACGGCTCGTTTCGCAGCAATGGTCCTTTTCTTCTCCGGTGGCGGAGGGATCGTGGCTTCAAGCTCATCTGTAGCCAAGCACTTCTTTGACCTGGAGGATGATCCGGCCTTCACAGATGGTCAGGCCTCGACTTCATATTTCTTCGCAGCATCAGAACTAGTGCTGCTGGAGGACTCAACTACTTCTTCCTCCTGGTCATCACCTATCGTGCCTTCCCGTGTAAACACGCAAGGAGTGGCTTCACATGATTCTTCGAATCCAGGAGGAGGAGAAGCAGAGAAGTACAAAGCAACATCTTCCTGCAAAATGAGACAAGTTAGTTGACAAGTACATTCAAAATAAGTACTCGGGGGCTGAGGCCACGGGTACTTACAGGCTTCGGCGGGTGTGAGGCGTTGAATTCCCGCACAATAGTTGAGATCCCGGTCACGTTCTTGAACATTCGCTTGAGCCTAGCCATGATTTCATCTGTGCTGATTTCATCAGGAGAGAATATGGAAGGATCATCAAGGTCGGTGTACTCGTAGCCTAAATGACAGCGCTGCTGTAGCAGCTGAATATGTCGCTTCATAAAGCTGAATGCGACACCAAGACCGGTCAGACTTTGTTCCTTTAGATCTACTATCCGTTTCACCAGCTCGGATACTTGTAGGCAATCGCCATGCTTTGGCTCATTAAGCCAGCAATTGTTCCACGAGGGGCAATGCCCTGTTAGTTTGGATAGTTTTGGATCATGGTTTCCAATGTAGCACCACTTCTCCTTCCACCCGGCATTGGAGTCTATCAACTCGTAATCCAAATACTAGCTGCTCATTGTCTCCCGCATCTGGATCCCGACGCCTCCAACCAAGAGGGTATGATCTTTTGAGGGTTGAGGCTTCACACGGAATTTTTTTGAAATAACTGAAAATGCAGGCTGATCCCTAGAAAAGCTTCACAGAAGTGGATGAAAATAGCAATATGAAAGATTCCATTGGGGTTCAGATGAACCAACTCCAATTTATAGAAATTTAGCAAGTCCCGGAAGAAATCTAAAGTTGGCAATGTGAGACCCCTCTCAATGAAGTGGGCAAAAATTACTGTCCCATCAGGATAGGTCTCCAAGGGGCAGGTGTTGCCATATGCAGATCACCAGTTGATGAAGTTCTAATCTTGGAGTAAATTGGCGGTTACGAGCGCCTTGATATCCTCCTACTTCAAAGTTGACCGCTTTCAGGCACAGATGGGATTTGGCGGCGCAGTCTGATTAGTCTTCCCGTACTTGGGCGCCAGCAACTGCGGCCCCTTCTTCTTATCAGACCTTTTCTTCTTCTCACCTTCGCCCGTTTTGGACGCAGTAGCCTTCCTTCCCATCTTCGATGTCACGAGCGTTTTCAGTCGCATACGCTTGGGGGCTACTTGGTGGGGGGACGGCGGCACAGGTATTCGAAGATCGAACAATGGCACCGACGGGCTAATGTTTGGAAGTTAGAAAGGCAAATGGCAAGGGTAAAACGGAAGGGATAACTTCCTCCGTTTTTATCACAGTGGCGCGGTAACAACAACGCAAATAAAAGGATCCCCAAATTTTGGGACACCTGATTGGCAGTTACCTTTGTCTCAGGAAGAGATAAGATCTCTTTCCAGAGATCACGTTGACCAAAGGTTGACCCTACCCACCAAACTAGTTGGCTAAAAGGCTCGGGGGCTATGTACCACGTATCCATCGACAATAAATTTTTTTCTCCTAGTTTTAAGGGGAAAGTGATGCGAATTACAAACTGACCCTTAGCCTGATTCTTCGATTCAACCTAAAGCCCGGGGTCTACTCCATATGGAGTGCAACCTTCATCACACTTCCACATAAATTCAAGATTGAATGATATGAGACTGAGTTAAATGAGGCTTGAGTACATTCTAGCCGCATGACAGTTTTTGGGTATCTTTGAAGATTCAACCAGATGAAGTACTCGAAGAGCACCAAAACTAGTCGATGTACTCGAAGAGCACCAAAACTAGTCGATGAAGTCTGCAAAAGTACCTGGAACTGCTGCATTTGACTAAAAAGTACTCAGGGGCTTGTCGTACATACATTTATGGGCCTACCAGAAGGTTTGGATAGTCCTAAATATAGGGCTGGACACCGAGACGCATCTGACATGGAGACCATGGCGCAGGACGGCGTAGTCTACATGGAAAGATAGGAACTAGTCAAAGATTATAAAAGTACTCATTGTAATAAGAGTAGAACTCCTTTAGTCGTATCTGACTAGTATTCTTGTAACCAACCGACCTGTAACCATACCCCCTGCAATATAATGTGAGGTAGGGACCCCCTCCAAAGCAATTCAATCCAACCTACACACAGGACGTAGGGTGCTACGCAATCTAGCGGCCCAAACCTATCTAAATCATGTATCTGTGTTTACCTTCGAGTTTCTGATCTCGACGAGCCTTACTAACCAAAATACTACCTCGGGCACCCCTCAGTAGAACACCAGGGGATTAGCGGAACCCACCAAAACGGAAAATAAATGTACATCGGAGATCGATGGTCAGGAACCCTCGTGGCGCGCGCTAATTAGCATTTCCTAGGAATATTTATATTCTGAAAAAGAAGAAGAACAAGGTGATGTGAACAGAGCTTGCTCCTTGCATTGAGCGTATCCGCTTTTTAGTTGTTATTAGTTGTCTTTTTTGTTGAGGGCAGCTGGTTGTTCTATCGTCTCATAAAGCTTGCGGCAAATTTCCTGCCGTCCTTTCAAAAGGAAAAAAAAAGCTTCCTCTGGTTTTTAAATTTATCACCACAAACCAGTGGAACAGCACGCGCATCAGGGTTGAGCACATGGCACTGGCTCAAATCAAGCATACTTAGGTCGTCGGACATTCCTCTTTTTCAATATAGCAGCAACTCTCCTATTGGCTCGTTTAAAAAAAAATATAAACCACAACAATGAACAACAACAGCAGCAACAAACACGATGACAGCAATGGTGCCAACAACCGCAGCAGCGGCAAAGGAAGAAAGTATTCGAGGACACAGTTGACTAGTAAGTAGTAGCCCAGTAGGGAAGGAAACGAACTACACTTTTTAGCAATCAGGGCTTTTGCTGCGCACACGCCGATCCCTGGATGCCAGAAACATCGTGCCCATTGCTCGACGGATTCCGAAGACGGGACGCCCTCGTTTGCAGCTGCCCTTGCACGTCGTTCAGCAGGCTCCGAAGAGCGGCCACGCGTGTTCGCAGCTGTCCCTGCCCATCGATGACTGGAAGATCCTGAAGAGCGCCCACAACTGACTGCATCTGGTTCGTCAGTCCGATGATCCGGCGGACCACATCGATCGGAAGTACCTCAAGAGGACTGCCCGCGATCGACTTCGCAACCGTTTCCAGCTCACTCACCACTTGGTTCAGCGGGCTCTGAAGATCGCGCCGTGTTCGCGGCTGGGCCTGCCCAGTGATCTGAAGATCGCCGGGAACAGCTCGCGGCCGCTGGATATCAAGGTCGAGCAGGTTAGCCACAGTCTTCGTCACGCCGTATTTTCTAAGCACCGACTCCACTATGGTTACGAGACTGCTCAGCTGGCTCTGCAGACGCCGGTCGCCACCTTCTTCCGTGGTGACAGGAATGTCCTGCAGGAGACGAGCATCGGCAACGGGAACGGCGGCGGCCATGGCCATGCACCAGCCGGTGACGATCAGCGCGAGGAGGACGGTGGTGGAGGCCGTCGTCCGGCTTGACGCGGCAAACTTCATTGGGTCTCCTGAGCCTAGCTAATTGAAGCTATCCCCTTCATTCCTTCGTTCCACTCTATCACTGTATGGCCCATGGATGTTGCAACGAGTACCTCTCGATTTACTTGCCAACTAGCTAGCTCTGGAAGAGTGGAATTGTAGCCCCGATCAGGTTCCAATCGACAATGCTCTCCAAGTGCTCGAACTACCGGTTTTTGCGAGTCTGTTCGGGAGCAAGCAAGAATATAGAAGTACAAGTTAGGAGCTGTGACAGGCTAACAGCTGAGAAGAAAAAAAAAAGGATGACAAGAATATATAAGTACAAGTTAGGAGCTGTGACAAGAACTAACAGCTGAGAGCAGTGAAGGTGTGATCCATGGATGATGATGGCTCATAATACCATAAGGTCCCGTTTGGGTCCAAGGAATTGGAATCTATTTAATGGAGTAGGCTAATTTATGTTGGAATGTGGCATTCTACAACTTTCCAAAGTTTAGATATAAGCCTATCTTAAATTCATGGGGTGGGAGATGGAAATTGATTCTATAGATTATGGTTATTAGAATGGAATTCAATTCTTATAGCACGCTTTTAGATTCGCTTCTCTATAGTAGAAGTGCAGCATACAAGTATCTCTCCCATATCACCAACTATAATATGCAACTATATTCCACATACAATTATATTAGCTTAATTAATTTGTGTCTAAATTATGATTATTAGGATGGAATTCAATTCCAATGATCCAAACGGGGCCTAATGGTAAAAAAAAAAAAGGATGACACACAGATAAGAGTGGCCGAGCTGGGTGGGTGGTGGAGGCCAAGAAAAAACTGTGGGTAAGAGATGTGGTGGTTTGGTTTGTGATGCTCACTATCTTCTTAGTTAAAATAATGTTTAGAAGTCAAGGAATATTGTGGTCAAGTAATTAAGATGGTTTATACTTATGTAGAGTCTTAATAAGCGAAAAAAACTAAGACGACCACCAAAAATCCATTTTGTACTGGGCATGCATATCTCGCTGGGATTATTGTATCAGTATGTGGATTCTTATTTCTTATAGAATTCACTCTACATGACCAACACAGCTAGTATATATAATGTCCCTAGCTAGCATTAATTCTTGGAAACAATAAACTAAATATAAGTTTGATTCTGGGATAGTTTAACGTGCGGACCATGGCTCATGTTGGATGCCCCGAGTGGTTCCACGCGTTTGTGCCAGCTGATCATGCTTGATATGATGGACATAACATAATACACGCGACCGAAGCAAGTGACGGGTATGATTCATGATTGTCCAAGTATATAGTACTCACACACAACGTAGCAGTCTATTGTTCATTCTTCGTATCATCCTAACTAATGATAGTTTCATTCCGATATCTCCAAATAATCGGTAGTTAATTTTGCTCGTCCAACCTGCTGATATTCTTTGATACCTCTCGCATCCCATGCGCTTCTAGCAGCTAGATCGTGCATCGGTGGTGCTCGATGGTAGGCGTAGTCAACTAGTTTAAGTTCGCTTCTTTTGACTTTGAACACTTCAATGCAATAGATGTTGCCTTCCATGACATATGTGCGGCATATGTTTTTTAACTTTCCTCCTCAGATTTGTTTCTTAATATAAAATCCTCTGTTTGCATATTTTGTCCATCTGTGCAGTATATATTGCGAAGGTAAAATGAAAATATTGTTCACATTGAAGACTTTGAAGGCATGCTTGCACAATATACCTATAGATATGGATGCCATGTTTCATCAATTTGTATTAGATGTTGTATTATTGCAATTTCAAATTTGTATATATACGTACATATGGCTTCGTACTTCCTGGAAGAACATGTAATGGTACTATCTGCTTTGTTGAATACGACAGTTGCTCCATAATTATAATGCATATGTGTAACCGTATATGTCAAAATTGACCCTTCGGTTTGCAAAAACTTATAAGAGAATGAAAATTATTTGTTAAATTCTTCATCAAACTCTTTATACATCCTCCTTGTATATGATTCAGCTGCGGTCTTCAACAGAGAAATATGAGTAACTGGGCTCTTTCGACATGAATTAAGATCTTCATCCAACTCATTATTACGAAGACTACTAGAAACCTTCTCACATTTTTCAAGGAGTTCCGAAAGACTAGTTTTCTATGAAATATTTTCTTGAATACATTATTCAGATCTTCGTTCCTTTGGGTCAAGTTCATATCAGCTGTAAATGAGTCACGATACATAGCAGCCTATTTTACCCTCAAATCATATAGGTTTGCCATCCATTTGTTGTCCTCAAGGTTGTACTCACGCAACAATTCATTCCATTTATTTTTGAAGTAAAACTCCGATCTGTCTTCATAGACACATCTCTTAAAATCAGGTAGAAACTTGTCAGGATGCTTTTGAATTACATGGCCAAGATGTTTAGCAGCATTAAGGTAAATATGCCACAAACAGAGGCGATGACTTGTGTTTGGAAATACATAAACAATTGCTCCTACCATGGCCGCGTCTTGATCAGTGAAGATTGTGCTAGGATGTTTGTCTGATATTGATGTTAGAAAGGTTTCAAAGAGCCAAACAAATGATGGTATAGTCTCGTTAAACTACATTCAGACCCAAAAATGATAGTCTGCTTGTGATGGTTGGTTCCGAGGAATGGATCAAAAGGCATTTCAAACTTACTAGTCTGAAACGTGGTGTCAAATGACACAACATCACCAAAGCATGCGTAATCCATGGTAGATTGGCCATCTGCCCAAAATAAATTGGCTATCCGACTGTCGTTGTCAAGATTAGCGGATCAAGACTAAGACTAGTAAATTTCTTTTATGCGCGTAAGGCTTCGGATGGTGGCGTGGGAGACATGGGGTTTAGACTGGTTCGGGCAAGAAAGAACCCTACGTCCAGTATGAGGAGCTGCTCGTGTTGCCCATGCAAGGTCTGTAGTAGGGGTGGGTTACAGGAAGGCGAGAGAGGGAGCCGGTCCCAAGTCTCTTGGGTGTACACTGATGCTCTAATGGTGCGTGTGTAAGTTCTGTTAGCTTGCGAGTCTCTCCCCCGTCTCAGGGCCCCTAGTTCCCCTTTTATAGCGCAAGGAGGCTACCGAGGTTACCGGTGAGATCGAGTGTGAGGAGAAGTAAAAAAGAGATGAACTAAGTTAAGTAAAGTACAAAATAAGGAGAGGGACCGAGTTCCAGGGCCGCCGCCCCCCGCTCTGGCCTTCGGCTCTTGTCAGCGCGTCCACCGGAAGAGGGCGGCTACCTTCGGATCCTGTCGACGATCTCCCTGGTGGCCGTTGCCACCATGCATGATGATGATGTTTGGTCGTGGCATCTGTGCTCGTTGGGGAAGGCGGCTGGTCCTGTCATCTTGCTGATGGCCCGTGGGACGCGGACGTCGCGTCCCTGTCGCCGGATGTGCGGGGCGCGAGAACGGGCGGAGCTTCCTCATGTGCCGGGCGGCAAGCCATGAGTGCCCTGTAACGAATCGGGGAGAGCCGCGACCACTGTAGCCTGCGCTGTGCGGTCGTGCATGGGTACTTGTGGTGGGTCGCATCGGGGACGCGGGCGCCTTTCTGTGCGCCAGAGCCGCGACGCATTTATGGCGAGCTCGACAAGGGGGCCCACGAGATCCACGCTCCCTTTTAGTCTGCGCCCGAGGCGGATTCTTGTCTTGTGGGCCCGGGTGAGTCCGACCCCCCGTGCCCTGGGTCGGGCGAGGTGGAAACTTGCGGCGAGGGGTCGGGCGCTCCCGACCCTGGGTCCGTGGGTCGGGCGAGGCGGAGCCTGTCTGCCAAGGGGTCGGGCGAGGCGGAGTCTGGCCATCAAGGGGTCGGGCTCATCAGACCCTGGGGCACTGGGTTGGGCAAGGCGGAGCGGTGCTCTCCCCTCCCATGTTGGGCCGACGGCAATCTTCATTACCTCAGGTGGGCCTGGGCCCCCACGATTGACGTTTTAATGGGTATTAGGGGATCGTTAATATTTCCCCCCAACACCGACCATCTTTCTTGTCTATTTGCATGGCATAAAAACTATTGGATCCTCTATCTGCTTACGCTTCAAGTATTCCACTAGTGTTTCCGCGTCATTGAATTCTAAGTACTTCTTGCGCTCACGTCCAATCTCATTGTTGCAATCCATCCATGAGAATGTCACTTTGTTGGCTCCTCCATAAAACTTCTTCATAAACTCAAAACCTAGACTGGCTTCATCCCAGATTCCCTCATCTGCCCAATTAGGTTCTTGCCCGCTTCTTGAACACTTCATTGGAACCTCAGCTTCTCCCTTTTATTTGGACTAGCAAGGTAATGGTTGTGATCAAGTACAACCTTTCGCACTGTTCAAATCCCCTCTTTACTGATACTAAACTGAACACCAACATCGCAATCCGTCCTTGTAGTGTCTCTTGATAACTCAGTTTCTTGATGACCTTCGTTACTGCAAACCAAATATTTCTGAGGTAGAGTCCTATCTCCTCGTTGCTTTGTATGGCTCTTTCTAATACTAAACCCAATCTTGCCAGCATAGGTGTTGTACATCTCATAAGCTTTATCCTCTAATTCAAAAGCCATTCCAACTTCAGGAATGATCATAGGTTGCACAACTTCATTAGCCATCTGTTGTACATTAAGTCGAGAATTAATGTGACTTACCACAATACGAAATACTATGGTCTCAATTAAATAAATTATTTGTAATTTAGTTACCTTATCTTGTGCTTCATCTACTATTTCTTCAGGTATCATGCAACAAACTCTAATGTCATTGCCGGAGTAGTTCTGTGCAATCTAGCATATATATGGTCACAAATCAGTGGAGGTGGAGGTCATGTAACATGGTCAAACACACGTGAAAACTCATGATGATCAAAGAACGTAAAAAAAAAATATGTACCTGCATTGGCTGCATTCTGTTGTGTGCTAGGGCAGGCACAGACGACACCATAGGCGACAAGTTGAGAACGTTGTCCTTCTCCTAGCTTCCTACCGCCATTGCACCTGTGACGTGTGGGGAGGCTTATCCTGCCGTGGAGTGCAGACTGCTATCCTCCTAGCCTCCTTCTCCCATGACGGCTGCTACGACTGCGATGCTCGTCGAAGACTTCTATAGCAGTTGTCCTTCCTTGCCACGATCTAGGATCGCACAAAGGCGTCCTTATCCTGACCTCGCGGGCGTGAAGGGCTCCGGACGTTACGGTGATGGAAGCCAGATCAAATTCCTTGTGGGAGCCAATGGCCTGAGCCGCAGGCATCGGAGGAAGCTGAGCTGCGAGCCTTTTCCAGGTGGAAACGAGTGCTGATGAGCGTGAGCCTCGGATCCCTCGAGCAGCCACGCATCGCCAATCTAGGGACGGGCTGCACGGAAGGGACTCTACGAACCGTCCCCACCCAATTTTTTTCCAAGGAAAAAAATGGGTAAGAGATGTGGTGGTTTGGTTTGTGATGCTCACTATCTTCTTAGTTAAAATAATGTTTAGAGGTCAAGGAATATTGTGGTCAAGTAATTAAGATGGTTTATACTTATGTAGTCTTAATAAGCGAAAAAACTAAGACGACCTCCAAAAATCCATTTTGTACTGGGCATGCATATCTCGCTGGGATTATTGTATCAGTATATGTGGATTCTAATTTCTTATAGAATTCACTCTACATGACCAACACAGCTAGTATATATAATGTCCCTAGCTAGCATTAATTCTTGGAAACAATAAACTAAATATAAGTTTGATTCTGGGATAGTTTAACGTGCGGACCATGGCTCATGTTGGATGCCCCGAGTGGTTCCACGCGTTTGTGCCAGCTGATCATGCTTGATATGATGGACATAACATAATACACGCGACCGAAGCAAGTGACGGGTATGATTCATGATTGTCCAAGTATATAGTACTCACACACAACGTAGCAGTCTATTGTTCATTCTTCGTATCATCCTAACTAATGATAGTTTCATTCCGATATCTCCAAATAATCGGTAGTTAATTTTGCTCGTCCAACCTGCTGATATTCTTTGATACCTCTCGCATCCCATGCGCTTCTAGCAGCTAGATCGTGCATCGGTGCTCGATGTTTAAGTTCGCAGTCCTCCTCCTGCCAGTTCATTTAAAAAAAACTAGTTTAATTATTTTTGTGAAAGGGATTAGTGCTATATCTTCCACAATGCACTTGACATATATGTTAAAAAATATATGGTAAATTTGTTTTTTCTTTGAAATGGAAAGTTTTATTAACTTCAAGAATGTTACATCAAGATGATACAATAGTCCTTGAAATACTCCCGGTCTTTGCCGGGGGACACACAGCCTTAAACAAAAGAAAAACAAATTATGGACACACTAATGTCTCTCGATCAGAAGACTAGAATAATAGTTACATTAAGGTAAAAAAACTCCTTGATTACCTGTGCCACGCACTTATGAGTTTCATCATGAAAACAAAAGCAACACTGTCTACTGCCCTGCCATACGTTTAGCTAAGCTGTTTTTTCTTAACATAACACCTCTACGAAGGTACCATAAGAAAATTTTTATTTTAAAGGCGCTTTTAGTTTCTAGATATGTTTATTGATGTTTGGGACTTTAGCGTGGATCAAATGTAGATAACGAGACTTTACTGAAAGCTCTCCGTTCTGATGTAAGTTCTAGTCAAATTCATCTTCATCCTGGCTCAAAATGATATTAGAAATACATGGAAAGAGATTATTCCACATATCTAGCATGTTTCCAATAAGGTTCCTACGCTACGAGTTGTTTGGTGAGTAGCCACCAGCCAGTGAGGAGCAGAAGCACAAGGAGGCCCCATGCCGCCAGTCGACACCTTCGAAAACGGCGCTTTAGCTAGTGACACGTTCGCCGGCCTTGGCTTGCTGATGAGCTCTCTAATAAACCTTTAATTTCCTTTGTTTTGCGTGTTTGAGTTGCAGGCCAGCACATCGTGGCCGGGCTGCTTGGTTGCCAGCCACAGCACGCCACAGCTACACTACTCGCGCCACAACACAGTACGCCACGCTACAGACAACATCATTTGCTGCGGCAGGCTGTGACGCCTGGAAAGCCCACCACAGGCTGTGGCGCGGGCGTGCGTGGCTGGCCACCAAACACGCCCATACTCCTTCCGTCCCGCAAAAGTGTCTGTTCTGAAAATTTCAGACAAATTAGAAGTGATGAGAAATGTCTATGGTACCCCTAATAACTAATATTAATTTTGATTGAAAATCGTGCTTGCTATTTAGTTTTCTGAATTATGAATAAATGTACGTGCATTGGAACCACAGAAATAACATCAATTGATCATTTGATTGGCTCTACGCGCTTCTCTATATGTTTTTTCTTTATTGGTGTGAGTGTTGTTTTGATGTTTACTATGATACTCTTTGCGAGATAAATTTTAAAGTCTAAATGGATACTTTTTGCGGGACGAAGGGAGTATATTAATTGAAACAAATAGCCTTAAATATAAATGGTGCTAGCTTAGAAAAAAAACAATCAGTTGTTAAAGAGGGATCCGGGAGAGAGAGGGTGGCAAATTAGGACGCGCTTGGTTCCTTTGTCTGGTCCTGTATTGCCTTACTAGGCGAGGCTACTGAGCCAGCCAGGGTGCTTGGTTCCCTTATCCGAGCACTTTGGAGCTTGTGCAGGCAAGATTTGGCTTGCTTTCGTGGGAGAGCCAAATCGGCTCACCTGCCTCGGCAAGTTTCTCGTTGCTCACGCCGACGAGGCGATGCAAAGCGAGGTGAACCACGTGCTGGAACCAAGCGCGCCCTTAGATTCAAAAGAGCGATAAATCTAAGACGGACAATGGGATGTCAACAGAAGTTGCTCTGACCTATAAATTAAATTATCACCCACAATCCAATTGAACAGCAAGAGCTTATTATTACATCAGAGTTGAGCTCATGGCACTAGCTCAAATCAAGCAGCGAACGTATATCAAATCAACGGCAACAAATGGAACAGCAAATTAACACGACGACAACAGCAACAACAGTGGCAAAGGAAGGAAGAACTTGAGGACACGGTTGACTATGGAAGGAAACGAACGACACTGCCATCCCTAGATCTCTAACTCGTAGCATCAGGGTAAATCTAATGGTTTCCGCTCTTCAGCTGCGGCCACCAATGCATTAATCGTATTAATAGCGCCCTGCCCAGTGCTCGGAAGCTTCTTGAAGCCGGGCGGGCATGGCTCCATCATCATCACGTCCACGGTGTTCTTCAGGTTCCCAAGAGCGGCGATCAGAGCTCCCGGCTGCACAGGAAGGCCAGCCGTGATTGACTTGAGCTGGCTCGTCAGGTCGCTGATCACCTTCAAACTGGCCTGAAGATCCCTGAAACAGCCGCCAAATGCTTGTAGGTTCTGAAACTGCTTCGATTGTGCAGCTAGCTTCGTCGCGAGCTGGTTCAGCAGGCCCAACAACTGCACATCGGTTTGCAGCTTGCTCTGCGCTAGGGCGAAACTCTTCGCAACTCGTAGCAGCTGGGCTAGTATCTCGCTCGCAAAAGGAACTGTTTGAAACTGCCTCTGCAGTTCGTCGCTAAGCTTCTGGAGACCAGACGTAAGTGCGTGCAGCTGCTGGCTCGTCAGGCCGCCGCTGGTATCAAGCTGCTGCAGACGGCGACCATTGGCGACAGGAACGGCGGAGGCCATGGTCAGGCACCCGCCGGTGACAATCAGCGCGAGGAGGAGGGTGGCGGAGACCGCCAGCCGGTTGGACGCCACAGCCGCCATTGGGTCTCCTAAACCTAGCTGATAAAGCTACAATCTTCCTTCCACTCTATGTCACTGTATGGATGTAGGAACCAAGCTCTCTTCTAAGTGCTCGAGCTGCCGGTTTGTGCGAGTCTGTTTGAGAGCAAGCAAGAATTTATACAAGTTAGGAGCTGCGATAGCTGTCAAGTCTCTCTACCACTTGCAACACTTTGGGTGTGTTTGGTTGCATGCACCATTTGATATATGTATGGATGATCCTGGATGGTGGAGTTCAACCAATTTGCTTATACCATATGGTTCACTTCTACTATTATAATCTATACCTAATATTAAAGCGCGTTTGTTTCTTCCAACCGTCGTGGTTATTTTGCAAAAAAGTTCCTCAACTTTTTCGTAATCAACCAGCAATCCTTGAAATATGTCTTGACAATTTTGCAAAAAGGTCCCTCAAGTTTACTGTAATTGACCCGAGTGGTTCCACGCGTTTGTGCCAGCTGATCATGCTTGATGGACGTAACATAATACACGCGACCGAAGCAAGTGACGGGTATGATTCATGATTGTCCAAGTATATAGTACTCACACACAACGTAGCAGTCTATTATTCATTCTTCGTATCATCCTAACTAATGATAGTTTCATTCCGATATCTCCAAATAATCGGTAGTTAATTTTGCTCGTCCAACCTGCTGATATTCTTTGATACCTCTCGCATCCCATGCGCTTCTAGCAGCTAGATCGTGCATCGGTGCTCGATGTTTAAGTTCGCAGCCCTCCTCCTGCCAGTTCATTTAAAAAAAACTAGTTCAATTATTTTTGTGAAAGGGATTAGTGCTATATATATCTTCCACAATGCACTTGACATATATGTTAAAAAATACATGGTAAATTTGTTTTTCCTTTGAAGTGGAAAGTTTTATTAATTTCAAGAATGTTACATCAAGATGATACAATAGTCCTTGAAATACTCCCGGTCTTTGCCGGGGGACACACAGCCTTAAACAAAAGAAAAACAAATTATGGACACACTAATGTCTCTCGATCAGAAAACTAGAATAATCACTAGTAGAGAAACGACTTTCCATCCGCCCCCTACCTGTGCCACGCACTTATGAGTTTCATCATGAAAACAAAAGCAACATTGTCTACTGCCCTACCAGTTACATTTAGCTAAGCTGTTTTTTCTTAACATAACACCTCTACGAAGGTACCATAAGAAAAATTTTATTTTAAAGGCGCTTTTAGTTTCTAGATGTGTTTATTGATGTTTGGGACTTTAGTGTGGATCAAATGTAGATAACGAGACTTTACTGAAAGCTCTCCGTTCTGATGTAAGTTCTAGTCAAATTCATCTTCATCCTGGCTCAAAATGATATTAGAAATACATGGAAAGAGATTATTCCACATATCTAGCATGTTTCTAATAAGGTTCCTACGCTACGAGTTGTTTGGTGAGTAGCCACCAGCCAGTGAGGAGCAGAAGCACAAGGAGGCCCCATGCAGCCAGTCGACACCCTCGAAAACGGCGCTGCAGCTAGTGACATGTTCGCCGGCCTTGGCTTGCTGATGAACCCCTGGATCGTCAGTGGTGGCTCGAGCTCTCTAATAAACCTTTAATTTCCTTTGTTTTGCGTGTTTGAGTTGCAGGCCCGCACATCGTGGCCTAGCTGCTTGGTTGCCCGCCACAGCACGCTACAGTACCCGTGCCACAACACAGTACGCCTGGAAAGCCTGCGGTAGGCTGTGGTGCGAGCGTGCGTGGCATGGCCAGCACTACGGGAAAGTTAAAAATTGCCGAGTATATTTTTTTTGCCGAGTGTTTTTTTGCGAGCACTCGGCAAACAAGCTCTTTGCCGAGTGCAAAGCCAAAAACACTCGGCAAAAAAAAAACACTCGGCAAATCGGGGCTTTGCCGAGTGTCAAATAAAAAACACTCGGCAAACACACCTCTTTGCCGAGTGTCAAAAAAACACTCGGCAAAGAGGGGGGTTTGCCGAGTGTTTTTTTTTTGACACTCGGCAAAAAAATAATTTTTTTCCTCTTTTCACCATGAAATTTTTTCTACTCCCCACATACAACATGTGGTACTCCATGTTAAAATTTGGTATATTTTTGGATTTATTTGCTATATTTATTTAATTAATTGCATTTCAAGGAAATTTTTGGTATAAGTCAAATTTGAACTGCAAGTGATTCAAAATATGGAATAAAATGAGTAGAAAAATGATATTCATGTTATTCGGCCCAATTTGAGACCTGACCCATGAAATGAGAAGAAATTTCGAACATTTGTTCAGGAAACACGACCACGAACGTGTGGCAGTGGTATTTTTAAATTATAAAAAAAACAAGCAAAGTCTGAAAATCATGAGATTTGTCATGATGTGATGATATCATAGGTGGAGGCTGTGGAAAAAAATTGAGAATGTTTTGCACATTTCGTCACATACGATGTTTACAAACCGAAGCATTTCAGAAGAAGAATAGTAACGTTGAGAAGGATTGCATAAGATTTGGAGTCAAAATGATGGTCGAGTTTTGATTTGACTACAAAACTTTTTGTATAGTCAATAGAGAATATATATTATTTCATTTAAATTTTTGACAACTTTTTAAAACTGTTAGATATTTTTTAATTTTTTTTAAAATATCTTTGCCGAGTGTCCTAGGTTAGACACTCGGCAAACAACCGTTCACCGAGTGTCACCCTAGGACACTCGGCGACCTTTTGTTTTTCCCAACCGAACCTTATCCCCGCACCGCACCCAGCCCCCTCGATCTCCTCCGCCACTACTCCCTCGAACCTCTTCCTCTCTCCCCCCCCGCCCCCGGCCCCGGCGCCCCCCGGCCCGCCGCCAGGCACCCCCCGCCCCGCCGCCCGCCGCCCCCCGCCCCGCCGCCGCCCGACGCCCCCGGCCCCGCCCCCCCTTCTTCCCCTCCGGATCCGGCCTCTCCTTCCCCGGCTCCCTCCCCTCCAGCCGGATCCGCGCCCCCTTCTTCCCCTCCGGCGCGAATCCGGCGGCCCCCACCTCTCTCCCCTCCGGATCTGGCGCGTGGTGGCGGGCGGCAGCGGACGTGGCGGCAGCGGCGGATGGCAGTGGGCGGTTACGGTGGGCGGCAGCGGCGTGGTGGCGGGTGGCAGCGGGCGTGGCGGCCGGTGGCGGCGTGGTGGCCGTGGCCGCGGATGGCCTGGGCATGGTGGCGGCGTCGCAATGGTTGAGACGGTGGCGGCGGCCAGCTGGAGCTGCCCCTGGTGGCCGGGGTATGTTTTTTTTTATTTTTTCTGGAAATATTGTTTGCCGAGTGTTTTGTGCCACTCGGCACACCCTTTGCCGAGTGCCCGACCAAAGACACTCGGCAAAGTTAACTTTGCCGAGTAAAACTTTGCCGTGTGCTCGTCGCCGAGTGTTACACTCGGCAAACACGTTGCCGAGTGTTTTTAGGGTTTCGCCGAGTGCTTGGGGCACTCGGCAATTTGTAGCTTTCCCGTAGTGCAGCTGTGGCTGCCCACCAAACACGCCCATACTCCCTCCATCCCGCAAAAGTGTCTGTTTAGAAAATTTCAGACAAATTAGAAGTGATGAGAAATGTCTATGCTACCCCTAATAACTAATATTAATTGTGATTGAAAATTGTGCTTGCTATTTAGTTTTCTGAATCATGAATAAATGCACGTGTATTAGAACCACAAAAATAACATCAATTGATCATTTGATTGGCTCTACGCGCTTCTCCATATGTTTTTTCTTTATTGGTGTGAGTGTTGCTTTGATGTTTACTAGGAGGTAAAAAGATACTCTTTGCGGGATAAATTTTAGAGTCTAAATGGATACTCTTTGTGGGGCGAAGGGAGTATATTAATTGAAACAAATAGCCTTAAATATAAATGGTGCTAGCTTAGAAAAAAACGATCAGTTGTTAAAGGGATTGGAGAGAGAGAGGGTGGCAAATTAGGACGCGCTTGGTTCCTTTGTCTGGTCCTGTATTGCCTTACTAGGCCAGGCTACTGAGCCAGCCAGGGTGCTTGGTTCCCTTCTCCGAGCACTTTGGAGCTTGTGCAGGTAAGATTTGGCTTGCTTCCGTGGGAGAGCCAAATCGGCTCGCCTGCCCAGGCAAGTTTCTCGTTGCTCACGCGGACGAGGCGATGCAAAGCGAGGTGAGCCACGTGCTGAACCAAGCGCGTCCTTAATTTCAAAAGAGCGATAAATCTATGACGGACCAAATCTTCAACTTGTGTCCTTTGCACGACTATCTATATCCTGGGATGTCAACAGAACTTGCTCTGATCTATAAATTAAATTATCACCCACAATCCAATTGAACAGCAAGAGCTTATTATTACATCAGAGTTGAGCTCATGGCACTAGCTCAAATCAAGCAGCGAACGTATATCAAATCAACGGCAACAAATGGAACAGCAAATTAACACGATGACAACAGCAAGAGCAGTGGCAAAGGAAGGAAGAACTTGAGGACACGGTTGACTATGGAAGGAAACGAACGACACTGCCGTCCCCAGATCTCTAACTCGTAGCATCAGGGTTTCTGCTCTTCACCTGCCGGCCGATCAGGATGGCAAGGCAGCAACAATTTCACCAACCGTAGCAAGAACGTCCTGCCCATTGCTCAGAAGCTTCTCGAGGCCGGGCACGCATGGGTTCACCAGGCCCACGGCGTTCTCCAGGTTCATAAGAGCGGCAATCAGAGCAGGCGTGGTTGACATGAGCAGACTCGTCACGGCGCGGATCGCGGCCTTAAGATTGCTCTGAAGACCCCCGAAACAGCCGCCAACTGGTTGCGGGTTCCGAAACTGCGTCAAAATTGCACCTAGATTCGTCGTGAGCTGTTTCACCTGGCCCTGAGTCATATCTTTCAGCGGGGCCGGCGCCGAGACCAGCGCCGAATTCATGTCCACAAGAACCTTACGAAGGGCTTGCAGCTCGCTCCGCACTAGGTCGAAACTCGTCAAAACTTGTTGCAGCTGGGCTTGCAGATCGCTCGGCAGAGGAACTGTTTGAAACAGGCTCTGCAGTTGGTCGCTAAGCTTCCGGAGACCAGACGTAAGTGCCTGCTGCTTGCTCGTCAGGCCGCCGCTGGTACCAAGCTGCTGCAGACGGCGACCATTGGCGACAGGAACGGCGGAGGCCATGGCCAGGCACCCGCCGGTGACAATCAGCGCGAGGAGGAGGGTGGCGGAGACCGCCAGCCGGTTGGACGCCACAGCCGCCATTGGGTCTCCTAAACCTAGCTGATAAAGCTAACAATCTTCCTTCCACTCTATATCACTGTATGGATGTAGGAACCAAGCTCTCTTCTAAGTGCTCGAGCTGCCGGTTTGTGCGAGTCTATTTGAGAGGAAGCAAGAATTTATACAAGTTAGGAGCTGCGATAGCTGTCAAGTCTCTCTACCACTTGTAGCACTTTGGGTGGGTTTGGTTGCGCGCACCATTTGATAGATGTATGGATGATCCTGGATGGTGGAGTTCAACCAATTTGCTTATACGATATGGTTCACTTCTACTATTATAATCTAAACCTAATATTAAAGCGCAGTTATTTCTTCCGACCGTCATGGTTGTTTTGCAAAAAAGTCCCTCAAATTTTTTAATCAATTAGCGGTCCTTGAAATATGTCTTGATGATTTTGCAAAAAGGTCCCCAAAGTTTACTGCAATTGACTCGAGATCTAGCCTTTATTTGCTCTGTTCTTTTATGGTGTAACCCACAGGAGGCAACCCTTCACCTCGCCAACTCGCGATTGTCACCATCCGATCCATGCTTTACGTCCCAAAACGAGGATTCCACTGAAAGCGCCTCCATCGTGCGGCGGGCGGGTGATGCTCTTTCGTGTCGCCAAAACAGGTGGCCCCTCGCACCTTTGCCTCACCAAATCACAATGACAGCCGTCTGATTGTTTCCCTTGCGTTACCAAAGTGGAAACACCTCCGAAAATAGCGTCTTCCTTCATTGCGCATCGATCATTCCCCGTATAGATCGCCTCCACATTCCAATCTATAGTGGCCGATCTGTCGTCGTCTTCCTGTTTGTCCCTCACATGCCGTTATTGTGACCTGCTCGTTCGGTCCCTCGGCTATTCACACCCGCACCATTGCCAGCGGCGATGAGGATGTCCTCCAGGATCACCTGATCCGCTGCATGCATGCCTATTCCCTTCTTGAGGTTGGCCCTATAGATGCTAGATGCAGACACCAACATCGCCGTCTTGAGGAGCTTCGCCAGGAAGATCATCAGCACAGGGCTCCTCTTTGACTGCGTCGGGAGTAGGCCCACAATGCACTACGCTGAAAATTTTTTTTGCTAGCGGTCAAAACGTGTCTGCGTTGGCGGTTTGAGCGCCCGCCAGTAGCTTGAGCCAATAGAAATGGTGATATGTGCTGACGGGTGCCCAACCGCCAACACAAATACATCTTGCGCTGGCGGGTGCTTGTATCACTCGCCAACACTGCTTTTCGACAGTAACAAAAAAAAAGCACCACTAGCGAGTGAAGCCGCCGGCAGCAGCGTCGCAGGCGCATGGCACAAAAACAAATTCTACTCGACTGCAGCCGGCCGCGCCACCCGTCCCTCCACTGCCAAGAGCAGCTGACAGCTCCGTTGACCGCAACACCTAACGACATAGCCCCTCGCCGCCGTTCCTCCATGAGAGCCGGATGCACCATTTTTAGCTGCTTCTCTGCACCAGGTAGGCAATCACACTGCCATAGTCGTCGTGAGCCCACTCTGCATCTGAGAAAAAATAGTAGAGGATAATTGATTTAAAACAAAAAAACAAGAAATCAATCCTCCACCAGCAAATCTCAAGCACATCACGCGATAGGAGGCAACTGAAAAGTGAAAACATACATCATACCTGGAGATCTCCACTGGCCCTACCAGAAGCCGGCCTCACACCATCCGTGTGTGTCAGCCCCTGCTGGACGCCGGATCTTGTGTCACTTGCCCTCGAGCCGGCCGCCCGCGTCGGGCCCCGCCGGTCGCCGGCCTCACATCGCACGCGCACGTCACGCCACGCCGGCTGCTGGTCCTCGCGCCGCCCGCCCTCGAGCCGACCGTCCGGCCTACAAGAGAGAGAGAGAGAGAGAGAGAGAGAGAGAGAGAGAGCACCCGAGGTCACCGCGCCCACTGTTGCCGCTGCGCTGCCTCACCGACCCCAGCGCCCGCATGTCTGCCGCCCGGCCGCCGCACCCGTCGGTGCCCGTAGGCTGACCGCTCTGGCCCCGCGCCACTCGCCACTGTGCCGCCCACTGGCCCCTGCGGCTCCTGGACAGATAAGGGAAAAGGAGATGTGAGGCTAGGAGAGCAGCAGTGAAAGATGAGAGAGAGAGGAGAGTAGATAAGGCAGAGGCACGGGCGCTCCCACCATTTGTGCTAGTGGACGACCTAACGCACCCGCCAACATAGATGCATCCCATCTGCGTTGGCAGGCACTTAGATCGCCCGCCAGCACAGAGCCATCTGTGCTCGAGGGCACTAGCCCGGCAGCCCCGGTCACCTTTGTGCTGGCCGGTGCCAATTCTACCCGTCAGCACGCTAATTTCGATGTGTCAGCACAAATTGTTTCTAGTGTAGTGATGGCCTCGACGACAGCCCACTGCTTCCTAGCGGTGTGGGCGTTCGCTTCGCCGCTGCCGTACTTGTCACCACCGCCATGCACGTCCCTCGCCATGAGCCAGTGCAGCAAGTTCTGCACGTCGTTGATGAGGATCCAGGTCACCGCCTCCTGTTTGTTGGCCTTGGGCCTTGGAACATGTGCAGTAGAGACTTTATGTTCTTTGCAGTTCGTGTGGCTGGTGCTCTCATGTGCAAATGCAAGGAGAAGGTCAGGAGGAGGAAACAAATCAGGAGTTCCGGACAGAAGGGGGGAAGAGGTGAGGAAAGTCAGATGTAATCTATCTATCTATATCTATACTATAAAGTCTAAGAGAATTGATGTCAATTCTCACCCAGAGTTTTATTCCTGTACCCCTCCCCGCGCTCACCACGCACTACTGCTGCTCGCCCTAGCGGGCAGCTACTGCCTCGGGCTGCACGCCGTACCCGCCACATGGACCTAAGGGGTGAAGGAGAGAGGAGGAAGGGGAAAGGAAACAAGAAGCCGAGTGCCTCCTTGCAGTCAACCAAGTAGAGTCATGTGCCAGCGAGGGCATGGCGCCAGGGAGGAGGGGCCGCAGCGGCAGTCGGCAGGCAACACAAACAGGGGTGGAGGTCGGGACCTCACACCCCCCTCTCAAGGACGTCCATCCCCTTCAGATCCGGAACTAAGGTCTCCACATCTAGCAATTGGGGGCTCAATTTTGCACTTGATTGGAATAATTTGGAGTGGATTATAGAAGGGAGGTGGATGGAAACGAGAAGAGGAGAACGCACTCCTGCTCATGGTGGCCGGAGGCGCTGTGGCCTAGCACTCGAAGCGTGAATGAGGCTAGGCACGGGAGGACAAGCGCTTGCCTGGGCGACGGTGAGGACGGAAAGATACGCAGCGCCTGGGCGACGGTGAGGATGGGGTAAGATGCGGGTGGTGCTGATGGATGAAGAGGCAACGACTGGCTGGATGATGATGAGTATGGGAGAAATCGAATGAATGGATAGAGCGAAGGTTAAGCGGTGAATTTTTTTATTTCCAAGTGTGGGTCCCACGTAATAAACAGATGGCATCAAACCACCCACAAATATCTTCTACTACTTATACTTGCAAAGAGAGGACTACTAGGGATAACGTACCAACATATTGTGAAGCGAAGCCAACATATTAGGAACATGCGAATAATAACGTGAGAGCAAGTAAAGATCCGTAGCGACGCACGGGCATTTATGCTAGTAATGCATTAAGTGGGGTGGCTTCGTTCTGGATGGGTTGGTAAAATTCACTCAACCAAACAAAAAGATCATTATTATTTTGAACCATTCCATACATAAACCTAATGATACAAGGAACCAAACACAGCCTATCTCTCTAACAGGCTAAGGCTTGAACTGGGAACTAGGATGTTTTACAATGACGTTTAGGAATCTTATGATGCGCGAGCAAGTTTTGACTTTTGAGCATGGTGTTGAGTACTGATGGACAGTTCAGAAACTGAAACAGCAATAAGCATGGCTCGTAATGCCATAGTGGTAAAAATGGATGACACACAAATAAGAGTGTTCCAGCTTGGTGTGTGGTGGAACATGGAGGCCAGGCAATGAAGACGCGGGAAACAGAGGTGGTTGGTTGTGGTGCTCACTATCTTGTTTCGAAGTCAAGAACTATTATGGTCAACTGCCAAAAACCATTTTCTACTGGAGATGCGCATCGTAACCAACGCAGCTAGCATAATACCCCTATCTAATTATGTATAATGCACAGGACAATCAACAAACAGCTAGCACTAATTCGATCTTCCAAATAATAAACTAACTGTTCGTTTTGATTCTGGGATCCATGAACGTTTCTGGCAGCTCGATCGTCCTTATGTGGTGTTTGGATGCGAGTTGGAGTGGGAAAGGGAAATTTTGTTAGCTTACCAGCTGTGGGTTTTGGATTGGAAAGTGAACATCTTTTCCCGTTCCCTTGTTTGATAACAACAGAATGGGTTAGGATGGGTTAGGGAAATAAAAGGCCATAATACATGTGAAAGCTCTCTTTACTTGTAAAGGGCAACTAGGTAAATTTTTACAATCCATAACCTATTTCCCCATCATGACCCACCCTACTTAGTGGGATAGGAAAGGTGGGATATGAACTCATCATATCCCTATCCCAAATCATGATCTTTTCCCATACCCATAACCTAAACATGGGAAAAAACATAATCCACTCATCATCTCCTTTTCCCACCTCTCCTACCCAGTTGCCAAACACCGTACATAATCCACTTATGCTCAATCCTTGTTCACCACTTTAGGTGGCATCCGGTAATAGTCAGAGCCACTGGAGTTTGAGCGGGATGACACCTAGCATCGGCAGAGCCAAAGCAAACTAATATTTAGGGATTATTATTGCTAGTGCAGAGATGACAATTGACAACCAATGGTTGAACTGCTGAGTAGATGAACGTCTTTCTCTTACGTCCTCATCCTTCGGCATGCTCCAAATAATATCAACAAAATAGCTATTTTCATCCCTCAACTTTTTTTCACGGCTCAGATTCGTACGTCAACTATCAAATAGGCCAATTTAGTCCTCAAACTTTTCATTTTTTATCTAATCCCCCTGTAGGATGTGGCACGCCTACGTGGCATGCCAAGTCATCCATAGTGCAAGTAAGGTTCTTTGGCATGCTACAAATTGAACACCGAAATCAATTAAAGTGCTATACTGTGGGCCCCGAATTCACTAGCATAGTAAAAATGAGTGATTGATATGATCTTGTGTCTATGAAAGTACGAATAAAAGTTTGCGGTTTTGTTTGTTTGTTCATTCTCTTTGACCATTGAACCATATTTTTTCTATGGTAATCAAACACCTGGGAAGAAATCAGAGATGAAAGGGTCAATTTACGTCTATTGACTTACTTTGCAGCATCCATCCATCGCTGACTAGACATGCCACGTGGCATGCCACATAGGAGAAGGGATGGAATTGACACCAAATAAAAAAGTTTGAGGACTAGATTGACCAATTTGATAGTTGAGGGATGAGTTTGAGTCTGAAATAAAAGTTGAGGGATCAAATTCACAGAATCTCGGTGACTTGATAAATTACAAAAGATTGGAGATGGAAAATAAACAGGGTGAGCAACCAGCTGGAGTTAGCTTTTGATGGATGGTGACCGGGGCAGAGAGTGATCGAGCTTGGTGTGGGTGCTGGATGGGAAAAAAAACGTGGGGAAGAGAGATGGTGGTTTGTGGTGATCACTATCTTCTCACTTCTTAGCAAAAAATTGTTTAAAAGTCTAGAATATTATGGTCTACGATAATATACACGCTCAAAAACTAAGACCGCCAAAATACCAATCTGTACTGGAGATGCATATCTCGATGGGTTTTATTGTCTCAGTATGTGGATTCTTATAATATTCACTCCGCATGACCAATCCCAAGCTAATGTATAGTACATAGGGCCAATCAGCAAACTAGCAAGCATTACTTCTTCCAAACAATAAACTAAATACCAGTTTGATTTTGGGATGTTGAACCAAACTACTGGTTGTTATTTAGTTTTGGCATCCATGAATGTGCGGACCATGCCTTGGATGCCTCAAATGATTCCCTCGTTTGTGCCAGCTCGATCATGCTAGGTTTTGGTTAACGAGTTAAGAACGAGCTAAGAGCAACTCCAAGAACTCCCTTAAATTATCCTAAAACCTTTATTGGGGAAAAAGGAAAAAAAGTTGCTCCAACAACTCCCCTAAACCTCCCATAAATTTACGTGTACCCGCATCCGCAGCTATTTTTTCCCAAAAAATGTGGGGCGGACCTCCTTCCCCAATCCCGTCCACGCGCCCTCGCGAGTGGCACTCGCGCCTTTTTGTTCCACGCGCACCATTTCCTCGCGCTTGGTTTCCCTAGTGGCGGCGGCCTTCCTCGCGCCTGGGCTCCCCTAGCGGCGGCGGCAGCAGCAGGCGTTCCCCGAGCGACGGCGGCGCCGCCTTCCTCAAGTTGCGGCGGCAGCAGGTCTTCCCCGACCAGTGGCGCCAGGTCTTCCCCTCCGGCGGTGCCAGGTACTCCCCTATGGTGGCGCCAAGTATTTCCCTAGCGGCGGCGCCAGGTCAACCACGAGTTGCGGCGGCGCAGGTATTGCCCGACCGGCGGCGGCAGCGGCGCAAGTATTCCCCGAGTTGCGGCACACAGGCATACCCCTGTAACATTTTTCATCCAGCTCAAGTGCTCAACACGTTGGCACTATGACAAACTGTTATCGAGGGTCATCATCAGTAGTTTCTTATCTAATGCACCGGGGAAGTACTCTAATTGTATAGATCAATGGAGCTATGATATTCAAATCCATGATTGTTCTATGCAAACGTGGGTGTCTGCTTCAGTATATTCTCCTCAATGCAATTCAATTGCTGTGCAACTCAGTGACGAATTTTTCCTTCTCATTATTAGGTGACATAATCTCTAATTTGTCTTGCTTTGGTTGGGAATTTGGAAATGGAGATTGTATGAGTAGTTGAGTGGTTGCCGGTGGCATTGTTCTTGGTAAACTATCAAGTTTATGGCATTAGTTGAAAGTATATTTGTGTCTGTCGGGTGCAGGATCAGGGTTCATATTGGTATGAGCTTTCAGCTACTACACTAAATCATGTACCTCTAAATATGCTACTGCTTAAGCTAGTATCATTTTTTTTTTCATATAGAATTTAATGTTGTTTCTCTATCTAAAAGTGCCGAGTCAAGCTAACAGTACCGCATAATGAATCCATAGCTGACTAAGTTTTTGGAAGTAACATGCTTATAATTGTATCTTAGCTTAGCAACACCATTGTTTTGGTGTTACAGCAACTCCAAGAGCTCCCAATGTCAAGTGCTCCCATCCGGCAAGTTCAAGATCGGCACGGCAGGCAGAAGATGCGTCGGGTCATGGCCGTCGGCGGCCCCAACGCCCAATGGAACGGCAGCGTCCAAGATTTCCAGATTACCGGCGGTGAGTACCTTGGCCGGACTAGTGGAGGTGAGATCTGAAGTGAAGGGCAGGGTCGACGACCACCATGTCCTCCGATGGACGGCCTTGCCAATGATGATGATGATCCCCTGGCGGAGCATTACCCTGGCAGCGACGCCTCCTATGCATCCTTTGAGCACATGGCCAACAGCAACAATTTTCTGAATGGTATGGTTCTCATAACCTGTTATCCTAATTCGCCAATTAAATTCTTGTTTTGTTCTTGGATCCTTGGTTTCTGTAAAGAGTTGAGGTAATATTGCTAATGTGTTGTGCTACGCCTCAAGGCTGTAGCTTAATTTGATATTCTAGTATCATGTTGGTGAATGAATACTCATATTTTTGTTCCATTAAGCAGAGTACCAATAATATCAGACCATGATGTTTCCACTTGTGCTGCATGGACAGTCAAAGATGTAGTATGCCTCAATTCTTAGAAAATCTGCATATCCTTGCTTTCGTTCGATATAGCTGAACTTAAACTGTTTTTTGCACTGCATCAGGATGTTTCAAGATTGACCAATGTGAAGACTAATGTATGCCTCAAATAATAAATTAATTAATCTGCTGGTGAGACTTCACATTCATCTCACTTCAGTTTGGATTGTTTTTCATGCAAGAGCACTTTGATTAGAATTGCTACTGCCTACTACTATTCATTGACTGAAAACAGGCTGCTCATTATTGTCAACCTGAGTTATAATTCAGCATGGTTAACCTTTATGATGAGGAAAACAAAAAGTTTACCGAAAATTCAGTGACAAATTGACTTTGTGGACATTGAAACAGTAAAGTAGGCAGAGGGTATGGCAGAAACTGCATAAACTGGAAAGGATGTCCATATCGCTTACAATTTTGTCAAAGATGAATGAAAACATTGAATTTGTCAAAGATCAGCAATTGCCTGCTCTATGTGAAAAGGAAATAGGCATGCTAAATGATTATGTTAGGAATTTCTGATCAACTACTTTGTCTTTATTGCTTGCAGGAAATGGATATTTTTCCAACATGATGATGGATGAAACCAATCAAGGGGATTTTGAGAATTATAGCAACACATATGCTGACCAACAGTCACAGGCAATTGAAAAAGTTGCAGCAACCCCCTCTGTGAGGCCAAACCATAAGAGATCCAAGAATTCCAGTGACCACGAAGATGAGGTTTTGGTTTCAGGGTGGCTGAATGTAAGCTTGGATCCTGTCGTGGGCAATGATAAAAAAGGTGCCAAGTATTGGTCTCGTATATATGAGTACTTCAATGAACACAAGACGTGCCCCTCAACGCGTACCATGAATTCTCTCATGCACCACCGGTGGGAAACCATACAAAAATGTGTGAACAAATTTTGTGGATGTCTATCACGGATTGAGTTAAGACGTCAGAGTGGTACTACAATACAAGATAAGGTACTTACTCACTATGCAATACCAGGATTTGTTCGACTATTTTATGTTTATATATCATATATGAATATCCCTTGGATGTTGGTGTGTGAAGGTTGCAGAGGTATGTGCTTTGTACAAGTCCGAAGACGAACATCAAAAAGCATTTCAGTTCATGCATTGCTAGAATAAGCTGAGAACACAACCAAAATAGCTTGCTAAAATTGATGAATTGGCTGCTGGTAAAACATCTAACAAGAAGCATTGGCTGCTAGTAAAACATCTAACAAGAAGCAGAAGACAAGCTCAACTGTTGACCCGAGTGCAAGTTTACCGAGTGAAATAGGAGGAGGTGAGGTTCAAGGCCTAGAGGATAATGCATTGACAAGGTCAATTGGTAAGAAGAAGGCAAAAGCAGCACTGCTGCAAGAGAAAAAAAAGGTGTGACAGCAACCTTAGAAAATATGTGGGCACAGAAGAAAGAAATTGATGGGGAGAAAGAGCTAAAAATAAGAGGAGAGGTTCAACAAATCATTTGCTCTTGAACAGGATCGAGTTGCTCTTGAACAAGATCGTGTTGCAAATGAAAAACTACTTCTTGAGTTGAGGATCCAGGAGGTCCAGTTGTAGAAAAGGAGGGATGAAGAGAGGATTATGACCATGGACTTTACTGCCATGCCAGATGAGCAAAAGAAATACTACATGTCCTTGCGGGCTGAGATCATGAGCCGACTATCTATGCCTACTACTTAATTACTATCATGGTTGTGTTCTGTTGATTTAGGAACTATTTTGCAATTTCAGGCTTGTTTTATTCACTTTGAAACTATCGATGATTTGGTCTGTTTGATATTCAACAGTAAAGCCATTTATAAATTTCAGACTTGTTTTGTTGCTATGTTGCATTGCTTCTGTGACGGAAGGGCTCTATTGAAAGTAGCTTTATTATTCTGACGGGTCTTGGCTTTGCTGTTTCTGTTGCTCTTACTGATGGAGCACGAACGGTGCTGTTAGTTGTGTACATCGTATGGATATTGCTCTGAATGAAGACCAAATTGTTTTCTATCTGTTTTGATAATGGGCAGACCTGTGTATTTCACCTATTTTCTTGTGAAATGTTGATATCTATTAGTTACATCTGTCATATGCACTATCAGCACCCTTTCTTTCTCGGTTTGCAATCAGTCCCTCGTCCGCTTAAGGAGGTAGCAGTGAGTTTGCCTTGGCAACCAAAGGCTGGATGCCTGCTCTCCTGGTAAGGACGCCAATGCTTGCTCTGCAGGAAGCCATGGCCTGAAGCTGAACAAGTCAAATTATGGAAGCACATCATTCGATTCACGTGTCATGCTGCGACGTTAATCATTACTTTGATCCGGCGTCACTCGGAGGATGCAGGACGCGGGGCTCTGGAGAAAAAAACCAACGGATTCTAACGAACCCAATCCGATGACGTAGCCTGTTTTGAATTATTGGGGAGTAGTTTTTAGCGATATGCTGTGAGCTGATATGTTTTTGAGGGAAGAATTTTTAGCATAGCCCACAATACCTCATTTTGGGGAAGAATTTTTTGGGAAACTCTTGGAGTTGATCTAAGTCAACCCTTTCCGAGATTTTTTCAAAATTGAGTTATTCTTATTTATTACAACCTCCTGTATCTTTTAAGTATAATAGAAGCATTTTCGTAACGAGCCACCAAACCAGCTTAACGAGTTTTTAGTCACATAAGCTCAATCCTCGTTCACACACGGAAATAAATTTTGGAGGTGCTTGAAAAAAACCTCTCATTATATTACATGACTGGAACTAAAATAGAAAGCTTTTACATCCCTTGGGACGTAAATTATAAATTACGATGCATCAAAACTTAGTACCTAAAATAAATTTTATATATAGTTCCCAAGTTATAATTCAGTGCTCCCTTAGTCCACTACTAGGGAAATAGCCGAATGTACCGGTTGTGAACCCCCTTTAATACCGGTTGTGCAACCGGTACTGCTAGTTCGGTACTAAAGAGGGACCTTTTAGTACCGGTTGAAATAATCGGTACTAAAGGGTATTAAAAAATTAAAAAAAACAAATCCTGACCCCCCCCCGCCCAGCCCCCACTGGCCTCCCCCTCCTCCCTCCCGCCCTCCGCTCGGCCGGACCCCGCCAGCCGGCCTCTTCCTGTGGACCCCACCCCCACCCTCCCGCCATCCCCGCCTCACCTCACCTGCCGCTACTCCTCACTGTCGGTGAGGGGCAAGCGGAAGGGGGGAGGGGAGGCAGAGGAGGAGCGAAGGGTGCTCTAAGAGAGAGAGGAGAGAGAGAGAAGGGAGGAAGACGGATGGATAAGAAACTAAGCGGCGGCAGCGGGGGGATCGGCGGATGGGAGCTCTTTAGTATCGGGTGGGAGTTCCACCCGGTACTAAAGGTCACCCATTAGTACCGGGTGGAGGCTCCACCCGATACTAATGTGCCTTTATTACCGGGTGAAGGCTCCACCCGGTACTAATGGGTGACCTTTAGTACCGGTTGGAGGCCCCAACCGGTACTAAAAGGGGTCACGAGGAACTGTACGTTAAACCTGGTACCAATGCTTAGGTTTCCAGTAGTAGTCGCTCGTAGCTACTCCCAATGATAATTATATAAAAAGTACATGCATATTTATATAAATTTGCAAGCACGGGAGTATCGTATGCATAGTTAAGGGATTCCTTACCGTGAAGATGCTTCCTTCCTTTCCTTGTATGAATTTTTGTCCTACAAGTTGCCGTTCAAGTGGTAGGTTATATTTTTGTGTATGACTGATGAAATGAGCTAACATTTAACAATTAACTCGTGTGTATTATTATAATATACACTATGACTCCCAAGTTGTAATTACTATGATATAACATAAAATATTAGGTGGGCCCTATATGACTAATTTTGCATTCTAGCTAGGTCTTGCTTACTGGCCTAGGGCCTCATTTGGCATGGTCTGGCTTACAAGTTACATGCGGAACAAAACATTACCGCGAGCTTGTCTAGAATCTAAGCCAGTAACTAAACCAACCACGGCCTAGGGTAATCGCACTAGGAAATTATTATGAGATAATTCTCTATTTGACACCAGTTCCTTTCTTGATCCTTAAAAAATTTCAGTTCCCTATTTGACATCGAGTTTAAGTTTCGTTCGACACTATGTTAGATTTTCCATCCCGAAACCGTTAAATACCCTGCGAAAACATGATTTTGCCCATGTGGGTCTCACCACCCTTCTCCGTCCTCTCCTCCTCCCCTTCTCCCTCCTCTGCTCCACACCGTCGCGTCTGCTGCCCTAAACAGCACGCTCCCTGCCGTCATCTTCGCCCTCGGTGTGCTCACGAGCAACTTCTGGCACGACTTCACCGACGTGCTTGTGCCCCTGGTCATCGCGTCACGGCGGTATGGTGGCGAGTCCAGTTCCTGATCACCAACATGCGGCCGTGGTGGCCAGTGGCGTTAGAAGACCATCCTGCACGGCCTGTCCAAGTACGACGCCGTGGATCTCGACGCCGACGTCGCACACGACCGATGCTTCCCGCATGTCACCGTCGGGATCCACCAACACAAGGACCTGAGCATCGTTCCCACCGGACGGCCGCCTTACCATGCCCGACTTCACCCGGTTCCTACGCGAGGTCTACGCGCTCCCGCGCGGCGCGCCAACGAGCCTGGTCCGGGAGCCGGGCAAAAGGCTGCGTCTGCTGCTGGTCCACTGGGGGCACAGCCGCCAGATCATGAATGAGCAGGAGGTACTACAGGCGGCAGAGGCGGCGGGGTTCGAGATCGAGGCGGTGGTGATGGATCTCCGGCGGTGGTGACTGCTGGGTTCTGCTTGGGTCAGATCCCAGCGCCGCACCCGTCAGCCAGCTCGCCCCAACATTGCGGCCTCCCGTGGGTGCCCGGCCTCCCGCTGTGGTGCGCGGCCTCCCAAGGGCCCGGCAAGGCCGATGAGGCTTGGCCTCTTGCAAGGGCATGTCAGCCGGCAAGCCGGTGTGGAGGAGAGGGAGAGGGAGAGGAGAGAAGGGAGAAGGGTGGTGGGGCCTGTAGGGGCAAAATCATCTTTTCACAGGTCATTTAACGGTTCATGGATGGAAAATCCAACAGAGTGTCATATAAGGAATGAAAGTTGAACTCGATGTTAAATAGGGAATGAAATTTTTTTGAGGGCCAAGAAAGGACGAGTAGTTTTTTTGTGTCAAATAAGGAATTCTCTCGATTATTATCCACGCTTTGGACAAAAAAGAATCAACGCCTTCCAATTTTGAAGCCAGTAATCTTGCAGCTGTTATTTCTATGCCAGCAATCCACAAACGTGGTAGTGTGACTCTGTGAGACAAATCAGAAAACTTTTTCAGTGACATTCAGAATATCAGATTTTTTAAGTCCCTAAAATTACTATAACTTGTATGATTTGATTTGTATCTTGTGATGATTTGAAATTTATCCATAAAACTCATAAAACCTACAAATGACATATTTAATAAACTATTAATTTCAATGATTATATTGTCGTTAAATCACTAAAATCACAAGTATTCAGAGGGTCATTTTCCTTAGGGTGTCTGCCACCGGCAGTAGGTAGGTCGGCCGTCCTACCTCGCCCTATTACTGAGTCCACTGTAGGGTTTCGTTTCCTAAATTAAGTTGCAGCAAAAAGTATCTACTATTTTACAAACTCAAATCGAATTCGAAACTGATGTAGCGCGTGGTCTATCAGACAAATAGAAAAGATATGTGTTATTAGAATTATTTTTTCCATCATCATAAATTCATGTATTCACATTCAAACTTTTTGAGTTTTCCTTTTTGCAAACCACAAGAGTGGACACTTACATACACAACATATGCACATTCACCCTCTATGAATACACGCACGCAAACTCTACTCGTATGAGCATCTTCGAAGGATTGAATCCGCAAATCTTGAAATTCATGAAGTTATCATAGATGCCTCGTTATCGGTTGGCGCATCCTTATCACTGAAAGAATAATATTGTTAATTCCTGAAATAAATCAAGGAAAGTTCGAGCACCCCATGCGTTAAGAATGTGAACTTAGGAGGGCAAGTTCCACCGTATGAAACCTAACCAACCAAGCTAGGCAAGCTCCGTTTGCAAACTTGTTTGCATTTGTAATTGAAAAAAAAAACAGATGTAAATGTTCACGACCACACATGCAAAAAAAAAAATGTAACGCAGATCATCAGTAAAAAAAGACACTTTAAGGTAAAGTTCCGTTGCCTTGCACGAATTGTTCCATGTGTATGTGGAAATGGAAACTGATTCACACAGCTATTTCAAGCGCCGCCTCTCCCTGCACCTCTCGATTGTTTTTTTCCCTGAACGTTCGTGTGCCATCCAACGGCAAAAACATCCTCAGATCCTGACCCCTTCGCTTCAGCCGCCGGCTGGCCACGGTCACCGACCGCACGAATGCACCATGCGCCGGCGGCGGCGGCGATTACTGGGTAGTAGCAGTAATATGCCTTTACGTCGCCTGCTCACCGGTCTGGCCCGCTCCCACTTCACACCGACTTCCTCTCCACGGCCTCACAGTCACCGATGGTTTCTCTCCCCCGGCCCCTAAAAAATGGTTCATTCTGTTGATTTCTCTACGGCACAGTCCCTGTCTTCAGAAGAAAATATGTCAAATGTTAACTGAATTTTCATAAATTTTTGAGTTAGTGAGTCTATTTTTATACTTTTAGGTATCGTCAGTTTCCGTAGATTCCAGTAACTTTGTCTTGGACATGCGTATTAATTTCTAAGAAAGAAACGAAAGCTTGTATCCATATCAACATATGTCATATGAGTGCTGCGGATGAAAGGGCATACGTACTGCTATGCATTTCTGATGCTGTGGGTGGAAATAATTTTTCTTTTATGTTTCAACTTTAGATGAGATGCCACTTGGAGCAAAGCAAACTAAAGTTTATTAATTTACCTGATTTAAGCACATTATCCTGTTCACGGCATTGCTCATTGTTGTGTGCCAATTGTCTTCATCTTTGTGCATGGGAACTATGTTTGATATGGCATACATCGTCGTAATGTCTAATTCTATATACTATGCTTGCTGACAATCTTTGGTTCTGAACTAGTTGGAGAGTTCAGACCTGATAGTTGTATTAGCTGATGTATATTTTGCTATCATTTAATTACTCATGAGAAAACCTTGCTGACCGCCCTCATGTGTCTTTTCCTTGTCATGGGGCAAGTAGAAAGGTGAAAGGCTTTGTGAAGTGATGCAATGCCTAAAAGTTGAGGAATGTTGAATGTAGGGTGTGGAGTCTAGCTCTTTGATGGTCTTTGAGTGATGTAGTGCCTAAAAGTTGAGGAATGTGAAATTGTGAATGAAGGCCGTGTGGAGTCTAGCTCTTTGATGATGTTGGCCAATAAGCCTGGAAATAAGCATGGAGATCTCAATCTGCTTGACTATGTCACGCTTAAAGGGTAGCTAGAATTGACCGATACAAATACGTGTAGCAGTTGAAAAGGAGATGGAAAGCTAACCAAGTCTATGTTGTCAAAAACAGAAAACAACAGCTAGTTATTTCTGGTGTCCACTGAAAAAGATGGATCCCAGGGACAGTAGTTCAGTGGCATAATCAGTATTACTAACTCAAATCTTTCACACTACAGAGTCACTTCACCTCTCTTTTTGAGGTACTGTGGCAGCCTTTAAGGTAAAATACGCACAGTGGTTGACGATTTAGAGCATTTTAGAGAATTCATGTAATAGCTTCTGAACTCTTGCATATTGAGTATGGATTGCTAGCTGTTTTGGGGGCAGTAAGGATCCTACATGGCCTTTATATTGTAAACGAAAAGAAGACTTCAGGTCATTTCTTTCAGTTTTTATATGCATTTTCTATTTGTTCATGTTGCCCTAAAAAACTTATAAATATTCAGAACATAAACTCCTTCAATCTAAAAGATTTAACATTAAACCCTACAGATAATGATCAAAGTTCCTACCAATCAATCACAGTTGCTCTGCAAGCACTGATTGTATCTTGAACTAAATTACATCCGATCCAAGTCACTATCGCTTATGCATGATTCATGATTGACCTTTTGTGCTTGTCTCTTCACTTTCTCAAATAGGAGAAGTTTCAAACCAGATACAGATGAAACCACTAACTTTTGGCTCAAAGCAGCTGTCAAAAGAGCTTTGCCGCATCGGATACACCGTCATCATCTGGATAATTTCGTCAGACACAGACATGACAACTACAAACAGAGATGATGACAAAGCTTTGCTGGTTTATATGAAATAAGGAACGTAACAAAGCAAATCAAGAAGAAAGGATGGTAAAAGTTTCCTAATAGCTGTAGATCCAGGACTCCACCCTATGAATTACTGTCATATCTATTCTTGTTTAGAACTGTCTCCTTAGCAACCATCCAACATGCCTTGTGTTCATAAATTAATTTTCTTCAAAATTTTGGCACAACTGTGTTCACTTGTGTGTAGATAAAATTTCTTCTGGAATTGGTCGTACCAGGAGTGATGCAAAATGTACAAAACTTTAATTGGAACTAAAAAACTATGTAAAATATGATGCCTGGAACTGAAAAACAGCTGGATTAATTTTAAAATATAAATAACTAGATTTAAATAAGATGTTTATGTTTGACTTCTTAAACCTATGCTACAAACTTCTATACAAATAAAAATAGATTTGCCTTGCAATATAGAATAAGAAGGTTTTTATTTATGAGAAGTTATGGTGCTTGCTTCCTAGAGCTGTATTTGCAGATTCATCTCTTTTTTTCAGTAGCAAAGCAAATAGAAGGATTTTGTTGATTTGGATTTGTTTTCAAACAGAACTTGGTTTTACAACACACACCAGAAGCTGATTAAGCCTAGCCTATATGTATGGCTAGTTTATGGGTGGTGCAATGTGGAAATTAAATTTCCTTCCAGAGTCCTTTGACGTAGGAATCCAAGTGGATTGTCATTATTCAATGGAGCAATTTGCATCAAGTTAGGCTACCTGACCAATTCAAGCCCACAAAATACCAGATAAACAATTAAGTTTGGCCTCACCTAAAAGTTTTGGAAATAATAAGACACCAAGTAGCAACCAAAAGATGAAATTTGGACGTATTATGGACCCTGTCAAAGCTTCAAAGTTTGATAAAGACATCAGGGTCCCTTCCTCCTCTTTGCTTCTTTTCCCACTCTAGTCTGCCAGTCACACCATACTAACAAATTAATTTGTATGTTATGAAGTAATCATGCATATTCATACGACGAATAGCCTAATTGAGATGCATTACTTTTTTGTTTCAAAGTTATTTTCGTTGTTGATCTTTTTTACTTAAAGCTTTAGCCCTACTTCAGTTAAATCTTGGCTTCCTCGTTCAGTTAAATCTGAATGCATTTTTTAGCCCTACTTGGGACCCATGTATATTTTGAAGTTCTTTGGGAAATTGTGCTCTTCCATGTGAACTGTCTGCAAATCCCTTATGAAATCCCATGTTGCAAATTATTGATGTCTAATGCAAGGTACAATGGTACACACGAAACACTACTAACATGGCATGGCACCTACAAAATATGCCGATCTATTATGCTATTGTGGATCACCAGCCACACCATCTCACTATTGTGCTCAATACAGGTCTAGGAAAATGGTTGAAACAAATAAATGAGGATGGATTTATGAAACTAACCCATCAAACCCTTCAGTTTTGGACTCCTGATTGCATTCATCGCAATATGATAACTAGCCTACAACAGCATAGCTAGCTAGGATATTTCTAAAAGTGATTAGGGGGTAGCAGACTCTAGCAGTATACTCCTATTGCTTAACTTCATAATAATATGATATTTGCATGTTGCCTGATTTTTTATTAAATCCAACTCACTTTTAAAGTCCCTTGTCAGATAGGGATTAGCAGGTCGTTTGATTGAATGCTGATCTTAATATATGATATATGTGAAACATATAGTGTCCTAGTCTTTCTTGTATGTCTCTGTCAGGTCGGACAAAAATAAACAGATGCATGTACCCTGGACGAGACGTTAACAGAACACTAGACTGTAGGTCACTTTCAGGTTGAAAATCCTGATAAAAGATGTGTGCAATTAGTCGTGGATCATTGATATTAAAAGTTAATATGCGTGAAAATCTATGTGCACGCTAAAAAAAAATCTAGTTTCAACTGGATCTGACGACATTAGTTATATGGGACTCTCGGGGAGAAAAGAGAAGCACTGTTCTGAAAATTGTGGACAAGGTTCAGTTTCACCATTTATAATCACTGTATTTGGTTGGATGTCAAAAAGAGAACGTAACACCATGAGCTCTAGAGAATAAGGTCTAATTATGCCTAGGTAACTAGACTATTTACTGTCCTCGGATTGAACTACCAAAAGGTTAAAAAGAAGACAACAAGAGAGATTGGCCTGGTTTGGAATGCAGAAAATGGAAATTATGTCTTGTACTGTTGTACAACAGGAAAGCACCATGTCAAGAATTACTATATATAGGAATAGATGCTTGCGTAATTCACATGAAAAAACACACAACCATATGAACAGAGCATACTAGGTTCCCTCAATGAATTGGTGCCTGCTTTTCATTCTCTCCACACATTATTGTCCTTCCAAGTTTTTGTCCAGTCCGTGTTCCAAATAGGCTTTACTTTCTGTCTAGCCCGGACTACTTGGTCAAGACCAAGAAGTATTGTCAGACCCTATATATGTTAAAATTTTGGATCAGGACAGTATCAGCCAAAGTATATGAATTTAACTAAAAAAAGTCTGCAATTCCAGGCTTTATCTAGGCCTAAATAACACATATATATCAGGTTAATTAAGTCATGCCAGCATTGGTCGGGTCAAAGAATTTGCATCCTCTTCTTCAGCAGCTTCCATTTGTAAAGCTCCCAAGCGTCCAAGACACTACCCATCGAGATCCAAGAGCAACGCGTTCACTGTTTACACAAGCAACGAAAGCCATTTCCTCCTCCATCCTTCTTCCTCATACCTTGCTCCACACCCTTATTTATACTCTCTTCACTCACCTCATACCTGGCAGCGAAAGCGTTTCACCTTCACCGTACCTCCAACCATGGCGCTCAAGCGCAAGGCGTCTTCCGGCTTGGCCGACGACCTGATGATCTCCTGCGGCGGCGACCACACCCACGCGCCGCCGCCCCTTGCTACCGGCAACAGCAGCTTCGTGCCAGCAGCGGCGTCGTCGAGGGCGTCGTGGGCAGAGGCAGTGGGCGCGGCGGCGGCAGCGCAGCGGGGTCGGAAGCGGTTCGTCGGCGTGCGGCAGCGGCCGTCGGGGCGGTGGGTGGCCGAGATCAAGGACACCATACAGAAGATCCGGGTGTGGCTCGGCACCTTCGACACCGCCGAGGAGGCCGCGCGCGCCTACGACGAGGCCGCCTGCCTCCTCCGCGGCGCCAACACCCGCACCAACTTCTGGCCGCGGGCTGCGGGCGCCGCCGCCGCTGCTGCCACGTCGCTGCAATACCCGCCGCCGCCGCCGTCCGCGCTGCCCTCCAAGGTCACCAACCTTCTCCTCCTCCGCCTCAAGAAAGCACGCAGCAGTGCAGGCGCTGTTGCACAACAAGCGGCGCCTCCAGTGCAACACCGGCAAGCCCAGCAAGTGTACGGCGGCCAAGAGGAGTACAGCTTCCATGTCGACGACTTTCTTAGCTACGACGGCAACAGCACCGGCGACGAGCTCCAAGCCGTGAAGCACGAGGAGGGGTCCAACTGCTCCCAAGAAACGGAGGACGACGGCGAGGAGGAGGAGGAGGAGGAGGCGCCCCTGGACTTTGGGTTTATGGACAAGCAGCCATCGCCGGCCAGGGAGGCCGATGACGCGGCGGGGCTCTACTCGCCGTTCGAGGTTGTGGCGGACGAGCTCGGTGGCGCGGCGGAGGTGGAGCCGTCGTCCGCTTATGGAGGCGAATCCACGGCGAGCGAGCCGTCCGGAGCGATCGACGAGGTGATGAAGAGGATGAAGTACGAGAGGAAACTTTCTGCGTCGCTCTACGCGCTCAGCGGGGTATCGGAGTGTCTCCGCATGCGCCTCGGCGACGGCGGCGATATCGGTGCCGGGAGGCACGAGCTGGCGCTCTCCGGCCTGAGGGACGCGTGCAGGAAGCAGCAGCAAGAAGTAGTAGACGAGGGAGGCGTCAACGTCGTTGGCCATGACGAGAGCTCGAGCTGCAGCAACAGCGTCTCGTCGGAAGCGACAAGCTCGTCGCCGGAAGCAGCGAGCCCCCCGCAGGACGCGAAAGCTGTCGACAGCGACATGCTTCTGTGGAGCTCCCTTGATCTACCTCCTATTTGCTAAAGTTTATTGTTACGTTAATGATAAGCTTAATTAATTTATGATTGTAGTATTAGAGGTTGTCATATTGGTTTTATTTGCCGCATCTCGATAGTGAATGATATATGAGTAGCCCTTTTCCAGGCATAGCTTTGCTTACTTCCATAGTATTATCTACTCACTACTGCAGTGCAGGGAAGTGACGTTTTTGCTTCCAAAAGAAAAGGAATCAATAAGATCCCAATTTAACCAATCTTAGCTTAATTTTCATATACCGTTACAACATTTTCGCAATGTTCTTATAACAATTTTCATATCAGTTCATATTCAGTTATGTATGCTGCACCAACATTAGTCATTCTTAAAATTGTTTGGCTCAATACAAATAACGCCTTAATCAGTATCTATATTAATTTGCTTTATGTTTTCTGATGTTTCTATCCTATCGCCCGATTATCTTTACGTTATAAATTTTTCCCTCTACTATAAACTATACGCGGCAATTATCTATAGAGAAGGCAAATTAAATGAAAAGCAGAAGCACTGTAATAAGAAAATATATAGAATATAAAGGGTACAGAGCACAAACTTAGTTGCATAACTACTTTTTTCCGAGGTCTCGACGGCTTGTCTCTCTCCATCCGATGAAAATTAAGCTGATTCTACTCTCACGGTAAAAACTATTCAGTGCACACCACTATTATGAGACTAATCTTAGAATACTAGCAAACCATGTTAGCCGCATTATTGAACATATTGACAACAACAATTACGAAAACAATTAACCATACACTAAGGCCATTGGCCTTATAAAGAAGTCAACATAATTTGACTATTTGACAACGTCATTACTACTCTAGGGCTAGCTTTTTTTTTCTATGCAGTTCAGAACACAGGAAAGGTTAGTGCTTATGGTTTGCAAAGAAATTTGTTTTTGAGTTTCTGCAATTCTGTGCTTGAAGTACGCATGAAAACCTGGGAATAACGGACCATATGTGTCTTGGTCATGACCCTCAGATCAAGGAAAACAACGTTTACAATGGTTTTAAAGTACGTGAGGTACTTTCCTTTAATATTTTACTTTAAAAAATTAAATAGATTTACACATAATTAAAAAATATTATAATAATTTCTCACTATTTTTAGTACTTGGTCACACCAAATTAGTATTTCTTATTATTTCTTTTTAGATACTTCACGATACCTGTACTTCTCTTGTTTCCACCGTTCGATTTCTCGAGATGGACTGCTCTTATTTTTACTAATAACTCTAAAATCTCTCTTTATATATTGACAAGTTCGCTAAAATCCACCTTTGCATCTTGGGATTTACTGCATTTTGTGCTGTCCCGGAAATGTTTTGTGGAGAGACAGTGGGCTAAGGTGAGCTCTGCATGCATGTGTATATGTGACCTCTGACCTGGTCAGGATATACCATTTGTGCCTTTGGATATTTTCTCCCCAAGAGGAAAAGGAAGTGCTGAGCTGCCTTCACACATATCTGTGTATTTATTTATCACTTTACGCAAAAACAAAGAATGTTCTGAGCACTTGATATGATTGAACACCAAAAAAAAATATCCAAGACTACATATGGCCTACTGCTCATAAGATTGATAGGCCTCATATCATAGGCCGGCCCGCCATGAAAAAGGTTCACAAACCAGCAGCTGGTGGCGGACAGCCCAAAGACACAGCCCAGCAGGACATCTTTTTTTATTGCCGCAGCCCAGTAGAACTCGGGCGCAGGGAATATGCACCATTCGGTGTGCAAAGCTTTATTTTGTTGCATGCCCTGCCTGGTTTCTTTTTAAAAAAAAATGAAAACGAACTAGGAGAGCTTCGAAAAGAAGAATAAATTCAAACTGAGTCCATAACAAAGAAACAACACCACTGGTCGGTTGGATTGGAACATCAACCGGATCTCTCTCAACTCTGACCGGTCGGATTGGAACATCGACACGAGTCTCAACAAAAACTCCGCCCAGCCTGATTACTTCTTGTGCTAGAAAAACTTTGGGTAAAGCTAGTCAAAAAGCAGTCATAGAGATCTTGGAGAGATTTGTTCCTGGGCATCTAATGTAAGCAAGAAAAAATATGTAAATCATTGGACAAGAAGGGAGTACCCTGTCGCGTCTTATACACAAGTAGAATGCTCATCTTGTGATGCAGCGGCTAATAAGAAAAAAATATTTTTATTACCAAAAATAAAAGAAAAAATTCCATGTATTAGTGGTTTAACCTTTACATCGAACCACGGTAGGCGTCAAAATTAACTTCAAATGTTGAAAATCATAGTAAGGAAGTAAAAAATCAGCAGGTTTATGTCAAAAAGAAACATATATACCATCCTACTAAAAAATGTTTTTGCAATGAAAAAATTGAAACAGTATAAAAATTATGGAACAGGTATGTGATGTTGCAATTAAAAATATATAGCAATATTTATATTATATTGCAATAAATATCTAATATGGCCATATATATATGTGCAACCTCCGTTGCAAGAGTTCGGCATGTATTGCCACATAAAAATATGTGTGTGCATTAAGGTGATTGTTTTGCCATATTCTAGTATGGCAGTAGTCCGAAAAATGGTTGTAACAAAAAAACATATTATTGGCACGAATGAAGTATTATTGTTGCCCATATGTTTACTATTGCTATTTTTATTGTGCATTCTCATTCTCATTGTGAAGAGAGGGGATAACACAAGATTATTAGCAAAACCTACAACAAAAGTAGCTCTAGTGTCCTAAGTTTGATTCCAAAGGCAACAATTGTTATTATTTTGAATTCTAATTTTTTGCCACGGCATCGGCCCAATCTTTTAACCCCGCAAGTACTTACCACGGCCGCCAATGGATTAGCATATTGTGGCAATTGGTAGATATATTGACATGATTTTGATCCTATTGCAATAATTTTTCACCGTTGTTGAAATACCAAGTTTCCAGTAGTTTGCAGGAGGTGTGTACTGATTGGGGGAAGTGGGCCACCTCATCAGTGACCGCCTTTCAGATGAACAACGTATACGGTGGACTGATGGTGCCTCCACTTGGCGCGCCCCGGTCTGTTCCTAGGGGTGTAAGCGGGCGCAGGAATGCCTGCCAGCCTGCTAGGCCCTCCTGCGAAAATAGCAATAGCGGGCTCTGCAGACACCCTGTATGTTGCAACGCCGGTTTAAGTGGACGAGCCTGCAAAGACCAGCAGGTTTTAGGGGACGAACCTGCAAGGTCTGCGAACAGCCTGCCAAGGCACCGCGGACGGTAGCTTGGCCGAGCTCGACCTCAGCGTCCTCGCCGCGGGTGGTGCAGAGTGTTAGAGGTTGATCTTCACCAACTCAGTTCAACGACCGAGTCGAACCCTAATCTCACGTCCTGATCGGGAGCGTACAACCAGGTTCCCGTCGCGCAACGCTATAAAGAGAGAAGTGGGGCCGAGGGGGCACGCACGTCAAAGTTCATCGCCGTATCTCACTCGCCCACCTGACAAACCCTAGACCCGATCTACTAGGTGCTGTAGCGGCGGGAAGTTCCGCCGCCACCTACGCCGTGCCGCTGCCGCCACACTCGCCGTTGACGCCGCCGTCATCGCCCATAGCAAGCTCGTCCTCCAAGCCCGATGGTCGGCGTCTCTAATCTCTCTCTATCTCTCTTTCTCCCTCTCGGTTATTCTTGATTAGCCGTAGGACATATTGATTTTAGCCTAAGGATCAAGTTAATTACATGCTAGATTCACACCTAGAGATCCAAGTAATTCTATCAATGGTATCAAGAGCCTAACACTAGCGTGTAGATCTAGTCGGGAAGTTTTCGTCTCAGCAATTAGAAGGAGGGGATTTTGATCTCGAGTCAAAAACGGAAGAAAAATTTCAGAATTTTTTTTCTAAGATTGCGGTCGCCAGATCCACCGACGACTGTCGGCGGCGCTCCGCCGCAAAACCTAAAGTGACGGTCACTTGATCTCGAACCAGCGATCACCGGTAGCTAACCCTAACTCTAAGCAGAAGGGGAAGTGAGAAGAGAAAGGGAAAGGGTCGGGAAGACTTACCTCGATGTCCACCACTCACCAGATCCGCTCCGGGAAGACCGTCTTGAGTCACCGACGTGGCTTGCCGGCGCGGCCTAGAGCCACTAAGGGCACCCACCCGCAGTGCCACTCGACGGCAGCGCACTCACCATCGGGTGAACTCGTGCATCGGCGAGGGGCCTGCGGGGGGACCCACAGGCCTACCGAGGGGAAGCCTCGGGCCAGCGCTGCGCCAACGGCCTTCTTCGTCAGTGCCGCTCTGCCACTCACTCGGCACTTGCTCGCACTTGCCGCCGCCACTCCCTCTTGCGGGGGAGGGGGTTGTTCCTCCGGAAGCGGCGCGCGGCCATTCGATCACGACGAACGGCTGAGATTCACCGGGCCGGCTTTCGGCCCAGGTGGGAGGTCGAATTGGCGGCCCAAGCCTAGGTTGCGGCCTGGGAGAGCGACGCGGGCGAACGCGCCAAGCAGGTCAGGCCGCATAGTCGCGTGGGCCGGCAAGAACAGTAGACTTTTGGCCTGCCAGACGAAGCGGGCGCTCGCGCCGGTTTGGACCGGGCCATTTCCTCGGGTGGGCTGAAAGCGCAGAAAAGATTGAGCCCTTTTCCTTTTTATTTTTCCAGTGAGAAATTGATTTATGGCTCAAATAGAATTAGTTTTGGGAGTTTTTCTTGTGGGTAAAATCCACAAATTAAGTTTAAGGCTCAGTAAGCTTCCCCTGCATTAAGTTTGAGATAAGAGAGATAAGTTGAATTTTTAGCATTATTTTGTCAGTTTATGCATTAAGTTGAGGATTTTAATCTATTTTTCTAATTGAATCGGAACCAAAAGGGAAATTTAATTAGAAAATAAGTAATTTTTCTGAGTATAATAATTTTATCTACTAACCAATGTTGTTGATAAGATTATTATAGTAGCAAGTTTTATTTTATCATTATTGATTCTATTTCTGCCCAACGGTGATATAGAGTTAATATTGAGAAGTTTCATATTTTAATTTGACCAACATTGAATTAACTCAATTATTTTTCTAAATTTTGTTTTCAGGCAATCCATTAAGTTATATCCCGTCCATAGAGCCCCTCAACGGAGGGAATTACAGCTCATGGCAAGAGAAGATTGAGATAGCGCTTGCGTTGTCAGAAATTGATCTCGCACTGACGGCTGGATGTCCCATTGCTCCTGAGGACCCTGTGAGGATTGAAAATGAGAGCGATGAGGATTTCACTGCCCGAGTACATGAGCATGCACCTGTTAGAATGAAGTACGATCTTGATCGTGCGTAGTGGGATCAGTCGAACCGCAAGTGCTTGATGGTGATTAAGAGCTCCATTGTGGAGGCAATAAGGGGAGCAATCCCAAAGTGTACCACCACCAGGGAGTACCTAAGGAAGGTGGAGAGTTAGTTTACTAGCTCTTCAAAAGCTTATGTAAACACTCTTATTAAGAGGCTTGTCACTAAGAAATATACTGGTGGAGGGGTAAGACAGCATATATTGAGGATGAGTAATATGGCATCCAAGCTCAAGCCTATGGACATGGGGCTCAATGATGAGTTTCTAGTCCATTTGATCTTTGCCTCTTTACCCAAGGAGTTTGAGGCTTTTTGTTGTTAATTACAACTCACAGCCAGACAAGTGGGGCATTGAAAAACTTATTGCCATGTGTGTGCAAGAAGAGGAGAGAATTAAGGGCTCACGTGGTGATTCTATCAACTACATGAGGCAAAATAAGAAGAGGATTCATCATAACAATAATTCTAAGCCACAAGGAAAACCTCAGTGGGACAATACCTTCTCTTCTAAGGCACATGGAAAGGCTCCACAAAATGATCACCATCAGAGATCAAACCATGAAGTGGTGGACAAGGACACTTGCAAGTGGTAAAAAAAGGGACACTATTAGAAGGATTGTGTGGATTTATTGAAGCATCTGTGTAAGAAAGGTGAGGATCTTATTACATTCGTAGATGAAGAAGGGACACTATTAGATGGATTGTGTGGATTTCTTGAAGCATCTGTGTAAGAAAGGTGAGGATCTTATTACATTCGTAGATGAGTCCTTGTATTTAAGTTATGCAAAATCTACTTGGTGGATTGATTCAGATGCAACTATTCATGTTGCAAATTCATTACAGGGATTTCATATGAGGAGGACCCTACAAAGAGAAGAAAGAACCATTAAGGTAGCAAACGGCGTCGAAGCTGAAGTTGAAGCCATTGGAGAACTCCATTAGAATTAATTGATGGTTTTGTACTTCATCTACGTGATGTTCTCTATGTACCCTCTTTGCGTAGAAATTTAATAAGTGTCTCACGCTTAGACAGTGATGGATTTGCTTGTCACTTTGGTGATGGACAATATAAGATTAAGTTTAATAACAAGTGTGCTGGTCTTGTCTTCAGACAAGATGAGCTTTATTTGCTATCACTTAGTTAGAATCTGAATGTTGTAAGCACTGAGAATGTGAATACCTCCTCGCCTATGAATGTAAGAAATAAGCGGAAAAGAATTGATGACGTACCTTCAAAATTATAGCACTATCGTTTAGGCCATATTTCGAGGAGGAGAATTGAACGATTAATTAAGGAATCAATTCTTCCACCCTTAAAATTTTAAGATTTAGAGCAATGCATTGATTGCATTAAGGGAAAGTATGTTAAGAAAATTAAGAAAGACGTCAAATGAAGCGCAGGAATTTTAGAAATAATTCACACAGACATCTGTGATCTGTTTCCTGTGACATCTGTGGATGGTTATGATTCATTCATAACATTCACAGATGATTATTCATATTATGGCTATATTTATCCAATTAAGGAACGATCAGAAGTGTTGGATAAATTTAAGATATTTAAGACTGAAGTGGAAAATCAGCATAATTTAAAGATTAAGATAGTAAGATCCGATCGGGGTGGGGGGACTACTACGGTCGACATACCCCATGTGGCCAAGTTCCTGGACCTTTTGCATGGTTTCTACAAGAAAATGGCAAAGTTGCCCAGTACTCCACACTGGGCGGGCCTTAGCAGAATGGAGTAGCTGAAAGACACAACCGTACCTTAATGGATATGGTGAGCTCCACTTTACCGATTAATTTGTGGATGGAGGCATTAAAAACCGTCATTCACATTCTTAATCGGGTTCCCAGTAAGTCGGTGTCTAAAACACCATATGAGTTGTGGACTAGAAAAGAGCCCTCACTGAACTATTTGCGTGTGTCGGGCTGTCTGGTTGAGGCTAAAGTATTTAACCCAAATATTCAAAAACTAGATTCTAAGGCAGTCGGTTGCCATTTCATTAGCTATTCAGATAAGTCGAAAGGTTATCATTTCTATAGGACAGACATACTAGGTTTGTAGAAACAAGACACGCTGTCTTTTTGGGAATGAGATGATTAAGGGGAGCATGGTAGCCTGAGAAATTAACCTTGAGGAGAAGCGAGTATACGTACCCACTCTGATGATTCAAGAACCGTTTTTCTCGATACTTGTTGTTGCTGCACCGACAATGTAGGACACTGTGGTAACAGCACCTGATGTTATTTGTCCCGTGGCAACAACAAATGAAGATGAGGAACCTATCCATCAGGATCCTATAGAACATGTTGTCACACATGAGGAAGAGCTGCAACAGCCCCATATGAAAGATGCGCCAAATGTTGAGGGCCCCAGAAGGTCTCAAAGAATTAGAAAACCAGCTTTTTCGATGACTACGAAGTCTATGTTTGTGAACAAGTTCAAATGGACGGAGATTCCACCTCACTTGAAGAAGCCATGAGAAGCGCTCACTCATCGAAATGGCTTGAAGCTATTGTTGGGGGGAAATATCAACGATCTCCCCTAGCCCATGAAATCAACAGAACTGAAAGGCCCAGGCCCATCTAAGGTAGCAAAATTGCCGTCAGCCCAATATGAGAGGGAGAGGCCACGTTCTGCCTCGCCCGACTCGGAGTCCCGGGGTCGGACGCTCCCGACCCCTTGAAGACTAAACTCCGCCTTGCCCGACCCGGAGTCCCGGGGTCGGACACTCCCGACCCCTTGAAGACTAAACTCCGCCTCGCCCGACCCAGAGGGCCGGGGTCGGGAGTGCCCGACCCCCACCGAAAAAACTCCGCCTCGCCCGACCCTGGGCGCGGGGGTCGGACTCGCTCGGGTCCACCAGACGAATATCCGCCTCGGGCGCGGACTGGAGGATCAGGACGCCGATCTCGTGGGTCCCCCTATCGACCTCGCCATAAATGCGCCGCGGCCCTGTCAAGCCGAAAGGGAGCAGCGTCCCCAAGGTAACCGGTCACGAATACCTATGCGCGACCGTGCAGCGCAAGCTGCAGTGGCCGTGGCTCCCTCTGATTTACCGCAGAGTACTCATGACCCGCGCCGAACGGCACAGGAGGGCGCATCGCTTGCTCTCGCGCCCCACGCTCCCAATGACAGGGATGCGACGTCCGGGTCTTACGGTAATCAGCAGGGCAAAAGAATCGGCCCTCCTCCCCGGCGGGCATAGATGCCGAGGCTGAGGCTCATCATCATGCTCGACGGCGACGGCGACCAGGGAGATCATCGACAAGATCGGGAAGAAATCGCTCTCCCTCGACGGACGCGCTGACAAGGACTGGAGGCCGGAGCGAGAGCAACGGCCCTGGGACCCTCTCCTTATGTTATTTTGTACTTGGCTTATCCTTTCTACTTCTTCTCCTGTCGCCTGGCTCAACTGTAACCCCGAGCTCCCTCTTGCGCTATAAAAGGAGGACCGGGGGTCCTGAGACAGGGGACTCTGGCTGAGGCGAATAGAACACTCCCACACTGACTTAGAGCACGAGCGCACTCAAGAGACCTGGGATCAGTTCCCTCTCTCGCCCACCTGTAACCCCTACCACAGAGCCCCGCGTGGGTAACACGAGTAGCCTTGATACTGGACGTAGGGCCTTCTTTCGCCCGAACCAGTCTAACCCCGTGTCTCCCATGCCACCATCCGAAGCCTTACGCGCATAAAAGAAATTTACTAGTTTAAAGTCTTGATCCGCAAATCTCGACAACGACAGCTATGAAAGATGAAATCAGATCTATGAGTAGCAATAAAGTCTCAGATTTAGAAGAAATTGTTAAAGGAGACAAGAAAGTACGCTGCAAATGGGTCTACAAAACAAAATGTGACTCCAAAAGGAACGTGGAAACATATAAAGCGTGACTTGTGGCAAAAGACTTCACGCAGAGAGAAGGAATAGATTATAATGAGACATTTTCTCCAGTCTCATGTAAGAATTCCTTTAGAATCATAATGGCTTTAGTGGTGCACTATGACTTGGAATTACATTAGATGGATGTAAAGACGGCATTTCTCAACGGAGATTTATATGAAGATGTTTACATGGCATAACCTAAAGGTTTTGCCCTGGAAGGAAAAGAATATATGGGATGCCACCTAAAGAAATCCATTTACGGATTAAAACAAGACTCTAGATAGTGGTATTTGAAGTTTGATGAAATAATAAGAAAATTTGGGTTTAATGAGAATAAGGAGAACAACTGCGTTTATGCAAAGTAAAAAGAATGGGAAATTCATTTTCCTCATCCTGTATGTAGATGATATCTTACTCGCAAGTAGTAATGTTAATCTGCTATTGGAGACGAAGAAGTTTTTTTCCTCAAATTTTGATATGAAAGATCTTGATGAACCTTCATTCGTTTTAGGAATTGAAATTCACCGAGATAGAAGAAAAGGAGTTTTAGGATTATCGCAAAAGGCATACTTGGAAAAGATTCTAAAGAAATATAGTGTGCATGCGAGTAAACCTATGCCAGCTCCCATAGTCAAGGGCGATAGATTTGGAAAATTTTAGTATCCTAGGAACCAATACGAGATCGATCAAATGAAAGGGGTTCCATATGTTTCAGCTGTCGGAAGGTTAATATATGCTCAAGTATGTACACGCTCTAACTTAGCTTTGTGACCGGGATACTTGGCAGATATCAGGATAATCCAGGAATAGATCACTAGAGAAGGGTAAAGAAGGCATTGCGTTATATGCAAGGCATGAAAGGCCTAATGTTAACATACAAAAGGGTTGATTCCCTAGAAATAGAAGGGTACTCAGATTCAGATTTTGCGGGAGATGTATACGATAGAAAGTCCACGTCAGGTTATGTATTCACTCTTGCAGGTGGAGCCATATCGTGGAAAAGCTCCAAGCAAACTGTCATTGCATCATCCACGATGTATGCCGAGTTTGTAGCATATTATGAGACCACGGGACAGGCAAAATGGCTAAAGAAATTTGTACCTGGGTTGAAAGTGGTACACAGCATTCAAAAGCCACTCAAAATGTACTGCGACAATGAGCCAGCAGTGTTTTATACTCACAACAATAAGTCAAGTGGTGCTTCCAAACACATTGATATCAAGTTTTATGTTGTGAAAGAGAAATTAAGAATCATACCATTAGTCTAGAGCATGTAAGAACAAAGGAAATGCTCGCGGATTCCCTCACGAAAGGCTTACCACCTAATATGTTCAGAGAACACTTAGCCGGCATTGGTTTACGGGAAAGCCTATGATACCTGGATACTAAGGGCCCAGAATAAGTTAAGAATCCGTTTCAAAATAGAAAGGTGTATTGTAGCTGTTAAATCAGATAGTACATATCTGACTATCATGACGAGGCATGCTCTATACACTAATCTGTAATGAAATGGGTGCCAAGTTAAGTGTTAAAGTTTAAGTCTAAGTTTAAACTGAGATCAAGGGGGAGAATGTTAGAGGTTGATCTCCACCGACTCGGTCCAACGACTGAGCCGGACCCAATCTCGCACCCTGATCAGGAGCGCACAACCAACTCATAGTTGCGGACCCCCGTCGCGCAGCGCTATAAAGAGAGAGGTAGGGCCGGGGGGCACACACGTCGAAGTTCGTCGTTGTGCCCCCCTCGCCCACCTGACAAACCCTAGACCCAATCTACTGGGCGCTGTAGCGGCGGAAAGTTCCACCGCCACCTGCGCCACGCCACCGCCACCACACTCGCCGTCGATGCTATCGTCACCGCCCATGGCGAGCTCGTCCTCCATGCCTAATGATCGGCGTCTCTACTCTCTCTATCTCTCTCCCATCACAGAGAGGACGGGCTGCGGCGGCCGACGTGGGCGCGGGGCAGCAGCGAGCCGTAGCTTCCGGTGTTGGGCCAGGTGGGCGCGGTAGCCGGTATGGCCGCTGGCAAGGAGAAGCGCGGTGGCCTGCGGGGCGCAAGGTCCGATGTGAGCTGCACAGGCTCCGTTACGGGCTGCTGTATCGTCGAGCGGCGCCGCATCCGCCGCCGGCAGCTGCTCCGCCGACCCGCACGCATCATACGCAACCTCCATCGATCCGAGCATACGCATAGGCACATAGCTTTTTTCACTCTGAATCATGTCAGGATGAAAATCGCAGAGGCCGGGCGTGCGGAGGAGCCAGGCTGCCGAAGCATGCGCCGTCGTCGAGCTCTGTCACCCCGCGGACTGCTTTTATTTTTTCCGGTGTGTTTGAATTGAATTTGCCGTGCGTGCGCGGGCTCCGGCAGGCGCCTGCAGGCTGCTTGTTTTTTTTCCCGGCGAAGCCCAGCAGGACATTGCAGCACAAGAAGCAGGTATTGGCGGGACTCTGCAGGAATAATTAGATTACCTAGCTGGCTGATGCGCGTGGCTTGCGGACGCCTGCAGACAGGCCCGCTTGCATCCTTACTGTTCCTGAGCTTCGCCCCGGTCCTTTCTTGGTGCGCGCGAGCTCCACCGGGGCCACCGACGAAGGGGCCGGCTAGGGCCGCCAGCGCTGGGGCGAGTCCGCTTGTGGAGGACCGTTGGGCGATGCCGCCCACTACGCGCCAGGCCTCACGGTCGCACGGCAACCCCTCTTACGAGGTCAACAAGGAGTCAAGGATCGATTCCAGCCTACCCCTGATGGATCGGCACTCCTTGAGAAAGCACGTACATATTTATCATCAGAGAGATGTTTTACTGATAAATTTATCATTTTGTCCGACATGGCACGCCAAGTCACCCCTCCACGCTAGAATCCACTCGCCAAATGACCCCCGTGCCCCTAACCTTTATGCTCCTTGCGCGCCGCTCTTCTCTCTCCGTCTCCCCCTCAGGACCTGCCGTCGTCACCTCCTCCGCCGGCCGTCAGGCCCGCTTTGCCGCTCGCGGGTCACCGCCATCATCGGGGCCGTGCCTCCACCGGCGTCGGTTCTGCTCCTCGGCCCCCTCAGCTTCCCGGCGGACGAGGCGCTAGTGCCTGGGGCACTCTATGCTAAGCTCCCCATGAAGCGCTTGGGCGCGCCCGTGGCACATGCGGACGTGGCGCACCTGGCGCCCGCGGTGGTTGCCGGCAGGGAGAAGGCGCGGGCAACGAGGAGGAGGATGAGGCCGGCGGTGTCGCCCGCCGCCACGGCCAAGGTGGCAGCCGTCGTCGCGCCGCCTGAGGTTGTGGAGGCTGCCGCCGCTGCAGCGCTGCTTCTCAAGATGGACGCGAGCAAGCCGAGGGCCCTGAGGCTGGAGGACATGGTCGTGGACGATGAGGCTGCCGCGGCGGAGATCGAGGAGCTCAAGCCTCAACGTGTCGACCCCAATAGCGGGCTAGCAGGCGCGGTCGGCCGATTTGTTCCGTGAGCAACGACGATGCGTCGGTGGCGAAGACCACATAGTTGCGGCGCACGAGGGCAGCCATCAAGAGGGTGTTGGGGAGCCCCGCAGGCACGTACCACGTGAACTCGGCGTCCAGCAACAGGCTGAACCGCGGCGGCGAGCGGGGGCGGAAGAGCGACGCCCTCTCGTGGTGGGGCTCCCACGAGAGGCTCCCGGTGCGGGGGAGCTCTGCCCGCCGTGAGGCTGTGGCCGTCGGTGAGGACTGCCCACGCGTTGGGCAGCGCCGTGAGGCTGTGGCCGTCGGTGAGGAGGTGGTCGGTGCCCCACGACAGCGCGAACCCACCGCAGGTGAACCGGACGAGCTGCAGCGATGTGGGCGAGCGAGCGATCGGCGTCGGCGAAATCGACGTGTGCCAGCCTCGCCGCGGCCTCCACCACCACGAGCTCTGCGCCAGCGTCGTCGCAGGTGATCTCAGGGACGCTGGTGGAGGCATTCGTGACGACGCGGTCGGCGAAGGGAAAGAACTGGGAGAGAAAGGCAGGCAGCGCGGCCACGACCATCGTGGGGAAGCCCGGGGCCGGGTAGACGACGACGACGACGAGGTAGATGTGGAACGAGCCGAGGATGAGGTCGAGCTTGGAGGTCGGGAGCACGGCGGGTCGGACGCCTGCACCAGCGTCCCCGCGGCGCGCGGGAAGCAAAAAGCCAGGGACACGAGAGTCATTTCGTGTGGCGATTCCAGCGTGGAGGGATGACCTGCCGTGCCACGTCGGACAAAATAGCAAATTTTTTAGTAAAACATCTCTCCGGTGGCAAATATGTAAGTGCCATTCTAAAAGTGGCTTGTCAAGGAGTGCCAATTATAAGGATGGCACACGCATCCGACCCACACTTTCAGTAGACCCGTTTCGTCCCGCCCCAGTCACCACGACGACGCCCGGGCGACGGTGACCGGTGCTACGAGCTTCCTGCGACTGCGAGGCAGCTGCTGGTCGATAGCAATCTGCATTCAGAGCATTGCCGTCATTGGTAGCAACTGAATCTAGCTAGGCTAGGCCCTCCCGGTGCCGCCGTCGTCGCTGCCATGCGTGCCGGCCCAACGAAATCCAAGAGTGGTGGAGGGTCGACGGCGGGAGCCACTGCGCTTGCAGTACTGCAGGTTGGTTGACTGAATCGAATAGTAGGTTCTACTAGAGGTGGTGGCGGTCGCAGGCTGCCGCGTCCTGATTGCCTGAATTCTGCCCCGTCTCTTCGGCGTCGTTTAGAGCTGTTTCCAGAAGCTCCATCATCGCCCTCTCATATGCAAACAAACAGCATGCGCACCTGAATATTCCCGCTCCGTGCTCTCGAGACATTACACGCTTTTTTGTTATTGTTTTTCTAGGATAGAGACGTGATTTGCTTTTGCGCGAATTTTTTATTATAAGAGGTGTTTGGTTGAGTCAATCTCTTTGATCGTCACAAAATGCGCCGATATAACCTCAGGATCGAGTGTTTAGAAAACGGAAAAAAATGCCCAGCTTCTGCAATCGCACGCAGTGATGCGTAAAATTTTGTAAGGGATGTGTTTAATCGGTTGACACAATCTCTTTGACGTCCAGAAACCCTCCGATAATTTAGAGGGAATCAGAGTGTTTTGACCAACAATATCTAAAAAGAAAAACTTGAATTGCAAATAAGGCCTCGGTTATCTCGACCTGATAAGATTCAAGATACGGACCTTAATTACAAACTGCTCGATGTTAATCCACCTATGCTATGCATCACAGCCTAATTTGGCACACCAGCCCATCCTTTCTGTAGCAAAGCAAATTAACACACTCGTTAATTCACCAGCTTAATCAACAGCTGGATCGCTTCAAAAGCATTTTCACACCCCAAAAACCTTTGTCCAGCACCGACCGACTCCTGCAACTAATTACCACACACACACCCTCTGCTGAACTCCCTCTCTGTCTCTCTGCACAGTTACATCTTCTTACAAGAAAGAAAGAAGGGCGATGACACGGTCACGGTCAGTCAGTTGAAGAGGTTCAGCAGCGCCGGCGCCCTGGGCTCCACGTCGCCGCCGGTGGCCTGCAGGTCCTCGCACGTCGTCGTGGCGGAGTACTCGTCCGACGCGCCGCAGCCCCGCCGCCCTCCCGCCATCGGCGACGCCGGCGTCAGGCAGAGGTCGAGCTCGCACGACTGCAGCAGCCCCGCCGGCGGCGGCTGCTGGCAGGCGCCCGTGGCGCGGACGGCGTCGAAGCAGGCGATGCCGCCGCCGCCGTTGTTCCTGCGCTTCTTGGACGGCGTGGAGGAGGAGTTCTCGGGCGATGCGGAGGAGGCGGCGGCAGCGCCGACGTTGCCGTAGAGGCCGTCCATGTCGCGGTCCTTGAACGCGGCGGGGATGGTGGAGAGCGCGCGGAGGGACGACTCGCCGCGGAGGACGGCGTCGGCGGCGGCCTGGCAGAGGTCCCAGTTGCCCGTCCACATGAGCCCGATGGCGCCGCTCACCGGGTTGATGGTCCGCCCGCAGGCCTCGTACAGCAGGGATCGGAACAGGGCTGCATTTTTCCATTGTGCATGGCACGTCAGTTCACTTAACCAAGCCCCATATGCATACAGTTTGCACACAATATAAACATGATGCAGCTAATTAAAACTTTTTTTAGAGTCCGGCTAAAACTTAAACCCTTCAGTAACCAAGCGTGCTCTACATCATACCTAGTTAACTGGCTCTTAGTCACCCATCAAAGGTCGAATCACAACCAAAAAAATCCCATGAATTAATTATGTAGCATATATCTGTGCCAGTGCACATATATTCGAGTCGGTTTGGTGAAGTGGCAAAGGGGTTGGGGCCTGACCATAAAGATTCTGCTGCTTTTGCGGCCTTGTCCCATGGGACGTCGGAAGGCCGCGTCCGCCATAAAGAAATGTTAAGACGATGGTACTTGGGCAGATACCTTTGTGGACAGGTCAGGTCGTCAAGATAACATTGTTGGACTAGGCGCCTAGCTAGACGATGGAAACAAAGTACCGGCGGTAAACAGACACTAAGGTTGAGCTTATCTTACCCATGCCATTACTAATTACTTCACACCAAACTTTGAAGTAGTAGGCTAGTAGCTAATGGTTTCGGGAAAAAAAAAAGTAGTAGCCAATGGAGTAGTAGTAGGAGGGCTATCAATTAGTAAGCAGCTAGTATTAGTTACCTGGGCGGTGGTGCAGCGGGACTGCGGCGAGCGATGCGACGAGGCCGGCGCGGCCGAAGAACTTGGCGACGAAGACGGTGGCGTTGGCCTGCGGCTGGGCGCCGTCGATCCACTCGATGCTGGGCCGGAGCACGCAGGCGTCGCTGCAGCCCTTGCGCAGGACGCGGCAGCCGTTGCAGCTCATCTCGCGAGATGATCGATCAATTCCCTCGCCTCGCCTTCTAGCTAATAATCTTAATCTCCTCCTCCTCCTCCTCCTCCTCCTCCTCAGCCGGCGCGCACCGCACGGTGTGTCTGCGACGAGGGCGCGGAGCTACCGGAGCCCTGTGGCTGCAGTGCCTTAGCTTGTAACGATCGAGCTAGCTAGCTGTCGGCAATGGACGGAGACAGGAGCTACTAAGAACCAAGCTCTGGTGTGTGAACCAGGTAAGACGAGCAGTAGCAGCTATAGCTAGGAGAGGAGGAGGCCGGGGGTGGTTGCTTATATAGAGGGATGGAGGCGGTCCTCCGGGGTGTCAGGGGGCTGATGATGGACGGAGGAGGAAATGGATGTTCGGCTGCCACAGGTTGGGGGTTCCGCTCCAATGACATTGGCGGTCGTTGGCGCCTCCGTGTTGCCGCAACGCCCCCGCTGTCCGCCCTATTGTCACTTCCCCAGGATCCTCTACGCATGCACGCAGACACACTATGATACACACACACGCCCAGCAAGGCCAGCTTCAGTAGGTAGCCAGCCAGCCACAAGCCACTTGCATGTTTGCCGACGACGTCCGTCCCCTCAAGCATAGTAGGACCGTGGGCAAGGTAGTAAATAGCCGCAATCACGGTACCGGCCTACCGGCCTATTGCCGCTATCGCCGTAAGGCAGCGCTCTGAATTTTGCGGGCTCAAACTTTGCGGCCGCAATTCTAAATAGCAGGGCGCTATAGTGGGCCGTAATTGCATGTAGCAAACCACAATAGCGTGGAAGCAAATAATCCTAACTAGTCCAGCCCACTACGACTCACACAGTCATACCCCCAACTCAGACACTCCACCCATCGGCTGCCTGTAGGTTGCCGCCACCCTTCGCCTCCAAATTCGGCAACGCTGCTGCCCGCCGGTGTGCTGGTCGGCCGCCGCCAAGTTGCCGATGCATGCCCACATGGAACGCCATGTTTGTTTTCTTAATTTAAGTACGTGAGACATCAATTTTATACTTATTATTCATGATATATATATATATAATTAAAATTATGTGGGATTATTAGGTGCCACTATTGGAACTTAGCGTCCGCTATCCGTAATCCGCTACCTCAACGTCAATCCACTGCCAACCCGCCATACGCTATTTATTACCTTGACCGTGGGGCTGGAATGGAACAAGATGCCGACCTAACCAGTACATGAAAAATAACTAATTAACCTGTACTGTATGTATGACTACAGTACCTAAGAAATGATTGATACAAGATAATTATGAATATCAACATCCCCCACCCCAACACAGTGCGCGTGCGCACACCCTATTTCTGTTACTTCATCAATGTTGGAAATCCACTAGCCTGACTTTGTTATGCCACTCGGTGTATGTTCTATGTGAGGACAAACGATGTCTGCTGCAATGTTGATATATGTAATCTAGGACTTGGAGCTTAGTACATTTATACTTTTTACCTCCGCACCACTATCCTTACGGTTAAGCTGGTAAGGCTAAGGATATGTCCAATGATATCGATGGTTGCTATCTATAGATGGTACAATAGAATCCACCGTGTGAGTTGTCGTCCACAAGTAATCTAAAATACCACCGAACCGAATGGTTTAATAAAATGTGACCGTGCCTTTAAAATGGGAAAAATGTTGTCAATGCAATATTCCTCTTATCTCCCAAAAAAAACATTGAATAAAATGCACCTCTTCTGGATAGCTAATGGCATGCCACCCTGCACGCCCTAAGCGTGTCGGCATCAATCCATGCGAATGCAACCGCGCGCATGAGGCACTGAGGCGACCGGAGACGCACAGAGGATCCGAGCTGGGGGCGGGGCTTATTAGTGCGGATGTTTAGGGGTAATCTAAGCCGCGGAAGGGGGTTGTGGATAGGAACAAAGGGAGCGCAGAAGAAAGCCGGAAAGCGACGCGCCGCGGGGGGCCCCAAATGCAAATGCAAGGCGAGGCAGGCAAAAGGCATATAGGGACGAGAGCGAGATGGCCCCCCTGGCCCTGCCCCTGCCCCTTGGCGGCCGCCAAGAGCTGAGGTCGCCGACCTCGCAGCCGGTTGCCATCACCACAAACAAACCGGCCCCGGCCCCGGCCCCGGCCCCGGCCTCCGCGGTGCTTAGCTTTATTTCCTTCTCGTCCCTGGCTGGCCTCCGATTGCCTGGCCCTTCCGTCGCCCGTAGAACCCGCGCCCGCGTGCGGGTTCTGGCTGACTCCGGAGTCGCTGGCGCCCCCCACCCCCACCACGCCGCTCTCCCACGTATCTGGCGCGGGTGCAACTTGGCGCCTTTTCGGCTAGCTAGCTGGTAGCTGCGTTTCCCTTTTGGCGGGAGCTGGAGGGTGGGCCTACTCCTCCTGCAACTTGCGCTCTCTCGGAGACTGATTACTCCATAGATAATCCGGCTAGCTGGGCCATTAGCACTAATCATTTCAGATTGGCAGCTTTAATTTTCGCAGTAGCGCGCCTTGTTAATCTGTGTGTGGGTCACCAGTGGGTGTGTGGTGTGGCTGCGCGGTGCGCGCCGGTGGTGGTGGAGACGTGGGGTGCGACGTGACGTACGCCGCCGGGCAATTCGATGGAATCGGTGGCTCCGCAGGCCGCATCAGATTCACATCTTATGCAGCCTGCCCGCGCGCGCGCTCGGGTTTCTCCGGCTTTTCTTTCTCTTTTTGGGCGACGCACAATGCATGGCTGGTGGTGATCGCCGGCGCCACCCGACGCGGCAACCAAGCAGGCCCATCCAGAGCCACACACACACACACCCGGGCGGGCCGTCCCAGCGTATATAGTATGCGCTCATGATTTTGTCTCAGCGGCGGCCTAAACACTCCAGGTGCTCTCGTGGCTAGCGCGGCCATCACCAGACAACAGCAACCTCGAGGGCTCGAGGCGTGGTCTCTTGCCGTACGTGCACGAGCTCGGTGGTCGACTGTCGATATATACAGTCTGCAGGAGCACAGAACGGAGCTGCGCCTCAGGCTGAGCTGTTGAATCACACTCAAAACAGTCTAATCTTGTCTTCTAAATCTTATTTTGTTAGGTTAAACATCACATATGTTAAAGGAACTCCATGATCTCATCCCGGCTGCAGCCTGAGCAGCCCGGGCCCTAGATCCGCTCCTGTGCAGGAGAATGTACATATACGAGTAGGAAGGGATCATATAATTATTCATGAGGGGTGCACACAGACAACACGCTTACACACACGCACCGCTAGCAGGGGCGGATCTAGGACCCGGGCTGGGGGTTGCAGCCCGGGTCCAGCCCATGCATGTAGCTCCTAGCTAGTACCCCATGTATGGGTTAGCTCAGGGGGAAAAAAGGGTCCAGCAGAGAGCGTCAAACAAGACAACAACCCAACCTGTAAGAGACCCGCGTAAGGAAAATATCAATGCTGCTATTGGCTACCTCGTTCCTCAAATTCATTGCGTAGGATAGACGGATGGTAGAGGGTTCAGCCCGGGTCCAAATTAAACTGATTCCTGGGTCCGCCGGCCCCCGACCACTAGTTCCAATCGTAAGTACCAGCAGCTACCATCCAACCATGTACGTCGTATTCGCAAATAATCACGACGTGGATGTGGCATTTCACCCATCGAAAAATCCAATGAATGAAGTCTCGCGCTTGGTGATCAAATAGGATTTTCTAAAATCACCATGCACGTTTACTCTTTTTTTTTCGAGAATAAATGTTACTGGTAAAAATAACCATTTCGATATGTTGATCGTAGTATTATCTACTAATGTCATTTGTTGATTTGCATGTGACAAACTTTTTTTTAGTTTTGCATATGCTAGTAAATCTCGACCATTCACGCTCATCTGATCCAATATCATCTAAGTCCAAATGATTGTAGCAAGCAACGAAGCAACTAGGACATCAAGGGCGAAGGCCAATTACTCCACCGGGGTCGGCTCCATTGCATTGGGACCCCTATGGGCTAAGGCAGCTTCGCGCATGTACTGTGTTTAGAAGGAAGGTTAGGGGGCAGAAGGTAGGCTGCTCGTGGCAAGTGGTAGGTGGGTAGGGGTCAGAGAAATGTCGAAGAACCGGGCCGGCGGTTCATCATGACGCACGCTTGGATTTGTTTCCTGTTCCAACGACGCTGCAGCTGTCGGACAGAGTACTGATAGAGGCGAGGGAGGCTCTCGGTGCCGGCCGGAGAAATGACCTTGAATGCCTCGGCAGCTGACGACCTGGAACCCGGCTCGCTGCAGAGCGTGCCCGAGCCCAAACGTTTCCAATCCGAAAATGCATGATAAACAAACCTTTCTTGCAAGTTGCAAACGATAATATAGGATCACTGTGCAAAGAGAGCCTAATAAACACATATTCTCTTTTAAGATTAGCACAGTACTGAGAAGCTAGCAAAAGTAAGCGAGAAGATAATATATGCAATGCAACATGCCGGTGTTCTCCCCCTACAGTCTCCTACTCAAACATATTCACAGGCTGCATCATCCTGCCGGCTCCTCCTGGGCTCTATGGGTGCGTGAACATGTGAATATCAGCAATCTGCAAGGGGATGTCCTGGGATCACACTGGCGTGATTTGGACGCCTTACTACCGATCTACCGGGCTCTCACCTGCTCTATAGTCTCAGACGGAGCGTCCACAAGTTTCTGGCTCGATCGCTGGCTGCCCGGTGGACGGCTGTGTGACTTGTTCCCCCTCCTCCTTTCCCACGCCACCAACACCCAGCTCTCTGTCAAACAAGTGCTGGCTGACGGCTTGCAGATGCACCTCGCCCCGTGCTTGTCCCGCCGGGCCGTTGAGGAGCTCTCTGAATTGGAGCCACTGTTGGAACAGGTTGTGCTCCGGGAAGGAGCAGACCTCCGGTCATCCCCCCTAGCCAGAGACACTTCGTACCTCCGGGCGCGAGATGTCTACGACAAGCTAGTGCAAACTGCTGGATCACCTGCCCCGCCATTCGTCAAGTTCGTCTGGGTGAACCGAGCTCCGCCGAGGGTACAGTTCTTCGCTTGGCTGTTAGTGCAGGAACGAATCCACTGTCGTGCCAACCTGCAGAAAAAGAAGATTCTGATGGAGGCATCATGCGAGCTATGCGGCCTGGAGGAAACCTGCGACCATATCATCTTCCAGTGTCCCTTCGCGGCAAACATCTGGAACTCCTTGGGGGTGAACACTAGCGCCTCCTCCGTTAAAAGCTTATGGACTGTACCCCGTCCGGCAATAGCGCCGACAAAACACTACTCCACCTTTCTATTCTTCTATGCTGGAGCATGTGGAAACACCGAAATGATGTCGTCTTCCAGCGAGCTCCTGCCTCGCAGCAACGTTTCTGGATGGCCTGCCGCGAAGAAGCCCGTCTATGGAGGGAGCGCTTCAAGCCCAACGACCGAGCGACAGCAGATGCCTGGTGTTCTGTTTTTAGCTCAATGTAATACGCCCTTGCTTCGCTTTACTGCTCCCCCCCCCCCCCCCTCCCTCGTTTTATGCTGAACCTCACTTGTATGATGTTTGGAGGTGAAAAATTTTAATGAATCAGGTGGGGTGCTTCCCCCCCGTTGATCGTCAAAAAAAAAAACACATGCCGGTGTTCCTCAGCTCTTTGCACGTGCACATACAGAGAAACCAAATGACCAAGGAATCATGTGCAGCCAGGAAAAAAGAATTGGCAAACAAAGGATAGGCAAGGCCTGATATCTTCTGGGTACCAAAAAACACCAGGACTCTTAACCACAACTCAAATATACAAAAAAAAACAAAGATGAAAATGGTTCGGAGAATTTAAGCTAGTGTATTAGCCTTCACCTCACCAATGGCCAGCATGGAAATATATAAGCAAATGACAACGGCGTTTATTCTGTCTTTCGCAGAAAAACAACAGCGCTTATTCTCATCTGGATCATATATATGTTTCTATAATAGCAGGCCAAAAATAATGGAGAACCTAAATAACTTTGGTTCAGATTAGGCATAACAGGAGCAACAAGATTAACCTTGGTGCACACGAAATTTTGTTAGCTGCCTGCACTCAGGTGCAACTGCGCCCATGATCCAGATGACTCTTCATGTCATTTACTCCAATATATTCTACAATAAAAATGTGAGTTTTCTCAGCGGTCCTTGGGGCACCGCATCGGTCGGCAGCAACCTTTTCCGTCTCCGCACATGGCGATGCGGACTTTCATCAGACCATACGTTTTTCTCCTCCTCCTCTTCTGCAGGCTAAGCTTGCGGTTTTTCCTTCTGCCCAGGGTGGCAGGGTCACCGCTAAGGATGCAAGCGGGCCTGTCTGCAGGCGTCCGCAGGCCACCCGCATCAGCCAGCTAGGTAATCTAATTATTCCTGCAGAATCCCGCCAATACCTGCTTCTCGTGCTGCAATGTCCTGCTGGGCTTCGCCGGAAAAAAAAGAAAGCAGCCGGCAGGCGCCTGCCGGAGCCCGCGCACGCACGGCAAGTTCAATTCAAACACGCCGGAAAAAATAAAAGCAGTCCGCGGGGCGACAGAGCTCGACGACGGCGGATGCTTCGGCGGCCTGGCTCCTCCGCACGCCCGGCCTCTGCGATTTTCATCCTGACATGATTCAGAGTGAAAAAAGCTATGTGCCTATGCGTATGCTCGGATCGATGGAGGTTGCCTAAGATGCGTGCGGCTCGGCGGAGCAGCTGCCGGCGGCGGATGCGGCGCCGCTCGACGATACAGCAGCCCGTAACGGAGCCCGTGCAGCTCACATCGGACCCGGCGCCCCGCAGCCACGCCGGCCGCGGCGCTTCTCCTTGCCAACGCCCATACCGGCTACCGCGCCCACGTCGGCCGCCGCGGGCCGTCCTCTCTGCACCACCCGCGGCGAGGACGCCGAGGCCGAGCTCGGCCGAGCCACCGTCCGCGGTGCCTTGGCAGGCTGTTCGCAGACCTTGCAGGTTCGTCCACTAAAACCTGCTGGTCTCTGCAGGCTCGTCCGCTTAAACTGGCGTTGCAACATGCAGGGTGTCTGCAGAGCCCGCTATTGCTATTTTCGCAGGAGGGCCTAGCAGGCTGGCAGGCATTCCTGCGCCCGCTTACACCCCTAGTCACCGCCGTCAGCTGCACGGCCGCCGCGGTCAGCAGCGGGGGCGGACGTGCATGCGCTGCGCCGACTGCTGCCGTGACTCTGACGCAACAGCCAACACCAGAGCACAAGTAATGCCTCTATACATCGTTGCATTTCGGTTCATCATAATCGTACGCTTGGATTTGTTTCGTTCCGACGACGACGCTGACCTGGAACACAGCCCGCTGGAACCGATGTGCAAGATGTTGCCATCGGGCACACCGTGCAGGCTTACCCAAATAATTCCAGTCCAAAGATGCATGATTACAAGCCTTAGCTTTCGGAAAGATGCAAACGATAATCTAAGCTACGATCGATCTTCAGTAGAACCAAAACATCATTAGGAAAAAGACAAAGTGGCGCTATTATAGTATACACTACTTTCTTGTTACTGCAAAACAGCAGTAAAACACCTTCCGAGCCTAAGCGCATGTTGTTTTTTTAGGATTAGCAGAGTACTGACAAGCAAAAGTAAGAAAAACCAAGCTACGTCCTACATATCTGCACAGCCATCAACGAGCTTCAACCAATATCAAAGACAACCCTCAGTGTTCCTCCATCTCTTGCACGTGCACAAACTGAGCAGAAACCAAATAATCAGGGAATCCTGTGCAGCGCGGCCAGGAAAAAAAAAGAACCGGAAAACAAATGAATGAAGAATTGAGAAACGATAGGCAAGGACAGATATCTTCTGGGAGAAAAACACCATAAATTAAGCAAACAGTAAAACAAACATGCTCACGGACGCGAGTTTGCTGAAAGACTATAACCACAGTCCATAACTCCAGTAAACAAAGATGAAAATGGTTCAGAGCATTTAAGCTAGTGTATTAGCCACAACCCAACAATGGCCACCGAAATAAGAAAATGCCAACCGCGGGTTTTCTCATCTGGTATGTTTATACACCAGGGAAAAAAAAAGACAACCTAAAACTTTGGTTCAGATAAGTATGTGTATACACCAGGGGAAAAAAAGAGAGAGAATCTAACAAACTTTGGCTCAGTTTAGACGTAACAAGAGCAAGAAGAAGATAACCTTGGTACACTGGAAATTTTGTTAGCTGCACTCAAGTGCAACTGCGCCAATGAGATGGCTCTTGATATCATATATAATATATTCTTACAATAAAAATGTGAGTTTTCTTTTCCTGACATAGCTTTTCATAATGTGTGGGATGCAGTCTGAACTCTGAAATTTAGTAACAAATGCTACAGATACATGTGAGATTCCCGTTTTGCTATCCTGCCTCACCGTAAATAAGAAAAAAAAAAAGCAAAACTAATCACCCTTTATTCGAAGACCTTTTCGCCGGTCGAGAAGGCCAAAAAAATCACAGAACTAAAAATACAAAGGTATGCTGGAACAAAAAAGACTGTTTTCCAGGTTTCCGTGTTTGTTAGATCCTTGTTAGAAGCCTTTGCCCCCTCCAGAATATTCCCAGTGAGGCCGACACCAACAATTCCAGCCAGTGTACCCGCCGTATTTGAGACCCCCATTACTATCCCTGCAAACTTTGGAGCAACATCCATATGGTTTACAGCAAACCCTGCTCTTCCTAGAGCCAGAAAACCAAGAGATATCGCTGAACATGTTACAGTGCCTGAGGGTGTACTGAAAAAAGGAAGGGCCATGAGTGCAAATGCTGAGACAACGAACCCAATGGTGTTCAGAAGCTTCCTTGTCTTGGTAACAGATAAAATCCTCCTTGTAATCAAGTGATCAGCAACCACACCACCGATATTGGAGAAAATGAACATGTTGAAATAGGGAAGCATCTTTGAGGAACCCATATCCTGGAGCCTAAGCCTAAGGCCTAGCTCAAAATAGGTAGGGAGCCAGTTCATAAGAACATACAGGGCATAGTGGAAGGTGAAGTTGTTGACAACAATTGCCCAAACAGGAAGACTGAAGATTATCCTTCGCCATGGGATCTTTACAGTGCGAGGTGCGACAACCCCTCCTGCTTGTGCCTTGATCATGTCTCGAGATGCCACTTTTGGCATTGATACCTTTGGAAGATCAGTACGAGGTGGATCACTGGAAAATTTCAACCATATTACAGACCATACTACTCCCAATACCGCTTCAACAAAGAAAACTGACTGGGGTCCCATATTCTTCACCAGACTTGGGAAAAAAAGCATGCCACAGGCTGCACCAAGATACATCCCTGAGGTAGTAAGAGATACTGAGCGAGAGCGTTCCTGTGGTGGCACCCATTGCGCCAGAACAGTGTGAATGGCAGGAAATATGAAACCTTGTGCTACACCAACAAATAGTCGAGAAAGGACCAGAATGGTTACTCTGTTGGGATCCAGTGGCATTAAACCACATATCAAAGACCACAATATGAATGACAGTAGCAGAACACGTCTACCTCCTATTCTCTGTGCTGCCCACCCACCAGGAATCTGTGATAAAACATAACCATAATAGAACATTGAGAGTATCATGCCCTTGTTTGCTTGATTCACACTGATGGCATCAGCTGCGACAGTGTAAGCAATTGAGAAACCAACACGCTCAATGTAGCAAACATTTGTGCAGATGAACGTCAACAATACTATGACATATCGTTTTGGGAACTTCATCCTCATCATTAATGATCTAAGATGAATCACACTGTTTTTTTACCACACTTAGTCAGGCCAGAACTTGCTGACCTCCCATGAATATTCACCAGGATTTACCATAAGCCCGATTTTCTTCCCCCCATCATCTCAGAGGATACTACAATCTGAAAATGAGAAATTACTGATCATCAGTGCTTCTTCACTTGTGCTTCAAATGCCCTTATCAGTCTGCTAATCTCATAAGCAAATTAACATAGAAATTCTTGATATCCAATGCATTAACCGAAAGACAAAGACCTGCCAGATGACAATCGAAGGAGCTAAAGTTAGATATATCAAGAACTGGATATGTTTACACTCTTGGGCTGACTAACAAAAGGAATAGATGAAATCCTGCATAATAATCAATCATGGCCGAAATACAAAGAATGTCATATAGTCAATATAATTCTGATTGGCACAAGCTCAACACTGCAGGAAAGGAAAAACAAGACACTGAAAATGGATTTTGGCTTGTAGAGGAGAAGAACTGTTACTCCTGTAAGATGGCTGAATGAACCAGTCTAGAAGCCTGCACTTTCAGAGACAGATCTTGCTAAAATCCAAGTAGTCAGGATCAAACTTTTGCTAGTGTAACGTATCGCAAACCTTGGCTTGGGAAAAAAGACCTGACGCTGCAATGTCTGAGCTAGATCTTACTCTGCATTCCAAGCTCTTTTGTTTCCTTTGCAAGATACTAGGAACCGAAGGCTGAGAGCTAGAACTAACTCGACCCCTAGCTCAAATTCGCCACTGGAGCTGCTTCAACGCAGTCAGATAGCATTGGCACCGTGCACTACACCCAGAGATTCAATCAAGCAAAGCAAGAACAAAAGGCAGGAGCAGTACCCCGGAACCGTACAGCTAAACAAATCAGCAACAAACAAACAAACACGCAGCGCTCTCTCGCAAATTGCCACTGCCCCCGTGAGATTCAGGCCAGCGTCGACTCAGTGGTGAAATCACGTTCGCGGGGATCTATGATAAGCAGATCCAGCACTCACCTTGCGGGGAGACGGGCCGGATCTGGATGCCTCGGGTGCCGGCGAGCAGGGGCGGGCAGATACGACCCAGCAGCGCGGCTGGCGCTGGCGCTGGTGGCGGCGAGCGGGCGGGCGGCGGGGGCGGGAGCGGGCGGGAGGGCGTGCGCTCCGGGAGTCTGCGCGTCGCGGGGGGTCGCGGGTGGAGGGGAGGAAGGGGGTTTTGTACCACTGGTACCAGATGCTGAAATCGCCGGGAGGGCACAACCAGCAGAGCTCGGCGGTTGGTCAGTCCATCCACGATTCCACATGGAACCACCGGCCTCGGCACTTACACCAAAATCAGCTAGGCAGTCAGCAAATTGCCTGCTTTTTTTTTGTTACAAAATCAAAGTACAAATTTGCCTGCTTTTTTGTTACAGAATCAAGGTGCAAAATTATTTTCCTGGTTCTTAGATCCTTTCGCATCATTAATGCTAAGAAGAAGATTAGTAATTAGGCTTTTTCTGACGGTAATATCTTTATAAATAGAGGGAGTATAAATTTTATTTGATCGTATATGCCTTGGATGCTTAGTAGTAAGTTAGTTTGTACTACTCCATATTCTATGGGAATTGCATACGAATCCTCGTACGTAGTGGATCACAAACTTCCAACTTGCTGTTTATAATATGGGCGCTGGATCACATGTTCCGATCTCATTCAGTGATGCCTTAACAATATCTGTTTGAGTGAGACTGATGATGGGCTGTTAACGCCCACATGAGAGCCCATTGCACACACAATTGGGCCGTGCATGATGAAATCAAATGACCTAGTGGATTCCAGCTACGAAGATCTAAAAGGCCAGGCCAGCATGTTCACCGACTCTAAGAACTCGAGGAAACCTCTCAAAAACATATTTTCAAAAAAAATGTGTTTCTGCTTTACCGCAACAATTTAAGACCGTTTCACTTTAATATGATGCTATGAGTGCAACGGATGTAATAGCAATGAGCAAACTACAGAACATTCTGATTCCACCTTCAAAAACACCAGCTATAAAGGCCTGTACTTTCATCATATTCCTACCAGGAAAAGATGATGACAGAAATAACCCCTGCAACTGTGCTGAAAACATCACCAATGACCAAACCTACTCCAATTACAATCATTTCATGCTAAAATGTATCATTGGCGATATCACAAGTGAGGCTAGTAGTAGTACTCTGCATTTTGAGATAGCTACTACTGTCAAGTGAAGGCAAATCAAGAGCAAGAACAAAACTATGGCTGTGACCCCGTTAACCCCCGTGACTAGGACACCGAGTGCCTTGTGATCCGCGACTGCGTGGACTTCACCTCCTCTGGGTTCACCGACCCAGGGCTCTCCGACGTGTCTGAGCTGCTGTTCTCACCAGCGTTCGTTTTGCCAGACCAGAGCTTGCTCAGTATCTTCTTCGGCATCAGCATCCCCTTTGCCTTCCCTGAGGCGCTCTTGTCATCACCGTTCTTGTTCATGTCGCTGCTGCCACTGCTCCTCTCGCTGCCGCCGCTGTTGTTGGCCAGCCTCATCGACCTCAAAGAGTTGATGTCACTTGATGTCGGGACCCCACACTCCTCCTCCGTTGTCGTTGTGGCAGCTGACCTGGAGCTACCAATGGAGTTGCCATTCTCTCTGGGAAGAAGCGAGCGAACAACAGATGGTAGCTCAACTGAAGGGTCGCTCCTTGCAGAAGCAACTGATGCCCTGACTTGCTCAAAGAAGAGAACTTGCACAACCACGCGCAGGGGGAGGCGCTCATTCTGCACGGCATGCATGCACGCATCCTGCGATAGCTGCTTGCAGTCCATCAGTCCGCATAATTTCTTCTTTTCGCTCTTCGATAGGCTTGGGTGCTCCTGTAAGCATGCAAAGCAGCGTTAAGTTTTCTAACTCCCAACGATGCAAATACTCAGTGGAAGTAGAAAGAGGTACCTTCAGATACATGTCAATGGCACGATAGAGCCCATCATGTGTTGGTCGGGGTAGAGATGACGCCATTTCAGCAAGCGCCATCAACTTTGGAAGAGGAAGGTTGGGATCTTTGGCGATCTCAGCAAGATATCCATCGATCAGCTTTGCAACTGCCAGTTTCGATGCACTGGGAACAGTCGTCACACTCACATTCTCGACCTCCACGATTTCTTCATCATCTTGAAATTTTGCCTTGCCATTATCACTATTCTGCGACATGAACTCCTCCACAATTGCCATAATCAAATCTATGTTATATACACTGTTTTCATCTGTATTTACTGGTATAAGGAGATCCGAAACTGATGCACCATCCAATTGTGTACCTATTCTCTTGATCAAGTCACTGCGATGGGACTCCCCAGATTCCAACAAGCATGCAGCTCTTAACAGCTTAAGAAGAAAACCACATGACACTGAACCTTCCTCAGTGGGCAAGAGAAATACAATAGCATCAAGAGCTGCACGACGCTTTGTGCAATCAACTCCATTACTCACAGCATCTTCCAGGGAACCAAGAAGTCGCCGATATGCATAGGCCCTCAATGCTTCTCCAATTACAACAGCTGGTGTTCTTCCCTTTGCCTTGATCGCCATGATCACCCGCTTGTACAAATCCACCTCGAGCTCACAAAGGTCCTCAACCCACCAGTCGTTAGGGACAGTCGGTTGCTTCCTGACACCATTCCAATGAGAATCAATACCATTCTCAGATGGGAGTTTCCTTCTGTTGTAAGTGTATGACCACTCAACCTCTGATGGATCAATTGAAGCCTTCGATGCAATAGAGTCAATGCAGTGGTTGATTACCTTCAAATTCTCACACCAAGGTAGCAGTGACTTTGTGCTCTGTAAAACTATGATTGAGTCCTTCCAGGTGCGAAACACACTTGATGTCAGGAAAACATCAATTTTGTATATGAGGTTTCCTTTATCAATTGTCTCGAACATCTCGAGATACTCAGCTGCACAACGGGCAGCGAGGACATTGTATGCATTGAGTGTTACAATCATGCCATAGCAGAACTTAGCACAAATTTCAAATGCTGAATGTCCACCAGGGATGTCAGAGATATCCACTTCATCATTTTTCTCCTCATTGCTTGAAGCCACTAATCTTTGCAATCGCGAACTCTTTGATAGAAGAGGGAACTGAAAATAATTTGCACAAACTGTGAACTTTTTTCCTTCGTACATAAAAGAATTTAAACTAATTATTTGACACAGAACAAAGCTGCACTATATGTAAACCAGCTGCTAATCAAATGAATATAGCTAGAACTGAACCACAGTTGGCAGAAGGTGTGCAGTACATCTACCACCTGGGTCAAGTCTCTTTAGCTGAAAATCTGCCTTCTTTGTAAGAAAGATAACTAGTTTCTTTCAAGTTACTATTGAAGGAAAAGACATATATTGTAAAACACATGTATAACATTTCATTCTGTTGTAATGCAAGAGTTCATGGTAAACAAAGATGACAAACTATGAAAGCTTTCATGAACCTGAAGATGGAATATCCAAACAAAAGTAGGATGTCGTGCACTAGCAGACAAAAAAAACAAGGCATCAATATCATCATCTACACGTAGGCACCGTTAAGATTTTCATGTGGCACAGCACAAAATGTCTCTTCCACAATGAGGGCTTGGCAGTAGTGTACACTGTACAGTCTAGCTTGTTCAATGATTCTGGGGCTAATAATGCGTGAAGCATATAGAAGTTGCTACCTTGTGAAGATAAAACTTGACATCCCCAATGGAGATAACAATGTCCGTTGCCAGCTCTGTTGCAACAAACCTGAAAAGCATGATTGCAGTTAACATTAGCATGGAAGCAAAGTGACACAAGTGGAGGAAAGGCACATCCTTACAAAGCAGAATAGCAATAGGAGCAAATATGTGAAAATATTGCATGATAAACAGAATTACGCAATGCATGAAAGCAGCATAGTTTAGAAAGTGCACATGTATTATTACATAAAGATATGATTAGATACGTTAGCGGATAAAAATATTTTTCTTATGGATGCAAAGATGGTTAGGTGAATCCTTATACTCCAAATTGTGCAATAATGCAGAGCTGAAATGACATGATGTAACAAAATCGCCACTCGAATCAGCTAGAGTTTAGACTACAGTGACAGAGTATTCACGATTTGGCCCAAGTACATGAAGAAAAACTAGAAAAAGGCAAAAGCAAGTTCACATATAGAAGCAGTGTGCATCAAAGGCATAACTAATTGAACTGATATGTGGTCCAACAAAAATGACTAAAGAATAAATAGTTTATCAAGGTAAGAGAACGCATTGAGCTCTCAGATTTAAATTTGCATGATGGACCACACAATGTCACCAACCAATCCACTAATCAAAAAGGTCAATACTAAGCAATGCAGAGAAAGGAACTATGAGTAAATCGTCACAAGCCTCCAAAGTACAGATGAACTTTAAGAACATATGCCATTGAAAAGAATCAAGGACAACTAAGCCCATAAATAATCTCAGTAAGGCAATTAGCCATCTGCGTGTCATCATAAAATGTGCTACTTAGCATGCCAGGTCATTAGTTTCATGGTGACTGTTAAATGAGAGGGCAATCCACAGCTTCATAACTGGCACACACGCCACATGATATAATGCACGCTATGAAACACAGAGTAGTTATATAGTCTTAAGAAGATGGAACTGATCCAAAAAATGTTTGTTCTAGGAGTACACTTAAAACCATAATTAGCTTAGTGGTGTTCAAATATTATAACACTAGTTTTCCATACGTCAAAATTATTGGATGCTCCATGCTGAATTCCAAAATCAAATAAGTATAAAAGAAAGTAATAGCACCTATGGATATTGTGCTTCCTTTCTTTTGGTTTAAGAATAGAGTGCAGAAAACTACAGAATTAGGCCCTCTTTCCATCTGATCTACATGTGACCAGTTACCAGTATGATTAGCCCATTGAGCAACTCCATTAATTTAAATTTTCTTTTCTAAAAATAGTCAAAAGTAGATCCACTAAAACTTGGCGCATTAGAAGATTCAAGATGCATACTAAGCCACGAAAACATAAGGAAAATGGAACCAATTTCGCTGAGCCTTCTTTCCACAAAGTGAAATCAATCTCAAAATTCATACCATAAGATCTCTAGAACAATTCATCAGACTAACATTCAGCAAAACATGACCAAGCAGAGTAAATCAATGAGACGATTTTAGAATGCCCAGTAAAAGACAAGGCATGTCTCTATAATCTGAAAGAACTGTGGAGCCAAGACAGGAACAAATCAACTAACCTGATATTACTGCCCTCTGTCTGAAAGGCATCCGGCTTTGATCCAAGCTTCATGTACTTCATCGTGCCACGCCAAGAAATGACCGAAGAACAAGAGAGAAAAACTTCCTACTTCCTTTCTGTTCCCCTAGCTCTTCTTCTTCCCCACACCAATCACCACCAAATGAGACGCAAGGAGGAGCAGCACAACAACCCCACAGACAGCGCTTAACCAATCCGTCAAGAAAGTACCAAACCGGTGGCCACCGGCATGTGAATGCTTCCCAGCCCAACGGAAAGGACAGGACCAACAACTGGTGATAAAGATCCAGCAGGCCTAACTGTCCCCCTATCCCAGTGGCAAAGCCCCCACCAAATCGGGTCAATAACCCAACCCCTCCTCTAGATCAGTAAACTACTCTCCGCAGACGCATCAAGATCTGGGTCGCAACGTCTAGAAGGCAAGAGCTCCTCCTCCTCCTCCGAGCTGGATGGATCTCACACCACGCGGGCGGCAGAGGGAGCAGCAGCACCTGCAGAGCACAAGGGCAGCATCTCGTGGTGAGGGGACAGTGGGAATAATTGGCGACTCGATGTTGGGAGACCATGGGAACAAGCACCAGTGAGGGGAGGAATCTTATCTCGTTAATTTTGCAAGCAAGCACATGAATGAATGGCAAAACGGGTTGCAACAGGGAATTTTTTTTAAGGATCTAGCACATGTAGGCAGTCAAACGGGTGACTAAAGAATTGCAATCCACAGACCACAGGTTTTGGATTTTTTTTTTCCGTAGACAACAGGATTGGAATGCGCACAAGGAAATTGACAGAGAAAAATTTCCTGTGGGTTGATCCCCATTACTCATCCCGACACCACACACACTCACCCCCCCCCCCCCCCACCCCCGATCTCCTGTCTCCCCCCCGTGGAAAAAAAGGAAGAAAACACGTGGCTCCCAAAAACAATTGCCAATTTCTTTCAGCTAACCTGAAGCACAAGTTCAGCAATGCTAGCCTGAGTGTGCAACCCATCTTGCCAAACCACAAATTTCCTCCAATTAGAAGAATTTGTGACAAATTAGTCAAAAGAGAAAAAAAAGATATCTCGCTGGATGAGAACGAAGTGATTCCCAAGAACGCGGGGGAGCGGATGGGGGGCGACGGCCATGGCGCGACCTACCTGCGCCGGCAACGAGACGAGCCTGCTGGCCGCGGCCAAGGAGGCAGCTTGTGGGAAGATTTGCGGAGCGAAACGGGGGGGTTCTTGGGACGGAGCTTTTGCGCCCCCAAACGATGGCACAGAAAAAACTGCGATTTTTTTC